>NC_041385.1:428651341-428659572 GCF_002162155.2 Triticum dicoccoides | reverse complement strand
CAAGTAGGATTCGGACCTACTTGGGGCTCCCCTTGGCCTCTCCGCTCTCCCTCCTACCTATATATATGAGGAGGGGGCACCTAGCACACACAAGACAATTTTTTAGCCGTGTGCGGTGCCCCCTCCACCGTTTACACCCTCGGTCATATTTTTATAGTGCTTAGGCAAAGCCCTACGAGGATCACTTCACCATCACCGTCACCAGGTTGTCGTGCTGAGGAACTCATCTACTACCTCGACATCTTGCTGGATCAAGAAGGCGAGGGACAACACCGAGCTGAACGTGTGCAGAACGCGGAGGTGCCGTGTGTTCGGTACTTGATGGGTTGAAAGGTGAAGAAGTTCGACTACATCAACCGCGTTGAGAAACACTTCCGCTTACGGTCTACGAGGTTATGTGATGTCTGCTAGAACTACGTTGGTATTTCCTCAAAGAGGAAGGGATGATGTAGTATAGAAACGATAGGTATTTCCCTCAGTGCTGAGACCAAGGTTATCGAACAAGTAGGAGAACCTCCTCACACCACGTAAAACAGCACCTGCACACAAATAACAAATACTCGCAACCCGACGTGTTAAAGGGGTTGTCAATCCCTTTCGGGTACGGCGCCTCAAGATAGGCAAATAACGTGAGATAAAAGTGGTAGATAGGATAAATAGATCACGAAACAAATAAATTGCAGCAAGGTATTTTTGTATTTTTGGTTTAATAGATCTGAAAATAAATGCAAAGGAAATAGATAGTAAAGGCAAATATGATGAAAAGAGACCCAATGGGCATAGGTTTCACTAGTGGCTTCTCTCGAGAAAAATAGCGAACGGTGGGAAAACTACTACTATTGGGCAATTGATAGAACTTCAAATAGTCATGACGATATCCAGGCAATGATCATTATATAGGCATCACGTCCAAGGTTAGTAGACCGACTCCTGCCTGCATCTACTACTATTACTCCACACATCGACCGCTATCCAGCATGCATCTAGTGTATTAAGTTCATGGAAAAACGGAGTAATGCAATAAGAACGATGACATGATGTAGACAAGATCTATTTATGTAGAAATAGACCCCATCTTGTTATCCTTAATAGCAACGATACATACGTGTCGTTTCCCTTTCTGTCACTGGGATCAAGCATCGTAAGATCGAACCCATCATAAAGCACCTCTTCCCATTGCAAGATAAATAGATCAAGTTGGCCAAACAAAACCCAAATATCGGAGAAGAAATACGAGGCTATAAGCAATCATGCATATAAGAGATCAAAGAAGACTCAAATAACTTTCATGGATAAAAACATAGATCTGATCATAAACTCAAAGTTCATCGGATTCCAAAAAACACATCGCAAAAAGACTTACATCATATGGATCTCCAAGGGACCATTGTATTGATAATCAAGAGAGAGAGAGAGAGAGGGAAAGAGAGAGAGAGAGAGAGAGAGAGAGAGAGAGGAAGCCATCTAGCTACTAACTACGGACCCGCAGGTCTACAAAGAACTACTCACGCATCATCGGAGAGGCACCAATGGAAGTGGTCAACCCTTCCCTGATGGTGTCTAGATTGGATCCGGTGGTTCTGGACTCTGCGGCGGCTGGAATTGATTTTTGTCGACTCCGTATGGTTTTTGGAATATTGGGGTATTTATAGAGCAAAGATGCAGCTTAGGGGGCACCTGAGGTGGGCACAACCCACCTGGGCGTGCCTGGGCCCCCAGGTGCGCCCTGTTGGGTTGTGCTCTCCTTGGAGCACCCCCAGGCGCTTTCCTCGCCCACTGGATGTCTTCTGTCCCAAAAAAAATCCTGAAGAAGTTTTGCTGCATGTGGACTCCGTTTGGTATTGATTTCCTACTATGCAGAAAACAACAACCGGCACTGGGCACTATGTGAATAGGTTAGTACCAAAAAATGATATAAAATGACTATAAAATGATTGTAAAACATCCAAGAATGATAATATAACAGCATGTAACAATCAAAAATAATAGATACGTTGGAGACGTATCAGCATCCCCAAGCTTAATTCCTGCTTGTCCTCGAGTAGGTAAATGATAAAAACAGAATATTTGATGTGGAATGCTACCTAACATGTTCATCACATTTCTTTTCTTATATAACATGGACATTTGGAATTTTATATTATTCAAAGCAATAGTCCAGTTTTGACATGAAGACTTTAATACTCAAGCATACCAACAATCAGCCATGTCTTTCAAAATATCAACACTAAAGCAAGTTATCCCTAGCCCATTATGCTCAATCATTGATCCATTCATGAAACACACTCGAATATTAGCTACACCCTATGTTCAAATACGATCATAGTGCCCCTTAGTTGCTGCTTTATAAGAGAAGATGGAGACTCAAATTCAAAAATAAAAAATTCAAAAAGTAAAAGATAGGCCCTTCGCAGAGGGAAGTGGGGATTTGTAGAGGTGCCAGAGCTCAAAGCTTAAATTGAGAGATAAAAGCATTTTTGAGAGGCATACTTTTCCCACCAACGAAAACGACTTAGAGCTCCCCACACTTTCCATGCTAGATACATCATAGGCGGTTCCCAAACAGAAAATAAAGTTTATTCCTTTTCCACCATTACTTTCACTTTCCATGGCTAACTGTATCCACGGGTGCCCTCCATACCAACACTTTCTAAGGAATTTATTGTTTGACAACATAAAGTAAATTCATTTTTTATTTCGGGACTGGGCATCTGCTACCTCTTGAGCACTGCGTTGGTTTTCCCTTGAAGAGGAAAGGGTGATGCAGCAAAGTAGCGTAAGTATTTTCCTCAGTTTTGAGAACCAAGGTATCAATATAGTAGGAGGTTACGCGCAAGTCCCTCGTACCTAGACAATCAAACAAGAACCTCGCAACCAACACGATAAAGGGGTTGTCAATCCCTTCATGGCCACTTGTGAAAGTGAGATCTGATAGAGATAATAAGATAAGATAAATATTTTTGGTATTTTTATGATATATATTGGAAAGTAAATATTGCAAAATAAAGTAGATTGGAAACTTATATGATGGAAAATAGTCCCGAGGGCCATAGGTTTCACTAGTGGCTTCTCTCAAGATAGCATAAGTATTACGATGGGTGAACAAATTACTGTCGAGCAATTGATAGAAAAGTGCATAGTTATGAGAATATCTAGGCATCATGTCCGCGACAAGTAGATCGAAATGATTCTGTATCTACTACTATTACTCCACACATCGACCGCTATCCAGCATGCATCTAGAGTATTAAGTTCATAATCAGAGTAACACATTAGGCAAGATGACATGATGTAGAGGGATAAACACAAGCAATATGATATAAACCCAACCTTTTTATCCTTGATGGCAACAATATAATTCGTGCCTTGCTGCCCCTGCTGTCACTATAAGATTGAACCCAAAGCTAAGCACTTCTACCATTGCAAGAAAGATCAATCTAGTAGGCCAAACCAAACTGATAATTCAAAAAGACTTGCAAAGATAACCAATCATACATAAAAGAATTCAGAGGAGATTAAATATTTCTCATAGATATACTTGATCATAAACCCACAATTCATCGGATCTCGACAAACACACTGCAAAAAGAGTTACATTGAATAGATCTCCAAGAAGATCAAGGAGAACATTGTATTGAGATTCAAAGAGAGAGAAGAAGACATCTAGCTAATAACTATGGACCCGAAGGTCCGTGGTAAACTACTCATAACTCATCGGAGAGGCCTTGGCGATGATGTAGAAGCCCTCCGTGATCGACTCCCCCTCCGGCGGATCGCCGAAAAAGGCTCCAAGATGGGATCTCATGGGTATAGAAGGTTGCGGCGGTGGAAATAGGGTTTCGTGGTGCTCCTCGGTGTTTTCAGGGTATGCAAGTATATATAGGCGAAGGAAGTCGGCCAGGGGAGCCATGAGGGGCCCACGAGGGTGGGGGGCGTGCCCACCCCCCTAGGGCGCACCCTAGACCATCGTGGCCGCCTCGGCTGCTTCTTGACGTCCACTCCAAGTCTCCTGGATTGCGTTTGTTCCAAAAAGATCTCTCCCGAAGGTTTCATTCTGTTTGGACTCCGTTTGATATTCCTTTTCTTCGAAATGCTGAAATAGGCAAAAAAAACAGCAATTTGGGCTGGGCGTGCGGTTAATAGGTTACTCCCAAAAATGATATAAAAGTGAATAGTAAAGCCCATAAACATCCAAAATGGGTAATATAATAGCATGGAACAATCAAAAATTATAGATCATGGTGCTACTTTGAAGCACAAGTGTGGAAAAGGATAGTAACATTGTCCCTTCTCTCTTTTTCTCTCAATTTTTTTGGTGGGCTTCTTCGGCCTCTTTTTTTGGGGGCTTCTTTGGCCTCTTTTATTTTTCATAAAGTCCGGAGTCTCATTCCGACTTGTGGGGGAATCATAGTATCCATGATCCTTTCCTCACTTGGGACAATGCTCTAATAATGAAGATCATCACACTTTTATTTACTTACAACTCAAGATTACAACTCAATACTTCGAACAAAATATGACTCTATGTGAATGCCTCCAGCGGTGTATCGGGATATGAAGTGAATCAAGAGTGACATGTATGAAAGAATTATCAAGGTGGCTTTGCCACAAATACGATGTCAACTACATGATTATGCAAAAGCAAAATGACAATGATGGAGCGTGTCATAATAAACGGAATGGTGGAAAGTTGCATGGAAATATATCTCGGAATGGCTATGGAAATGCCATAACCGGTAGGTATGGTGGTTGTTTTGAGGAAGGTATATGGTGGGTGTACGGTACCGGCAAAAGCTGCGCGGCACAAGAGAGGCTAGCAATGGTGGAAGGGTGAGAGTGCGTATAATCCATGGACTCAACATTAGTCATAAAGAACTCATATACTTATTGCAAAAATCTACGAGTCATCAAGACAAAGTACTACGCGCATGTTCCTAGGGGTATAGATTGGTAGGAAAAGACCATCGCTCGTCCCCGACCGCCACTCATAAGACAATCAATAAATAAATCATGCTCCAACTTCATCACATAACGGTTCACCATACATGCATGCTACGAGAATCACAAACTTCAACACAAGTATTCCTCGAATTCACAACTAATCCACTAGCATGACTCTAATATTACCATCCTCATATCTCAAAACAATCATCAAGCATCAAACTTCTCATAGTATTCAATGCACTTTCTATGATAGTTTTTATTATACCCAACTTGGATGCCCATCATATTAGGACTAATTTTATTACCATAGCAAATACCATGCTGTTCTAAAAGACTCTCAAAATAATATAAGTGAAGCATGAGAGATCAATAATTTCTACAAAATAAAACCATCATTGTTGGGGATATAACTATTAGGTATGACCCGCCCAGGAGGGGTCGGGTTATACCTATGAGTGCTCTTGAAGCCCAAGATCAAGGTTGAAGATGGCGGTTCAGTAAGGGCCCAAAGCCCAGAGGCGGCTTAAGGCCCGTAGTGATAAACCGCCATATGTACATGACTTGTATTGTAAGGCAAGAATAGTTAGAGACAGAGCCAGACATTGTTTATGAGCAGGCCGGGACTCTGTGAGCCGCTGGGCGTCGACCTCTGTATATAAAGGGACGACCCGGGCGGCGGTTCAGGGCAAGTAACATCAGATCGAGAGCTATGTCAAGCGATTCCGCTCCCTAGTAATCGAGTCATAAGCAATCCCACTCAAAACTGGATCGTAGGCGTTTACCTTCACCGTACGGGGGCCGAACCAGTATAAACCCCATGTCCTTTGTCCCGATTAACCCCTTTAAGCTTCCTAGTTGCGATGGCTCCACGACTAAGTCCTTTCACTAGGACATCTGACGTGACAATTTCATGACAGTTGGCGCCCACCATGGGGCCAGCGCACGGTGGATTTGAGTTCTTGAAGGGCAGCTTCGAAGTGATCAAGGGATACGCTGTGGGCCGAATGACCAAGAGTCGTCGCAGCAAGCTCTACATCGACAACGTAGGCTGGGGCCCCGAGGCCGGCTCAATTGAGTACGGGTACTGGGTCCCCTTCGGTGGAATTCACGTCTTCATCGGCAAGATCGGCGAGCCGGGCCCTGAGCTGGACATCTGCACCGACCTCGTCGAGACGGTTCAGTGTGCGAGACCTGCTCGGGCTCTTCCTGCCGTGAAGCATGCCTTCGTGGGATGCATCCACGGAGGACTCTCTAAAGGATCTGCATCTGGCGGTGAGACGACCATCTATTCTGATGATGAGTCGTCCATAGGTGAGACGGATTCGTTGTATCAACTCCAAGATGGCGGGCTTGGGGGTTGTTCCTATGGCAACAGTATTCCGGACCTCCTTGAGCCGCCGAGTAGAGTTGGGATCTTCATGGCTGGCACACAACCCATTCAAAACTCCACAACTGAGGCAGCAATAACCTCCAGGTCAGCGACAGCTGGGGCAGGAGGCCCTGTGCGCCCACCGGCTCATGTGCTGACGGATCTCATGGATAAGATGACCGCTCTGTTAGCCGCCGCGGTCAACCCGGCGGATCAAGCTCAACATGATGCGGAAGTGGCACAGTTAAAAGAAGATATAGTGTAGGCTAAGGAAGACCTGGCATCGGAAGATGTTAGGATAACCGCAGAGCGGGCGGCTCTGGACACTCAGGCTCAGCGGATTTAGGTGCAGACTTTCCGGCTCACGATGGATCAGAATGCATCCAATGAGGTCATGAGGAGAAGGTACCGGAAGACTCAATCTTGTCTGCCTCCGGTTTACGACCCTCGAAACCTCTTTCATACACCCGATGCAGGGCCCAGTAACCTGCCGGAGATAGACCGGGTTGTAGCACCCGGGGCCGGAACGCCGGTTCAGCCGCGTATGATGGAACCTCCTCGGATGATTACGGATCCACCCCAGTATGTACCGACACCACCGGGTCATTATTCTAACCCGTTGGAGAACATGATCACTATGGCAGCATGATGTCTACTACACAACCTTCTTCTTGTAGACGTTGTTGGGCCTGCAAGTGCACAGGTTTGTAGGACAGTAGCAAATTTCCCTCAAGTGGATGACCTAAGGTTTATCAATCCGTAGGAGGCGTAGGATGAAGATGGTCTCTCTCAAGCAACCCTGCAACCAAATAACAAAGAGTATCTTGTGTCCCCAACACACCCAATACAATGGTAAATTGTATAGGTGCACTAGTTCGGCGAAGAGATGGTGATACAAGTGCAATATGGATGGTAGATATAGGTATTTGTAATCTGAAAATATAAAAACAGCAAGGTAACTAATGATAAAAGTGAGCGTAAACGGTATTGCAATGATAGGAAACAAGGCCTAGGGTTCATACTTTCACTAGTGCAAGTTCTCTCAACAATAATAACATAGATAGATCATATAACAATCCCTCAACATGCAACAAAGAGTCACTCCAAAGCCACTAATAGCGGAGAACAAACGTAGAGATTATGGTAGGGTACGAAACCACCTCAAAGTTATTCTTTCAGATCGATCTATAAAAGAGTTCGTACTAGAATAACACCTTAAGACACAAATCAACCAAAACCCTAATGTCACCTAGATACTCCATTGTCACCTCATGTATCCGTGGGCCTGATTATACGAAATGCATCACACAATCTCAGATTCATCCAACCAACACAAAGTACTTCAAAGAGTGCCCCAAAGTTTCTACCGGGGAGTCAAGAACGTGTGCCAACCCCTATGCATAGGTTCATGGGCAGAACCCGCAAGTTGGTCACCAAAACATACATCAAGTGGCACATGATATCCCATTGTCACCACAGATAAGCACGGCAAGACATACATCAAGGGTTCTCATAAAAGACTCAATCCGATAAGATAACTTCAAAGGGGAAACACAATTCATCACAAGAGAGTAGAGGGGGAGAAACATCATAAGATCCAACTATAATAGCAAAGCTCGGGATACATCAAGATCGTGCCATAGAGGGAACACGAGAGAGAACACGAGAGAGAGAGAGAGAGAGAGAGAGAGAGAGAGAGAGAGATCAAACACATAGCTACTGGTACATACCCTCAGCCCCGAGGGTGAACTACTCCCTCCTCGTCATGGAGAGCGCCGGGATGATGAAGATGGCCACTGGTGATGGATTCCCCCTCCAGCAGGGTGCCGGAATGGGCTCCCGGGAGGTTTTTGGTGGCTACAGAGGCTTGCGGCGGCGGAACTCCCGATCTATCTTCATTTTTGATGGTTTTAGGGTA
>NC_041385.1:428590289-428651082 GCF_002162155.2 Triticum dicoccoides | reverse complement strand
CCCCTATCTCCTGGGCTCCTCGAGTATCTTCTGACTTGAACTCCACATCTCCAGGATGATATTCTTCCAAAAAATCACGTTGCCGAAGGTTTCATTCCGTTTGGACTCCGTTTGATATTCCTTTTCTTCGAAATACTGAAACAAGCAATAAAACAGCAATATGGGCTGGGCCTCCGGTTAATAGGTTAGTCCTAAAAATGATATAAATGTGTAAAATAAAGCCCATAAACATCCAAAAGGGGGAATATAATAGCTTGGAACAATCAAAAATTATAGATACGTTGGAGACGTAACACAACATGATTGGCGACTCTCCCGGTGGAGGGCGACTCTCCGACGGCGGTTGAAACCTGAAGAATTAGAGAGCTTCTTCAGATGGCTTTGGCATAGCAGGAGGCGTACTCGTATAGCCGAGACATGACTCATTCAACCCCTCATCCAATATAGCAGGCACATGGATTCAGCAGCTGTTTCAAGCAATGCCCGGCGCCGTAACCAGCCGGGCGGGCATGACCCGACGCATGATGGAGCTTTTAACTTGGTTGATCAGGACAGAATACGTCAAGAAGCTGAGCGGGTGGCTAAGCAGGTGGCTGAGCAGGCAGCTAAGCAGGCGGCTCAGTAAGCGGCTTACCAGCCTTTTCCGGTTTATCCGATGACTTCTATTGAGGCAGGCGCAACCACTAGGACCGGAGGTGTCCCCTGTCTGGTGCCGTCTCTGCATAACGAGCATTTTCCCAAGGATTTCAAAGGGCCCAGGAAGGTGCCTAATTATATGGCCGACTTGCAGCCTGGGGCATGGATTGAAAGCAACAAGATGGCTATGGAGTTATTGGAGGTCAGTGACGCTGCGATGGCCAAGTACTTCACCATGATGTTGGATGGGACTGCCCGCACTTGGTTGAAGGGGTTACTGTCTAATTCCATCGGTTCATGGGCAGAGTTAAAAGCCCGTTTCATTCAGAACTTCAAAGATACATGCAGGCAACCCATGTCAATTGTGGATTTGACTAATTGCAAACATGAGGAGGGTGAGTCCACGACCAATTGGGTGCGCCGGGTCAAGGCCATAATACATTCTCTGATAAGATGGATGTCGGCTCTGTAGTCTTAATGTTGGAGAAAAATTGCCGTTTTCAGCCTCTGAAGATGAAGCTAGGGCGGCTCAAGCACGATTGTAATGACATGGGGCAGCTGATGGCGGCTCTGGTCAAGTACGCTGACTATGATAGTACCAAGGATCCCGAGTCTGATGATGAAAAGACAGGGAAGGGAAAAAAGAATGGCAACGACAAGGGCCCTCAGCATAACCCGACAAATCAAGGAGGTAATAATAAACGTAAGGCTGATGGTAGCTTGGAGTTTGTGGCTAACACCAATGCGCAAGGAAACAATCAGCGACGTAAGGGGAGACCACCTCCCCGGTCCGGCGCGTCAAGCCCCACTCTTGAGCAGTTACTGAATAAACCCTATCCAAGGCATGGCACTCAGTAGAAGCCGGCCACTCACCTATGGAAGGACTATACGATCATGAAGGCTTTCAAGAATTCCAACATTTTTGACGGTAATCATGGGCAGGGCGGCGGCTCAGATGGCGGCGGCTTTCATGGCCCGGGCAGTGGTTCAAATTCCAATTTTCAAAACTCTGAGGGTAACCAAGGTAGTTATAACTTGCAATCTGGCCAAGGAGGTCAGCAGCAGCAGCAGGGTGGATATCAGAGTAATCCAAAGCAGCTAAATAGTGGACAATATCATGTGTTCACCACCAGTTTGTGCAAACGGGACCAGAAGCTTCATAAGAGGGCTGTGAACGCTATTGAGCCGACAGTTCCTCGTTATTTGAGATGGTCTGAGCAGCCTATTTTGTGGAGTAGGGAAGATCACCCTCCCTGGTTTGATAATCCGGGTCACTTGGCCTTGGTGGTAGCACCTCAGGTCGGTGGATACAAGTTCACTAAGATGCTCATGGATGGAGGAAGCAGCATTAACATCCTCTATTATGAGACCTTTCGCCGTATGGGTTTGATTGACAAAAATCTCAAGACTTCCAACACTGTTTTTCATGGAGTGGTTCCTGGTAAGTCAGCATGCCCAGTGGGTAAGATTGAGCTAGAAGTAGCCTTTGGGGATGAACATGATTCCAGGGCTGAGAAGTTAACCTTTGAGGTTGTCAAAATCAAGAGCCCGTATCACGCCCTCTTTGGGCGGACGACTTACACCAAGTTCATGGCACACCCGTGTTATGTTTATTTCCAGCTCAAGATGCCGGGTCATAAAGGCACCATCACAGTGCATGGGAGTAGGAAGATAGACTTGGAATGTGAGGAAGGCGATGCCGCTTATGCTGAATCTGTTTGTGCGACAGAAGAGTTGAAGTTCTACAAGGATAATGTTGACCCGACAGACATGACATCTTTGAAAAAGCCAACCACAGAGCATGAGCCGGTAATGAAGTTTAAGTCGTTCGATGATACTAAGCTTGTTGATTTTGTTCCAGGCGACACATCTAAGCAGTTCAGTATCAGTGCCAATCTAGATCCCAAATAGGAAAGCACGCTCATCGAGTTCATCCGTGAGAACCGGGACATCTTTGCATGGAAACCTTCTGACATGTCGGGTGTACCGAGAGAACTTGCTGAGCACACTCTTAATATTGATCCAAAATTTAAGCTGGTCAAGCAGTTTCTTCGGCGGTTCAATGAGGAGAGGCGTAAGGCCATTGGTGAGGAAGTGGCCCGGCTCTTGGCGGCCGGGTTCATTGTTGAAGTTTTTCATCCGGAGTGGTTGGCTAACCCGGCGCTGGTGCTTAAGAAGAATGACACTTGGCGCATGTGTGTGGATTACATGGATTTAAACAAAGCTTGTCTAGCTGATCCCTTCGCTCTCCCTCGTATTGATCAAATCATTGATGCTACAGCGGGTTGTGAGCGTTCTGAGCTTTTTGGATGCTTATTCTGGTCATCATCAGATCAACATGGTAGTTAAGGACCAGGAGAAGACGGTTTTCATTACTCCATTTGGAGCCTTCTGCTATGTGTCTATGCATTTTGGGCTTAAGAGTGCCCAGACAACTTATCAGCGGTGTGTACAAAATTGTCTTCACAATCAGATTGGGCGTAATGTTCATGCTTATGTGGATGACATTGTGGTGAAGTCCAGAGAGAAGGAGACCTTGATAGATGATTTGAAGGAGACCTTTGATAATCTCCGGGTTTACAAGATGATGTTTAACCCAGCCAAGTGCATTTTTGGTGTGCCAGCAGGCAAGCTTTTGGGTTTTCTGGTTTCTAATAGAGGCATTGAGGCTAACCTGGAGAAGATCAAGGCAATCACCTCTCTGGCTAAGCCGGTGTGCATCAATGATGTTTAGCGTTTGGCAGTCGTATTGCTGCTTTAAGCCGGTTCATAAGCCGGTTAGGTGAGAAGGCCATACCATTGTATCAAATGATGAAGAAGACAGATGAATTCGTCTGGAGTGACGCTGCTAACACCGCCTTTGAAGATTTAAAGAGACAGCTAGCTGAGCCGCCAGTCCTTGCTGCTCCCATTGATAAGGAGCCATTATTATTATATGTGGCTGCTAACACGCGAGCTGTAAGTGTGGCCATCATAGTGGAGCGCAAGGAGGCTGGCAAAGAGCATCCGGTTCAATGGCCAGTTTATTACATCAGTGAGGTGCTTATTGAGTCCAAGCCAAGGTATCCACATTGGCAGAAACTCGTTTATTGGGTGTTCATGGCAAGACGAAAGCTTATGCAATATTTCCAGGGTCATCCCATCACTGTGGTCAGTTCTGCTCCTTTAGGAGATATCATCCAAAATAGAGAGGCCACAGGACGGGTCGCCAAGTGGGCCATTGAACTTGGGCCTCATGGTTTAAAGTATGTACCACGCACTGCTATTAAGTCTCAAGCACTGGTGGACTTCATCAATGATTGGACAGAACTGCAGATGCCTGAAGAGAAGCCAGGCAACACGTATTGGACTACTCACTTTGATGGGTCTAGGAAATTGGAGGGCTTGGGGGCTGGAGTTGTTTTAGCTTCCCCTCGAGGTGACAAATTTTGTTATGTGCTACGGTTGATGTTCCCCTGTATTAACAATGCAGCAGAGTATGAGGCCTTGATCCATGGTCTTCGGATGGCTAAGGAGATGAGCTTAAGCCAGGTAAGGTGCTTTGGCGACTCAGATTTGGTGGCTCAACAAGTATCATGCAAGTGGTATTCCAAGGATCCTCTCATGGCGGCTTATTACCGTGAAGTTGATGCCATTGCTAGACATTTCAAGGGTTACCAAGTGGAGCACATTGACCTTAGAAAGAATGAGGCGACTGATGCCTTAAGTCGGCTGGGCTCTCAGCATAAGCCAGTGCCGCCTAATACTTTCTTGGATATTTTGCATAACCCTTCTGTCAAGTTACCTATAGAGGAAGACTTGGCTGTCCCTGACTCGGAAGCACAATTGGTGGCGGCTCTTCACGTCATCCCAGATTGGACAGTGCCATACTTGGCTTACATGACCCGGGGTGAGTTGCCTGAGGATGAAACCTTGGCCAAGCAGATAACCCGGCGGTATAAGTCAATGACAATTGGCAATGGTGAGTTGCATCATCACAGTGTCACTGGGGCGTTTCAGCGTTGTGTCTCTCCTGAAGAAGGCCAAGAAATTCTATGTGAGATTCATGAAGGGGATTGTGGACATCATGTCGGGTCAAAATCCCTTGTGGCCAAGGCTTTCCGTCAAGGATTTTATTGGCTGACGGCTCATGCTGATGCAGAGGATCTGGTCAGTAAATGTGACGGTTGTCAGAAGTTCTCGGGACGTGCTCACGTGTCGTCTCAAGAGTTGAGGATGATTCCAATTACTTGGCCGTTTGCAGTCCGGGAGCTTGACATGGTTGGGCCTTTCAAAAGGCCCAAAGATAAAAAGACCCACCTCTTGGTGGCGGTTGACAAATTTACAAAGTGGGTTGAGGCAGAGCCGGTTAGTAAGTGTGATGCAGCCACGGTGGTTCAGTTCATGAAGAAGGTGATATTTCGCTTTGGCTTTCCACACAGCATTATAACTGACAATGGTACTAATCTGTCTAAAGGCACCATGGAAGAATTTTGTCAACGTGAGCATATTCGGCTTGAAGTTTCATCAGTGGCTCACCCCCAATCCAATGGTCAAGCTAAGAGAGCCAATCAGGAAATCTTGAAAGGCATCAAGCCCCGGCTTTTGGTCCCTTTGCAACGGACGCCGGGTTGTTGGGTTGAGGAGTTACCCTCTGTGATATGGAGCATCAATACTACTCCTAACAGGTCTACGGGTTATATGCCTTTCTTCATGGTTTATGGAGCTGAGGCGGTTCTCCCTAGTGACATCCATCATGACTCGCCCCGTGTGGCGGCTTATGTTGAAGCGGACAATGAATAAGGGCGTCAGGATGCCCTTGACCTGTTAGATGAAAAGCGTGACTTGGCAGCAGCTCGTTCGGTGATTTACTAACAGGACCTACGCTGCTATCACAGCCGCCGGGTTAAGCCCAACACCTTTCAGGAGGGTGATTTGTGACTTGGCAGCAGCTCGCTCGGTGATTTACTAACAGGACCTATGCTGCTATCACAGCCGCCGGGTTAAGTCCAGAACCTTTCAGGAGGGTGATTTGGTGCTCCGGCTCATCCAGGATCAAACTAATGCACACAAGTTATCCCCACCTTGGGAAGGGCCCTTTGTGGTCAGCAAGAACTTGAACAACGGGTCATACTACCTTATCAATGTTCGAGAGCACAAAGACTCACATAAGTCGGAGGAGGAGACCCGCCGGCCGTGGAATATCGCTCATCTTCAGCCTTAGTACACTTGAGCCACCAGCTCTCATGATGTACATATTTTGACGATGTATGTATTATGATAAGTAATAAAGTAGGACATTTGTCCTTTTCTATCCTCAAAGGTAATATGTCATTGTCATTGTCATCTCAAATGATCACTTGGGGGTTGATCGTATCCGAATCTAGCTTGACCCGCTTGATCCGGCTTATGATCGTATTCGAATCCTTATGATCATTAGGGGGCTTCCGGTTAAAACATAGGTCGTATTCGAACCAAAGAGAACATAGTTGTCGGTACCCTCTTGATTGGCACACTATCGAGCTCACTAGGGGGCTTCTTGATCATATTCGAATCATAGCTCAACCCCTTTTGGGAACCGACTTTGATCGTATTCGAATCAGAGTTATTAAAAAACTCTCAAGGTCATTAGGGGGCTTCCTGTTCAAACATAAGTCATATTCGAACCAAAGAGAACATAGCTGTCGGTACCCTTTTGATCGGCGCAACACCAAAGCCATTGGGGGCTACATGATCGTATTCGAATCCTAGCTTAACCCCTTTGGAATGGTTTATTGATCGTATTCGAATCAGAAGCCTTGAATTTTTTACAATATATTTGGTTTAAATTTTATTTGAATGCAGCCTTTCTTTTGACTTGAGACTTTTTGTTCAAAGATCTAAGTGAGAGCGTGGTTTAATTTTAACCCGGCTTGATTTTCAATGATAAGTCATCAATATATGAGAATCATCATACCTTTGGAAGTGTTGGTTTCCAAAGATCGGGTTATCACCCTTACTGTTCGGGTCATATAAGCCGGCAGTGCAAATCAAAAGATCACAAGTATGAGATTATAGTTGCATGTCAACATTATATGTTACAACAGGCTTATCTGTGATTCTTTTTCTATGTTACTGGTAAGTATATTATGACCCGCTTTGCGGTAAGCCGCCAAGGGATCTTGTGATCTATTTCTATGTGCAGGACAGTTAAAAAACTTGGTCAAGCATAAGGAAAGCAAATGATAAGTATAACATGGGTGAATATAATATGGCAGCTTAATAGTATTAAGCATTAAAACGTGCACGATGGCACGGCAAAACAAAGTTATTTCTACTCTATTACATGACTCCCCGAGTCTGAATAGCTAAGATTGTTTTTTCAGCACGTCACAGGTATGAGCCGCCTGGTGAATTAATTCTCGTGTTGACCTGAAGCATCCGGGTCAGCCCTCTTCGCTTCTTCGCCATGTTCCCTTTCCTGGAAGGTTGATGATGACCAGTCAATGCCATTCAAAGCTTCAAATTCAGCTTCATCATCAATTAGTCCGGTCGGGTCAACTTCAGGGGCGAAGGTATGCTTACGGAGTGGAGGAATTAGGCTGGTCGCTTCATAATGTGGCATGGGAATTCTCCGGTTCTCCGTGTCATAACTCAGCTGGTACTTGGTGAGATCTGGCTCATCAGCTATCAGGGTAGCCACGGGGCATATCTCCTTCACACAAGTGGTCAAATCTTCCTGGTCAAAGGGAGTGCCATCCTCCTTAAAGCTTGGATAACCAGTGGTGACGTCAGCCGGGTCTAGCTCTGGTACCCAAGCTTTGGCCCGACTTAAGGCGGCCACGGCTCCGGCTCTGACAGACAATCGCCTTAGTTCAGTGAATCGCTGGGGTAGCACAGAAAGTTTCTTTAGCACATCTACCAGGAGTGTGGGCACTTCATTGGACAGGGGCACTGTGGCTAAGGCACATTGAGACCCGATGTACAATTTTCTACCAGTGTATAAACCGCCTTCAGCTTGATCAGCATATCTTGGTTCAGATTAGAACTCCTGGGCCTGCATAAACATTGTCAGGTGAGATAATTACAGTTTATATGATCAATAGAAAGGTTCAAGTATTTAACACTTGCAGGGCGACTTACCAAAGATTGCTGAGACCATCTGAGAGACATGGCGTTTTAAGCCGGATAATTCGCTGGTTGCTTCTTCAAGAGCCGCCTCCACCTTCTCAGCTCGATTGATCAAAGCAATTTTTTCATCAGCCTAGGCCTTTTTCTCTATTTCAAAGTCTTTCTTCCATTTTTCTTGTTCGGAAACGTTGAATTTAAACTTGGAGTCAGCTCTTTGGCTTTCTGTCTCTTGGGCCTCAAGGCGGTTCTTCAAATCATACACTTATGATTCAAGTTGACTAGTGTTGGCTGATACGTCTCCGTCGTATCTATAATTTTTGATTGTTCCATGCCAATATTATTCAACTTTCATATACTTTTGGCAACTTTTTATACTATTTTGGGCCTAACATATTGATCCAGTGCCCAGTGCCAGTTCCTGTTTGTTGCATGTTTTTTGTTTCACAGAAACCCAATATCAAATGGAGTCCAAATGGGATAAAAACGGATGGAGAATTATTTTGGAATATTTGTGATTTTTGGGAGGAAGAATCAACGCGAGACAGTGCCCGAGGGGGCCACCAGATAGGGGGCGCGCCCTGGACTCTCCTGGGCATACCGTAAGGCAGTTGACGCTCTTCTTTTGCCGCAAGAAAGCTAATTCTATGAGAAAAATCTGGGCGAAAGATTCACCACAATCAGAGTTATGGATCTCCGGATATAAAAGAAACGGTGAAGGGGCAGAATCTGAGAACGTAGAAACAGAGAGAGACAGAGAGATAGATCCAATCTCGGAGGGGCTCTCGCCCCTCCCAAGCCATGGGAGCCAAGGACCAGAGGGGAAACCCTTCTCCCATCTAGGGAGAAGGTCAAGGAAGAAGAAGAAGAAGGGGGGCTCTCCCCCCTTGCTTCCGGTGGCGCCGGAGCGCTGCCGGGGGCCATCATCATCACCGCGATCTTCACCAACACCTCTGCCATCTTCACCAACATCTCCATCACCTTCCCCCATCTATATCCAGCGGTCCACTCTCCCGCAACCCACTGTACCCTCTAATTGAACATGGTGCTTTATGCTTCATATTATTATCCAATGATGTGTTGCCATCCTATGATGCATGAGTAGATTTCCGTTGTCCTATCAGTGATTGATGAATTGCTATGATTGGTTTGAGTTGCATGTTTCATTATTGGTGTTGTCCTATGGTGCTCTCTGTGTCGCGCAAGCGTGAGGGATCCCCGCTGTAGGGTTTGCAATATGTTCATGATTTGCTTATGGTGGATGGCGTGAGTGACAGAAGCACAGACCCGAGTAAGTAGGTTGTTTGCGTATGGGATAAAGGGGACTTGATACTTTAATGCTATGGTTGGGTTTTACCTTAATAATCTTTAGTAGTTGCGGATGCTTGCTAGAGTTCCAATCATAAGTACATATGATCCAAGAAGAGAAAGTATGTTAGCTTATGCCTCTCCCTCAAATAAAATTGCAATAGTGATTATTGGTCTAGTAACGTAGTCAATTACTTAGGGACAATTTCACAACTCCTACCACCACTTTTCCACACTCGCTATATTTACTTTATTGCATCTTTATCTAAACAGCCCCTAATTTTTATTTACGTGCTCTTTATTATCTTGCTACAAAGTACTTCTAGTTTCATACTTGTTCTAGGTAAAGCGAACATCAAGCGTGCGTAGAGTCGTATCAGTGGCAGATAGGACTTGAGAGAATATTTGTTCTACCTTTAGCTCCTCGTTGGGTTCGACACTCTTACTTATCAAAAGAGGCTATAGTTATTCCCTACACTTGTGGGTTATCACTGGCCTGTACAAATACCGGGACAAAATCAGGACTATCATGATGCAATATTAAGTCACAACACTTGGCACTTGGGGGCTAATGTCCACTGAAGAATTTTACTTAAAGTGGCGGTTCATGACAGTAAGTCCCAAGCACTTTGCAAGCAAGAGTACTTGGCACTTGGGGGCTAATGCATATTGCTGTTTAAGGTTTTCAAGTACTTTATTCAATACAACCATATGAAGGACCGGCTCAACCATACTGGTTAAGCCGCCCCTTGGGGACTACGGAGTAAGCCGGATTTCTTACATATTTTATCCATATATATTACTAATGTCATTAAGTTTGTTTCTAAGTCTACAACGTATTCATCATAAGCAATAGACTTGGCGGCTGGCATAGTAAGGATAAATGAGTACAGAGAAAGGATTGTACCTCAAATTTATGGTGCATCTGCTTCACCATGTCAATTTTGATGTCACGGCTATTGTGCACTTGGCTCATATAGCCAGAAAAGAATTCTCCAATACTCATGTGAGTATAATCAGCAACATCAAGTTTGACCCGGCGGCGTTCCACAAGCTCCTCCTTGGCGGAACACTTGGCCAACACGGTTGGCCCTCCCCGGCTCAGCAAAGCCGGTCTTGGTGATCTCGACATCACGACCTTGAGGATCATCCGTTCTGACCGGGCTAGGGACTTCCGGGTTTTCAGAGCCATCGATGGCTCGCTCGACAGGCGGGTCAGCAGTTGGCATGTCATGCGTTGGCTCAGGTGGCGGCTCATGAGTGGAGGTTTCAGGCGCGGCTGTTCCAAGTTCTGGTTCTGTTAAGACCGTTTCTTCGGCTGACTTATTCTTCTTCACCCTTTTGCTGGGCTTTGCCTTTCCACTGCATAAGATCAAAAGGTCAGTGCAAATCCAATGAATTGAAATGAATACAGGATAAGCAGGTTATCATTACCCTGGAGCGGTCTTGAAAGCCGCAGATTGGACTGCATTGAGTCGCCGGAGGAAGGAAAAGTTTCCTAATAATCCGAGTCAGAAGAATTGAGTGGTTGACAAGTGAGACCCGCCAAAGGATAAAAAAGATTTAAATCAGAGGTGACCTCGTTCCGGCGCTTCCTTGGGGTGTTCAGTAAGCCGGAGGAGAGCTCTGCATCCTTGCTGGTCCGGGTCTGCCTCCGGCTCTCATGAATCTGTCACTTCAAAAGAAATAGAGGATCTTGATAAGCTAAGGGATGTGAAAATCTTACTTTCCGGGTTACTCTGGAGTCAGAGGAAATGATAGTTACCTCTTCATCCTTGCCATGGCTTGTTCCTGTGTCCTCCTGCTGATAATTAGTGTCAATAAGATGGTTAAAAAAGGAGCCAAGAGAGTCAAGGGCTACCTCCGATTCAGAAGAATCTTCTAGCCAAAGCAAGTCAGAGGCGGTGGCTTTCTTGCCCTTCTTCCTTGCAGCCTCTTTCCTGGCGGCTCTCTTGGCCTTCCTGGCTTTCTTTGCAGCCTCATGATCGTACTTAACTTTCCAAAATTTATCACCAGCCTGTGAAAATCGGCAAGAGTGAGTATAGATGAAACAACAAAATACAAAGGTAATTTATTTAGATGGGTGGCGGCTTACTACTGGAGTCGGGTTAGCTTCATAGAAGGGGCTTAAGCCACCTTGCCGCAGTCTGCTAGGCTCTCATTCAGGAGAGACTTGGTCATGTCGTTGATGACATAGTCAGGCAAATAATCAAAACTATGTCGCAGAGGGTCATCCTTTTTGCCTGTGTAGGTGCACATTAAGCCGGGGCGGCGGCTCAATGAAATGACTCACTAGGTGAGCCAAACCCAGTCTAAATCGACGTCAGTTAACCCATTCCCCAGGAGAGATTTGATTTTAGCTAGGATGGGGGCGAGTGTTTTGCGTTCGGCGGCTGTAATCTTGTCAGGAAGCTGATGGTTGGGCTCAAGACGTAGAGCACGGAAACCGGGCAGAGGATTTTCATCAGCCGAAGAAGTGTCTTGGCAATAAAACCATGTCTGGTTCCAGTCTTTGGGATGACTCGGTGGATTGGCATAATGAAAAATTACGTCTCTCCGATGTTGGATCGAGACACCACGAAGTTCCAAGCTCTGGCCATTAGCGGATTCATTCTGGCGGTTCAAGTAAAATAATTCTCTGAAGAGTAATATGTTGGGTTCTTCTCCAAGATATACTTCACTGAACACTTGGAAATTGCAAATGTTAGACACAGAATTTGGTCCGATGTCTTGAGGACGGAGGTCAAAGAAGTGCAAGACATCCCTGAAGAATTTTGAGCTGGGTGGTGAGTAACCCCGGTTCATGTGATCCGTGAAAACAATAACCTCCCCCGCTTTGGGCTGAGGAATTTCCTCCTCCGGGTTAGGAGCACGATAGGACATGATTTCCTTCTTCGGCAGATAGCCGATCTTCACAAAGTCATCTAGTGTACTGTATGTGACGATGGATTTGACCCAGTTGCAGGAAGTGTGTGCTTTTGGTGCCATTGTGACGAAAGCCTAAGACAGAGTAAAAATTACCGGTTCAAATTTAAGCCGGAGAGATATTTCAATGCATACTCAAGATGGCGGCTTATAAGGGGCCTAATGGTATAAGGATAATTATGTTAACATTATTTAAGCCGCCATGGGCTCCATAAGCAGTTAAAGTAATCTAAACCACCATGGCTGGTCAAGGTTATCAATTGAGCATTGCCTTTTTTAAGCCGGTGATAAGAGTCGCCATGGCTAGGTGGATCTAACAAATACAGTTTTGGCTAAGTGTTGCACAAACAAGTTTCACAAGTTGCAGATATTATTTTGGATCAAATGGTTGTTCAGAAAAGAAAATATTCTAGACCTAAAAACATGGTATATAGGAGTTCATGCGTTCTAATGAGGCTTCTTTACAAAGAAAAAGGATCTGCTAGTGTCAAAAATGGATGCGAAACAGCTACCGCATGAGTTCTATGCTGCTGTTGGATCAAAAGAGGCTGCGGTAGAAGAGCCACGAAGAAACCGAGATGAACTACGAAGTGTACAAAGGAACTCACAAACCCTAATATAAAAAACACAATAGTGCACCTACACGCCTTCATCGACGTTGTTTTTTGACCAAAAGACCTAGAGCTAACTATCGACATTTTGGGCTATCCAGACACGTACTTCGAGAAATGGTTTATGAATGTTTGTTACCGGGTGCAACAAGATCCAGTTGGTAAGGATAAAATACCCTTTCATATTTGTATGGATTTCTGGAATTGATAATCATAGAGGAGCCCTCTTTACCATTCTGTATAAATGAACTATTCTATTTGTATAGATATTGGTAGAGGGGCATATCCAACCCTCTTTTATCCACTAGTTACCCCTCTTTAGTTTAAGAGTATAGAGCAGTTTGGTAGCTCATAAGGCTCATAACCTTGGGGTTGCAGGTTTGATTCCCAGTACCGGCTCCATACTCCTTCTTTATGATATATGCATGATATAATATATACATCATGCATTTGTATCTGGATTTTTTGATTTCCTAAAAGAGTTTTGGTCTAACAGTTTTTTCTTGGAAGAAAATAAAATAAAAGAAAGAATAAAATATGAAAGAAAAGCGTCCATTGTCTAATGGATAGGACAGAGGTCTTCTAAACCTTTGGTATAGGTTCAAATCCTATTGGACGCAATCTTATTTCTATCTATTCTTTAAATAACTATACTAAACTAAAAACAAAGAAAACTTTTTTGCATGATTCAAATGAAAAATCTTTCTCAACGATTCCTATTCTACTAACAAGAGTAGACATGCAAAATTTATTTGTTACTGAAGAGAAAACCGTTCCAGTTGTTCCTGAATAGCTTCCTTCAAAAGGATTTCCGCTTGCTCGGTGAATGTCTTGCTAGAACATATAATTTCTTGGAATTGAGGTTTAGTATCTTTTATATGTTTACGTAACTCATCCAGAAATTTATTTACCTGTTCAATTTCTAACGAATCAAGATATCCTCTTGTTCTAGTATAAATAGTAGCTATCAGCTCTTCAATTGGGAGAGGATTTGCCTGGGATTGTCTAAGAAATTCCCTTAATCGTCGACCCCTTGCCAATTGATTCTAACTTGTCTTATCGAGAGTAGAGGAAAATTGTGCAAAGGCTTGTAACTCTGCGAATTGAGCTAGTTCCAATTTTGATTTGCCAGCTACTTGTTTCATGGCTTTAATTTGAGCCGCGGATCTTGTCGTGGAATAGTCACGTCAGATGTCCTCGTGAAAGGACTTAGTTGTGGAGCCATCGCAGCTAGGAAGCTTGAAGGGGTTAAATCGGGACAAAGGACACGAGAGGGTTTATACTAGTTCGCCCCCTTACGATGAAGGTAAGGCCTACGTCTAGTTGGGTTGGTATTGATCTTTCGATGACCAGGGAGCGAGATACGCTATGCTCGGCTCTCGATGAGTTGTTTCTTGCCCTAAGCTGCCAGCAGGTCGTCCCCTTATATACACGGGTTGACGCCCTGTGGCTTACAGAGTCCCGGCCGGCTTATAAACAGTGTCCGGCTCGGTGACTAGTTAAATCTACCTTATGATACAAGTCATGCCATTATGGCGGTTTACTACGACGGGCCTTAAGTTGCCTGTGGGCCTTAGGCCCTTTACTGAACAGCCATCTTCATGCTTGGTCTTGGGCTTCCTCTGATGAGTCTTCTTGGTGTAACCCGGCCCTTCCTGGGCGGTTTACACAAATGATCATATCCCCAACATTAGGCCCCAGATTGATTTGAACCTGTTCATGTTAATCTCAAAATATACTTCTAAAGAATAGATCTTCAGTCTTCTGACCATACAGAGGACTTTTTTTTACCCGCCGTGACATCGTCTTCTGGATCCATCTTAACCCGGCGTGACGTCATCCTTTTTTTAAAATTCATTTTCTATTCCATCGTATCCTTCAATGGATCTCTGCTTTTATTGATTGTCCCGAAAATCGAGGCGTCGGGGCCGCTGGATAGTAATTCTTATCTCCTCGTTTCCCGCGCCGTCTCAGTCATCCTCACCCTATAAATAGGCGCGACCTTAGGTCTTTCATTCTTCTCCTTCCAGTCGTCTTCTTCCTCTCCTCTCTGCCACTCGAGCTCCGCCGCCGCCGCCGTCGACCCCCTTGTCTTCATCGACTCAGGCCGCTGCATCGACCTGACCTTGACCAAAAAACATCGGCGAATCTCCGCAGCTCGTCCTCATCTGTGAGTTCCTCTCCTCCCTTTTCTTAGATCTGCATTGGAACTCCGCTGAGTTCGTCGGCATTCATCACTGCCCGACGCAAACCCTCGCTAGTTTTCACCTCCAATGCCCCGTTTAGATCGTAAAATAGTGCAGAACTGCCGCAGTAGTTGTTTGGACTGATCTTGCATAGAAATAGATCTCATTTTCCTCATTTAGAAACCCTCTTCAAGTGTATGTACTTCTCTGCCATGTTTTTAGGTCTAGAAATCTTTTCTTTCAGAGCAATACTTTGATCCAGAACAATAGCTGTCATCTGTGAAATTTGTTTCACCCGGAAAGCTTCTTCTGTAAAACTTGCTTCTATCACCGTTGTCTAGGTGTCCGGTTTAAATAAGTGGTACTGAACTGTGAGCCTTGCCTTCCTCTCATGATCTTAAGAATTTTTGAATTGCTCTTGATAGTGATAGCGGCTTAAACATTTTTGCACAATCACCCTTATATCATTAGGCCCCTTTCTTAAGCCCCCACTTTAACAATTTAGATATTTCTCCGGGTTAAAGTTGAACCGGAGCTTTCTTATTTTGTCGTAGGCCAACTATTGCCATGGCTCCTAAGGCGGCAAAAGCCCCTGTGACTTGCAATTGGGTTCCATCCACCGTGACCAAAAGCAAACTTGCCGAGTTCGTGAAGTCTGGCCACCTGCCAAAGAAAGAGGTCATGCATTATCGTGCCCCTCACCCGTCTGAGGAGATACCTCAACCCAAAGATGGGGAGGTAATAGTTTTCACAGATCATATGAACCGGGGATTTGCTCCTCCCGGCTCAAAATTCTTCAGGGAAGTTTTGGATTTCTTTGATCTGAAGCCTCAAGACATTGGACCCAATTCCGTGTCAAATCTGTGCAATTTCCAAGTCTTCTGCGAGGTATACCTAGGAGAGGAGCCAAGTCTGCTGCTGTTCAGAGAACTTTTTTACTTGAACCGACAGAAAGAACGTGCCAACGGGCCTAGTCTTGAGCTTGGCGGCATCTCAATCCAGCGGCGGAGAGATTGTGTTTTTCCTTACGCTGAGCTGCAGAGTCACCCAAAAGACTGGAACCAGACGTGGTTCTACTGTCAAGACACCTCTCCGGCTAATGAGAAGCCTCTGCCCGGCTTTCGTGCCCTGCGTCTTGAGTCCAACCATCATCTGGTGGACAAATTGACTGTTGTTGAGCGCCTGCCTCTTAATCCCACCATCAAGAAGATGAAACCCTTTTAGGCAACGGGTTAAGTGGCATCGATTTGGTCCGGGTCTGGGTCACCTGGCGGATACTACCATTAAGCCGCTGCTCCGGCTTAATGTGTACTTACCCAGGCGAGAAGGAAGACCCAATGCGTCATAGTCCTGAGGACTTACCAGATGATGTGGTAGATGCTACAGTCCAGTCACTATTGAAGGAGGGCACTGTAACCAGTAATACCTTCGGTTTACTTCCCTTCTGCAAGAAGAACCCGGCTCCTTCCGTAAGTTACTAATCTTCATAAATACTTTGAACATATTATACCTTCTTGTACTTATGATTCCTTATCTTTTCCATAGGCCGGTGATAATTTCTGGAAGGTCAAGTATGACCATGAGACCGCCAAACAGGCCAGGGCAGCCAAGAAGACTAAGAGGAAAACCGCCAAGACGGGCACCTCAAAGAAGAAGAAACCCAGCGCCTCCGATATGCTTAAATTGGATGACTCTTCTTCGGATGAGGAAGAGGTAATCTTTTGATTTTCTATAACTCCTTTGTCATTATTTTACTGACATTTGATCCTTTCAGGAGGATACTGGGAACAGTCAAGCAGTTGACGAAGAGGTAATTATAATCTCCTCCGACTCAGAGCCTTTGCCAACGCAAAAAATCCGAAGGGTGACCCGGAAAGTAAGATTTTCACACCCTCTAGCTTACCAAGATCCTCAATTTCTTTTGAAGCAACAACAGCTTGAAAACCGGCGGCAGACTCGGGCCAACCAAGACGCAGAGCTCTCCTCCGGCTTACCCGACGCAACCAGGAAGCGTTGGACCGAGGTTACCTCCGATTTACGTTTTGTTTTACCTTTGGCGGGTTTGATTCGCCAACCTCTCAATCCATCTGACTCCAACTATCAGGATACCTCCCCTTCTTCTGATGAGTCGATGCAATCAAACATGCCGGCTTTTAAAACAGCTCCCGGGTAATATAACCTTTCTTACTTTAAGTTTTTCCATACATATACTTTGATACTCATCCTTCCTCTTTGATTGACAGCCTGCAAGTGAAGCCCAGCAAGAGGGCAAAGAAGAATAAGCCGTCCCGAGACCCGGTGGTCACTGAACTGGCGATTGACTCATCCGTTCCTGACAGCTCAACTCATCAACCACCGCCTGAACCAGCTTCTGACATTCCGGTGCCAACCTTTGACCCGCCTGCAGAAGATGTTATCCACAACTCGGATGACCCGGAAATTCCTAGCCCGGTCAAGACAACTGACCCGGAAGTTGAAATTGTGAAAAGCCAATATGTTGAACCGGGTCGGCCTACTGCTCTTGCCCAATGTACTGCCAAGGAGGAGTTTGCCCAGCGTCGGAAAACCAAACAGGAGATTACTGATTATACTCACCTAAGCATTGGTGATATAGTCTCAGGCTATCTGAATCAAGTACACAATAGTCGTGACCTGGAAATTGACATGGTGAAGCAAATATAACACAAATCTGAGGTAAAACTTATCCTTTTACTCGGAACCTTACTTACTGTACCAGCCCCCAAGTCTATTGCTTATGAATGAACATGCTGTAGACTTAGAAATCTACTTACTGTTAGTTGGTCCGGTTTAAAGTGAATACATTTAACCCAGTGATAGTGTGAAATTTGAATTTGTGTTACACATTAGCCCCCAAGTGTCAAGTATCTTTACTTGTAAAGTGCTTGAGACTTAACATGTATAATTCAGCAGGATAGGCAAAAAATTATTTAAGCATACATTAGCCCCCAAGTGCCAAATATCTTTACTTGTAAAGTGTTTGGGACTTGAATGTTATCTTACCATGATTCTTACCATAACCTGATGTCAATACAGACCTACATAAGTCAATTTGAGTCGGAGATTGCTGATCTGAAGAGCCAGTTGAAAATCCAAGAGCTCGAAACCCAGAAAGCCAACTCCAAGTTTGAATTCAGTGTCTCTAAACAAGAGAAAATGAAGAAATTTTTTGAATTGGAGAAGAAAACTTGGGTTGATGAGCGGGCTTCGCTGGTGACTCGGGCCGAAACAGCAGAAGCATCTCTTGCTGAAGCAACAACCGAGCTGTCCGACTTAAAACGGCAGATATCCCAAATTGTCTCAGCCATCTTCGGTAAGTCACTCTAAAAATATTAAATATTGTAATCTTTCAAGGGTTATTGTAATAGTCACCTCCGGCTTACTGTTATACCTGTGAACATACAGGCCCCAGGAGTACCAATCTGATGGAAAATATGTTGATCAAGCTTAAGGCGGTGTACACCTTAGTGGAGCAGCTGTACTTCGGGTCACAACGTGCTTTGGTCGTTGTGGCCTTATCAAATACCACTCCTCGGCTTCTACAAGATGTGTTGAGGCATATTTCGGTGCTACCTCAATGAATTCAGGATTTAAGGCGGACATCTGTGAGAGCTGGAGCCGTGGCCGCATTAAGTCGGGCAAGAGCATGGGTACCGGAACTTGACCTTCCTGATCTTTCTCTCGGATATCCAAGCCTTAAGGAGGACGGCACTGCTGTCGGCGTTCTGGGAACGGGGGTCCCCAGACTTGCCTGCCTGCGGCCTGCGGCGTGGCTCAAAGGGGGGGCCCAGCACGGCCCATTTTCATCAACACAAGCTCAAGACCCTCGTGAGGGGCCAAGCCTCGCGGGGCGGGCGACAAGGAGCTTCCTCAGGCACGGCCTCATCAGGCTGGCTCACGAGGAGGCGGAGAGTTCAAGGCGGGGTACCTCGCGAGGTGCCCATGACGCAAGCCATGACGACCAAGGGCGCCAGTCGGGTGCCAGCCCGCGCAGTGTCCTCCTTTCCTCTTTGGTGCAAAGGGAGCAAGCGCAGGCGAGAGCATCAAGCAAAGGCATCCATTTCGGTGTAACAAGACCAAGACCAGCCCAACGGCAGGGAGGAAGTCATTCTGGAGTCCGAGCAGGCGTCACCACCAGAGCCGTTGACAGGCAAGGACCAACTTTAGTCAGGATAAGTGTACCCGTTGTTCCCCTTCAAAATGGCCAATTGTTGGCGCCCTTCCCGCTCAATATTTGGGAAGAGGCCCAGGGCCTTTGCCTATAAATAGGACTAGCCACCCCCGGGGTAGCACCATCTAGAGAGGCATCTAGAGAGGCATCTAGAGAGGCATCGAGAATCCTCACCAAGAAACCAGTAGAGAGAGAGCGACTGAACTCCTCCTAGCAGTCCATCGTCCCGACCAAGAACTGACCCTCGCGAGGTTGTTCTTCCTTGTATTGTTCATCATCGGCCCAAGAGGCAATCCACCACACCACACACTGGAGTAGGGTATTACACCACAATGGTGGCCTGAACCAGTATAAACTCTGTGTCTCTTGTGTTGTTCCTTTCGTAGTTTAGATCCTAGCGAGTCGGCGAGAAGCAGGTAGGTAGAGGGCGAAATCTCCGCGCGCACCCCAGTGTTCGAACCTCAAGGGTCTGCCGGAACCCGAAATCCGACATTTGGCGCGCCAGGTAGGGGTGCGTCGGAATTCGTCTTCCGTTACCCTGTTCTTCTCCGACCATCGCATCCATGTCTGACGCTCGTCGGGCACGCGCCGAGTGCTGAGCCGCTCTCGCTTCCCGTGTCGCCCAGACGACTCCCGTCGGTGGGCGCCCCCGCCGTTCCCCGTTGCCTATCGTCAACGCCGCCACTGGCCCAGCGGGGAACGAGCAGCAAGCATCGTCCCAGCATCCATCCATGAGGCGAGACGGCCGCACTGCTACACCCTCGCTCACCCCAGCTGGTTCTTCGTCCCGCGCGCCCCGCACGGCCATGGAGGCTCGAGCTGCGCTCATCGCGGCAAACGAGCTCCTGCGCTACCGCCCAATCGACAACGTCTATGAAGAGTGGCTCGACCGAGTCGCCGAGCTCGTCCGCGCCGCTGGGGGCTCCCCCGTGCCGTCCTTCTTGCTGCACCACGCCCCGCCCTGCGCGGGCAATGAAGCTCCGGGGGCGCCTCAGCCGCCTCCCCCTCAAGAAGGCGCCCTAGCCCCAAGGCGCGTGGCCCCTGGGCGGAACCCGCTCCGTCAGGCGCCAGCGCGGCAAGAGCAGAGCTGCCAAGAAGTCCCTCTCCCTCGAGAAGCTGCCCGAGCGCTCCCTGCTCCGGCTCGTCGCGAACACGCTCCTGCTCCTGCACGTCAAGACCCCCCGCTGCTCCCAGCTGCAGCGCATGGGGACCCGCAGGACCAAGCTCTTCGTCACCCAAGGCCTCCCATGGCCACAACGGGCTGCCGCGCCTTCACCGCCGAGCTGCGCAGCGTCGCGTGGCCCGGCAAGTTCAAGCCAGACCTGCCTCCTCGCTACAACGGCATGGCTGATCCTGCAGAGTTCCTCCAGCACTACGAGCTGGGCATCGAGGCTGCCAACGGAGACGAGAAGGTCATGGCGAACTGGTTTCCCATGGCGCTTAAGGACGGGGCCCGCACCTGGCTCCTGAACCTGGCTCCAGGCACGATTTCCTCCTGGGACGAGATGCGCACCCGCTTCATCGCCAACTTCTAGGGTACTCACGACCGGCCACCCGCCGTGAGCGACATGCGCCGTATCAAGCAGCAACCAGGGGAAACCCTACAGAAGTACATCCAGCGCTGCAACAACGTGCGCCTAAAGATTCCCAAGGTGACCGAGGAGGCCATCATTTCAGCCGTCTCCGACGGCGTGCGCGACGTCAAGATGAAGGAGGAGCTGGCGATGCATGAAGACCTGTGCACTTCCTTGGAGCTGTTCAACTTGGCGACCAAGTGCGCCAGGGCTGAGGAAGGGCGTCTCTCCCTCCTCGAGCTGCCTGCCGCAGACCCAGAAGAGAAGAAGCCCAAGGCCAAGGACGTGAAGCGCAAGGGGGCTGCCGTGCTCGCGGCAAAACCAGACACCAAGCGGGGCAGAGATCAGCCCGAATCTTCCAAGGGCAGTCGGTACTACGTGTACCACGATCTCCACACCCACAACACCAATGAATGCCAAGAGCTCCGTGCCGTACGTGAAGGAAGGGTCGGCCGACGTCCCGACCGCAGCGACCGGGGCTACGGCCAAGGAGGAGGAAGGAACGCAGGACGCTGGGAAGACCGCGGCCCTCGCCAAGGGTGGCGCGACCAACCTCGCGAGGATCGCTGGCAGGACCCGCCTCGCGAGGGAGCCTGGAGGGATCAGCCTCGCGAGGATTACCCGCAAGGTAACACATGCCTTCCTCCGCTGCCGCCGCAGCCAAGGAGAAATGAGACCGTCATCAGGACGAGGGGGCTGGGGGCTTCCAGGAACCACGTGCGATCGCCTGCATCCTAGGCGGAGCTCAAGCCCCAGTCTCTCAACGCATCTTCAAGCAGTTCGCTCGCGAAGTAAATGCAGTCCTCCCCAAGCTCGAGGCCACGCGCCCTCTCAGGTGGTCGGCGTGCACCATCATGTTCAGGTCAGCGGATCAGCTCAAGTGCGCGGCCATAGCCGGAGTCCTCCCGATGCTTTGTTCCCCAATCATCAGCAACGTGCTAGTCACCAGGACCTTCATCGATGGCGGGGCAGGGCTCAACGTCCTGTCCATGGAAACATTCAACAATCTCCAAGTGCCCTACAATCAGCTTCAGCGAACCAAGCCTTTCTCCAGAGTCACCGACGGCTCCACGATCCTGATGGGCAGGTCCGCCTCCCTGTCACCTTCGGGGCACGTGACAACTACCGCACCGAGCTCATCGACTTCCACGTCGCCCACATTCGCCTGCCATACAACGCCATCCTCGGGTACCCAGCGCTGGCCAAGTTCATGGCCGTAACCCACCACGACTACAATGTCCTCAAGATGCCAGGAAGTGGCAGAGTCATCACGGTGCCCTGCGAAGAGAGAGACGCAGTGTGCTCCCTGGAACGAGCCTTTTAGGCCGCATCATTGGAAGACCCGTATCGCGGAAGCAGGAGGCTTCCCGAGGCCGCCCCCAAGAAGAAGAAGACATCGTCTGGCCCGGCCCCTCAGGAGGCAGGCCCCTTAGGGCCCGCGCCTGCTCACGCGGTACCTCCTTCCATCGCATAGGGAAGCGCGCCCGGCGCCCTCCTCAGGCAGGGCTCGGGGGCTCTCCCCTGGAGGGCCGCCGACCTCGCCAGGGTCACGAGGGAGGCGCTTGGGCACCACTTGGAGGCGTGTTTCGAAGCACGTTTCCCTCAAGAAGGAGCAAGGCAAGGAGGGTAAAACCCTCGGGAGTTCGTCAGCAAGGCCATTCAGGAGCTACATGAGTCAAGAGTCATGAGAGGCAGCCGCCGCTTACCCGCTGTGCCCCCCCATCCAGGCGAGGATGGTGGGCTGCGCGTCTGCATTGACATACCAGGGCTCAACCAAGCCGCCTCTCAGGAGCGCCTCTGGCCCTTGCAATCGAAAGGTCTCATAGTAGAGGATATTGACGCTACTACCCCCGTCCATGAGCACCTTAGTGAACTTATACCCACCAACCTGAGGTGCCACTACCAAGTCCAACTGACCCGGGTTATCGACCCGCGGAGGATGATCTTCCCTGCTCCATATGATGGGCTGCTCTGACCACCTCAAATAACGAGGGATTGCCGGCTCAACAGAATTGTCAGCCCTCTTATGAACCTTCTGGTCACGTTTGCATAAGCTAGTGGTAAATACGTGATACTGCCCACTATTCAATTGCTTCGGGTTGCTCTGATAACCCGACTGCTGCTGCTGCTCTCCTTCACCAGACTGTTGTTGGTTATAGCCTCCTCCTTGACGTCCCTGAAAGCCGGACCCTGAGCCGCCACCTGGGCCATGGAAACCGCCAGCTCCTGAACCACCACCAGACCCATTATGGCCATCATAGGTGTTGGAATTCTTAAACGCCTTCATGATCGCGCAATCCTTCCACAGGTGCGTGGCAGGCCTCTCCCTAGTGTCGTGTCTCGGGCAGGGCTCATTGAGTAGCTATTCAAGAGATGGGCCCGACCCGCCGGATCGAGGCGGTTTGCCCTTACGCCTCTGATTGTTACCTTGCGCGTTGGCATTGGCCACAAAATCCGGGTTACCGTCCGCCTTACGCTTATTGCCATTTTGATTCCCCGGGTTATGCTGCTGACCTTTTCCATTGCCGTTCCTTCTTCCCTTCCCTGTCTTCTCATTGTCAGACGCGGGTGGTACTATCAGAATCGGCATATTTAACTAAAGTCGCCATCGGCGTACCCATATCCTTGCAGTCACGTTTGAGGCGCCCCATTTTCTGCCTCAGCGGCTCAAAACTATAATTCTTCTCCAACATAAGGACTGCAGAGCCGGCATCCATATTGTCGGATGAACGAATTATCTCCTTGACCCGGCACACCCAATGAGTGGTGGATTCGCCCTCCCCCTGCTTACAATTCGTTAAGTCCACAATGGACATAGATTGCTTACATGTGTCCTTGAAGTTCTGGATGAACCGGGCCTTTAACTCTTCCCATGAGCTAATGGAATTGGGCAGCAAACCCTTCAACCAAGACCGGGATGTTCCATCTAACATCATGGTGAAATATTTAGCCATCACCGCGCCACTGACCTCTTGCAGCTCCATGGCCATCTCATAACTCTCGATCCACGCCCCGGGCTGTAAGTCAGCCGTGTAATTCGGTATCTTTCGAGGTCCCTTGAAGTCCTTGGGAAGACGTACATTGCGCACAGCCGGTACCAGGCAAGGAACACCACCAGTTCTAGTGGCCACCCCCGCCTCAACAGAAGTCGTCGGATACTGCGGGATGTCCTGATAAGCCGCTGCCTGAGCTGCTCGTTCGTTCTCCTGACGTATTCGATCTTGCAGCGGGTGATAGTCACCGGGCTGGTTATGGCATTGGGCGTTGCTTGACAAAGCTTCAGACTCCATGTGCCTGCTGTAACTCGGGCTCCGGTTCTGGCGAGGCGGTGCTAACCAAGGCGGGGGAGTTGAATGGATTTTGTCCCGGCTATAAGAATAGGTCTCTTGCTGAGCCAAGGCTGTCTTAAGAAGTTCTCTGACTCTCCGGGTCTCCACTGCCGCCGGGTCATCACCGTGCATGGGAAGAGCCGCCAAACGTGTTGAAGCTGCAATTAAGTTCTCCATGGGGTTGGAAAAGTGACCCAGGGGGATTGGCACATAACGCGGCGGTGGCATGCTCACGTGAGGCGGCACCGTCTCCCGGGGCTGAGTCGGCCCTCCTGTTCCGGCTGTCATAATCTGATTGGTCTCTGGCGGGTTACTTGGGCCGGCTCCGGGTGTCGCAAAAAGAACCCAAGGGTCGTAATTCGGAGGCAAACGGGACTGAGTTTTCTGATGTCTCCTCCTCATTAGCTCATTGGACGCGTTTAGGCTCATCGTGAGCTGGTAAGCTTCTGACTGCAAGCGCTGTGCCCGGGCGTCAAGAGCTGCCCGCTCTGCAGCTAGTCTAGTATCCTCAGCTGCCAAGGCCACCTTGGCCTGAGCTATCTCCTCACGCACCTGTGCTACCGCTGCGTCATGCTCATCTTTATCTGTAGGGATAACTGTGGCGGTTAACAGGGCCGTAAGCTTGTCCATGAGGTCTATCAGCACCTGAGCCGGTGGGCGCATGGGGCCGCCTGCCCCGGCTGCTCCTAAACCGGACATTACCGCTGCAGCAGTTGTAGAGTTTGAGCCGGGCTGAGTCCCAGCCATGAAGATTCCGGCCCATCTTGGCGGCTCAAAGGGGTCCGAAATACTGATGCCATCGGAACAGCCCCCGAGCACGCCGTCTTGCACTTGGTACAACGAATCTGTTGAACCGGCAGACGAATCATCGTCCGAGAGGACGGCCGTCTCACCCCTATCTTTAGATCCTTCAAAAAATTCCTCTTCGTGGATGCAGTCCACGAAGGCACGCCTCATGACTGGTTGAGTCTGGGTCTTCCTCGCACGTTGAGCCGTCTCGACGAGGTCGGTGCAGTTGTCCGGCTCAGGGCCCGGTTCACCGATCCGGCCGATGAAGACGTGGATTCTGTCGAAGGGGACCCGGTACCCGTACTCAATTGAGCCGGCGTCGGGACCCCATCCTTCATCGTCGATGTAGATCTTGCCGCGATGACTCTTGGTCATCCGGCCCACTACGTATCCCTTGAGCCCTTCGAAGTTGCCCTTCAAGAACTCAAATCCACCATGCGCTGGGCCCATGGTGGGCGCCAACTATCGTGGAATAGTCACGTCAGATGTCCTCGTGAAAGGACTTAGCTGTGGAGCCATCGCAACTAGGAAGCTTGAAGGGGTTAAATCGGGACAAAGGACATGAGAGGGTTTATACTAGTTCGGCCCCTTACGGTGAAGGTAAGGCCTACGTCTATTTGGGTTGGTATTGATCTTTCGATGACCAGGGAGCGAGATACGCTATGCCCGGCTCTCGAAGAGTTGTTTCTTGCCCTAAGCCACCAGCAGGTCGTCCCCTTATATACACGGGTTGACGCCCTGTGGCTTACAGAGTCCCGGACGGCTTATAAACAGTGTCCGGCTCAGTGACTAGTTAAATCTACCTTATGTTACAAGTCATGCCATCATGGCGGTTTACTACAACGGGCCTTAAGCCGCCTGTGGGCCTTAAGCCCTTTATTGAAGCGCCATCTTCATGCTTGGTCTTGGGCTTCCTCTGACGAGTCTTCTTGGTGTAACCCGGCCCCTCCTGGGCGGTTTACACAAATAATCATATCCCCAACAGGTCCTACTCTGGAAACAGAAATACCCACATTAATAGCAGGTCGAATTCCGACATTGAATAGATCCGCAGATAAGAATATTTGTCCATCTATAATGGAGATTACATTAGTAGGAATATAGGCGGAAATGTCTCAAGATTGAGTCTCAACTATTGGTAAAGCGGTCATACTTCCTTCGCCTAATTGGATCTAAGATGCAGAAAGGTGAAAACTTACAACAGCGGATCTGTTGCGGAGGGTCGCCGCCATTCTCTCGACGGATTCAGGTCGATGCAGCGTCCAAGGTCGAGGAAGACGAGGTGCGCGGTGGTGGCGGCGGTAGAGCTCGAGCAGCAGTAGGGTTGCGAGAGGAAGAAGAAGAGGAAGGGGGAGAATGAGGAAAGACCTGGTCGGGTCTATTTATAAGGAAAGATTGCTAAGTGGGTGCAAAAAACAAGGAGGCTAAAAACATAGTTATCCAACTACAAGGACGCCTCGATTTTTGGGATGGTCATTAAGAATAAAAGATCCGTTGAGATATGTGGGACAAAACATTCATTTATGGCAGGTGACGTCATGGCGGTTACCACAAATCCAAAGGATGACATCATGGTGGGTTACAGAAACTTCATAAGCAAAGAGCAGAAGATTTTTTCTTAAGTGTCGAAGATTGACATGAACCAATTCAAATCAATCTGGGGCCTAATGTTGGGGATATAACTATTAGGTATGACCCACCCAGGAGGGGTCGGGTTATACCTATGAGTACTCTTGAAGCCCAAGACCAAGGTTGAGGATGGCGGTTCAGTAAGGGCCCAAAGCCCAGAGGCGACTTAAGGCCCATAGAGATAAACCGCCATATGTACATGAGTTGTATTGTAAGGCAAGAATAGTTAGAGACCGAGTTGGACACTGTTTATGAGCCGGCCGGGACTTTGTGAGCCGCTGGGCGTCGACCTCTGTATATAAAGGGCTGACCCGGCGGCAGTTCAGGGCAAGTAGCATCAGATCGAGAGCTAGGTCAAGCGATTCCGCTCCCTAGTAATCGAGTCATAAGCAATCCCACTCAAAACTGGATCATAGGCGTTTACCTTCACCGTAAGGGGCCGAACAAGTATAAACCCCGTGTCCTTTGTCCTAATTAACCCCTTTAAGCTTCCTAGTTGCGATGGCTCCACGACTAAGTCCTTTCACTAGGACATCTGACGTGATAATTCCACGACGACTACCGTGCTCTAAAAAGATACTCCCTCTGTTCCAAAATAGATGACCCAACTTTGTACTAGCTTTGGTACAAAGTTGAGTCATCTATTTTGGAATGGAGGGAGTATAAGTGAAGCACTAGAGCAAAATTGTCTAGCTCAAAAGATATAAGTGAAGCACATAGAGTATTCTAATAAATTCCGAATCATGTGTGTCACTCCCAAAAGGTGTGTACAGCAAGGATGATCATGGTAAACTAAAAATTAAATACTCATATCATACAAGACGCTCCAAGCAAAACACATATCATGTGGTGAATAAAAATATAGCTCCAAGTAAAGTTATCGATAAACGAAGACGAAAGAGGGGATGCCTTCTGGGGCATCCCCAAGCTTAGGATTTTGGTTGTTCTTGAATTATCTTGGGGTTCCATGGGAATTCCCAAGCTTAGGCTCTTTCCACTCCTTATTCCATAGTCCATCAAATCTTTACCCAAAACTTGAAAACTTCACAACACAAAACTCAACAGAAAATCTCATGAGCTCCGTTAGTGCAAGAAAGCAAACCACCACTTTAAAGTACTGTAATGAACTCATTCTTTACTTATATTGGTGTTAAACCTACTTTATTCCAACTTCTCTATGGTTCATACCCCCCGATACTAGCCACAGATTCATCAAAATAAGCAAACAACACATGGAAAACAGAATCTGTCAAAAACAGAACAGTCTGTAGCAATCTGTAACTTTCGAATACTTCTTGAACTCTAAAAATCCTACCCAAATAGGAAGTCCTAGGAACTTTGTCTATTGACCTACTTCAAAAAGAATCAACCAAAAATCACATTTGTATGATTTATTAAAATTATTCTCGTGCGTGCAAAAGTTTCTATTTTTCAGCAAGATCAAATTAACTATCACCCAAGTTGATCCTATAGGTTCTACTTGGCACAAACACTAATTAAAACATAAAACCACATCTAAACAGAAGATAGATGAATTATTTATTACTAAACATGAACAAAAAGCAAGGATAAAAAATAAAATTGGGTTGCCTCCCAACAAGCGCTATCGTTTAACGCCCCTAGGTAGGCATAAAAGCGAGAATAGATCTAAGTATTGCCATCTTTGGTATTCAATTCTTCAATAGAACACTTATAACCCTTAGGAGTTTATTTCTTTTTAGTAATGATTAAACTCCTAGGCAACGAAGCAAGAGATTCGTTTGTAGCAAAAGGTTCCTTAATGAAAGCGAAAAAGTTGGGATGAACACTTATTGATTTGAGATCCGCATTTTCCTTACTAGAAGATTCACCCTTATTTTTAGGAACATACATTAATTTGGCAATTTTGGTAGGAGGAGTTGGAGTATTTTTCACGGATGAAAAGGCAGCCCCTAAGTTGGTAATAATATCCTCAAGTTTACCAAATCTTGTAGAATCTTGATCTATTCTTTCGTTAACTATAGGTTCTTTATCTTTAAAAAATTTCAGAGTAACTCCAACCTTAGATCCATATTGGGTAATTTGATTGTGGATCTTTTTATCCAAATTTTCAATTAGCTCAAACATGGAAGCTTTATTTTCAATAATTTCAAGCCTTTGCATCACATGTTCTAAAGTTAAGATGGTTCCATTAACCAAAAGAGGTGGTTGACCAAACAAATCTAACATAACATTATAAGCATCAAAAGTATGGCTACCCAAAAAATTCCCTCCGGTAATGGTATCAAGAATGCATCTATTCCAAGGAGTAATGCCTACATAAAAATTGTGAATAAGAACGAAGTAGATTGCGTCCTAGTAGGTCTATTTTGAGCATTGTAAATTCTATGCCAATCATCTTTTAGATTTTCTCCCTCCGTTTGTTTAAAATTAAGAACTTCATGATCGGGAGTACTAACGATGGTAGGAGGACTAGCCATGATAGACGATCTAACACACGAGCACACAAAGGCAAGCGAAAAGGAGGCAAATAGGAAAGAGAGGGTAAATAAAACGGCAAGGATGAAGTGGGGGAGAGGAAAACGAGAGGCAAATGGCTAATAATGTAATGCGAGGGAGAAGAGTTTGTGATGGATACTTGGTATGTCTTGACTTGAGCGAAGACCTCCCCGGCAACGGCGCCAGAAATCCTTCTTGCTACCTCTTGAGCATTGTGTTCGTTTTCCCTTGAAGAGGAAAGGGTGATGCAACAAAGTAGTGTGAGTATTTCCCTCAGTTTTGAGAACGAAGGTATCAATCCAGTAGGAGGATACGCGCAAGTCCCTCGTACCTACACAAAGAAACAAGAACATCGCAACCAACGTGATAAAGAGGTTGTCAATCCCTACACGGCCACTTGTGAAAGTGAGATCTGATAGAGATAATAATATAAGATAATTTTTTTAGGTATTTTTATGATATAGATTGGAAAGTAAAGATTGCAAAATAAAGTAGATTGGAAACTTGTAAGATGGAAAATAGACCCGGGGGCCATAGGTTTCACTAGTGGCCTCTCTCAAGATAGCATAAGTATTACGGTGGGTGAACAAATTACTGTCGAGCAATTGATAGAAAAGTGCATAGTTATGAGAATATCTAGGCATGCTCATGTATATAGGCATCACGTCCGCGACAAGTAGATCGAAATGATTCTGCATCTACTACTATTACTCCACACATCGACCGCTATCCAGCATGCATCTAGAGTATTAAGTTCATAATCAAAGTAACGCATTAGGCAAGATGACATGATGTAGAGGGATAAACTCAAGCAATATGATATAAACCCCATCTTTTTATCCTCGATGGCAACAATACAATACGTGCCTTGCTGCCCCTGCTGTCACTGGGAAAGGACACCGCAAGATTGAACCCAAAGCTAAGCACTTCTACCATTGCAAGAAAGATCAATCTAGTAGGCCAAACCAAACTGATAATTCAAAGAGACTTGCAAAGATAACCAATCATACATAAAAGAATTCAGAGGAGATTCAAATATTTCTCATAGATAAACTTGATCATAAAACCCACAATTCTGCGGATCTTGACAAACACACCGCAAAAAGAGTTATGTCGAATAGATCTCCAAGAAGATCAAGGAGAACATTGTATTGAGATTCAAAGAGAGAGAAGAAGCCATCTAGCTAATAACTATGGACCCGAAGGTCTGTGGTAAACTACTCACAACTCATCGGAGAGGCCTTTGCGATGATGTAGAAGCCCTCCATGATCGATTCCCCCTCCAGCACAGCGCCGGAAAAGGCTCCAAGATGGGATCTCATGGGTACAGAAGGTCGCGGCGGTGGAAATAGGGTTTCGTGGTGCTCCTCAGTGTTTTCAGGGTATGCAAGTATATATAGGCGAAGGAAGTCAGTCAGGGGAGCCACGAGGGGCCCACGAGGGTGGGGGGCGCACCCTGAACGCTCGTGGCCGCCTCGGCTGCTTCTTGACGTCCACTCCAAGTCTCCTGGATTGCGTTTGTTCCAAAAAGATCTCTCCCGAAGGTTGCATTCCCTTTGGACTCCATTTGATATTCCTTTTCTTTGAAACACTGAAATAGGCAAAAAAAAACAACAATTTCGGCTGGGCCTCCGGTTAATAGGTTAGTCCCAAAAATGATATAAAAGTGTATAGTAAAGCCCATAAACATCCAAAACGGGTAATATAATAGCATGGAACAATCAAAAATTATAGAAACGTTGGAGACGTATCAGCATCCGTAATAACTTTGACGTACTCTCGTGCAATGACAAGTGAATGAACACTCATCGTGAGAATAACACATCTAGCATGGAAAATATTGGCCACTCTTCACCGCCTCGCGAGCAGTAGAGCACACAAAAGAGAAGTTTTTTTTTGAAAATTAGAGATGGCACATGCAAATTTTCTTAGAACGGCATGTAAATACCGCATATAGGTAGGTATAGTGGACCCATAAGGCAAAACTGGTTTAAAGGGTTTTGGATGCACAAGTAGTGATCATACTTAGTGCAAAATGAAGGCTAGCGAAAAGATTGAGAAGCGACCAACCAAAAAGCGAAAAATCTCGTACCCAAGCATTAAGCATAAGTAACACCCAATAATGCACCACAAGTAGGATATCAATTTCATTACATAACTATTGACTTTCGTACTTGCATAGGGAATCACAAACCTTAACATCAATATTATTACTAAAGCACAATTACTCATCAACATGACTCACATATCATATCGTCATATCTCAAAACCATTACTAAGAATCAAGTTTATTTGGCCAATGATCTTCATGAAAGTTTTTATTATGTCCTCCTTGGATATCTATCACTTTGGGACTATTTTCATATGTTGCTTTTGATAAGCTCAAACAAATATAAGTGAAGAACATGAGCACAATTTTTCTTTCTCTCAAAATAATCTAAGTGAAACAAGAGAGAATTTCTTCAAAATTTACTAACTCCCAAATAAATCTAAGTGAAGCATGAGAGCATTTCTTCAAAAATAACAAAGCATAGCGTGCTCAAAAAGATATAAGTGAAGCACTAGAGCAAATCCATGGCTCTAAAAATTTAAGTGAAGCATAGGAGCAAGTATAACATAATTTTTGGCTCTCTCAAAAGGGTTCAGCAAGGATTCAACACTTAAAACACAAAGCAAAACAAGCAAATACTCATATCATGGAAGACGCTCCAAGCAAAACTCATAGTATGTGACGAATAAAAATATAGCTTCAACTAAAATACCGATGGTTGTTAGAAGAAAGCAGGGATGCCACTCGGGGGCATCCCCAAGCTTAGTTGCTTGCTACTTCTTGAATATTACCTTGGGGTACCTCGGGCATTCCAAGCTTAGTCTTTTGCTAATCCTGATTCCTTCATCCATCGTAAGATCACCCAAAACTTGAAAACTTCAATCACACAAAACTCAACAAAACCTTCGTGAGATCCATTAGTATAAGAAAGCAAACCACTACTATAAGTACTGTTTAAATCATATTCTTATTTTGTTTTTACATTATATCTACTGTATTCCAACTTTTCTATGGCAAAAACTCATCAAAGAAAACCATAGAATCATCAAAACAAGCACACAACGCAAAGAAAACAGAATCTGTCAAAAACAGAATAGTCTATAGCAATCTGAATATTTTGAATACTTCTGTAACTCCAAAAATTCTGAAAAAATTGGATTGACGTGAGACATTTGTCTATTAATCTTCTGCAAAATGAATCAACTGAAAGTCACTCTTCTGTTAAAAATGACAATTAATCTCGTGGTCGCAAAAGTTTCTGTTTTTCAGCAAGATCAAATCAATTTTTACCCAAATCATCCCAAAGGCCTTGCTTGGCACAAACACTAACTAAAACACAAAAAACACAATCATAATAGTAGCATAATTGTGCTAACAAACAATAACATAAATCAAAAATAAAAAAATAAATTTTATTCATTGGGTTGCCTCCCAACAAGCACTATCATTTTACGCCCCTAGCTAGGCATAACGCGGATCTAAGTTTTGTCATCGTTGGTTCTAGATCCATAAGATGCCCTCATGATTGATTCATATGGTAGCCTAATTCTTGTTCTAGGGAAGTGTTCCATTCCCTTCCTTAGTGAAAATTGAAATTTAGTATTGCCTTCTTTCATATCAATCACGGCACCAATAGTACGTAAAAACGGTCTACCAAGAATAATTGGACAAGACGGATTGCAATCAATATCAAGAACAATAAAATCTATGGGCATATAATTCCTATTTGCAAGAATAATAACATCATTAATTCTTCCCATAGGCTTTTTAATAGTAGAATCCGCCAAGTGCAAATTTAAAGAGCATTTTTCAATATCGGTACGACCAAGCACATCACATAAAGATTTCGGAATTGTAGAAACACTAGCACCCAAGTCACACAAAGCAAAACACTCATAATTTTTAATCTTGACTTTGATAGTAGGTTCCCACTCATCATGCAATTTTTCTAGGAATTGAAATTTCTAATTCCAACTTTTCTTCAAAAGCTTTCATCATAGCATCAATAATATGTTTAATAAAAGCTTTATTTTGTTCATAAGCATGGGGTAAATTTATCATGAATTGCAACAAAGAAATACAATCAACCAGATAGTAACTATCATAATTAAAGTCTTTATAATCCAAAATAGTGGGCACATCACTAGTTACAGTCTTGACCTCTTCAAACTCACTTTTATCAATTTTCTCAACAAGATTTTCACCCTCCGAATCATAGGGGCGCCCTCTAACTAAAGTTGACTCTTCTCCAATCCCTTTTTCATCAATCTTAATTTTACTAAACAAATAATCAATATAAGAAACACCAATCATTTTAAGATCTTCATCACTTTTATGAAAGTAATCACTAGAAAACGCTCTTTATAAAAATTCTCTTTTAGCTCTAAGCATAGCGGTTCTTTTCTTACTTTCATCCATAGAAACATAAAGAGCTTTAATTTATTCTTCACCTTTAGGCACAAAATTTTTCATCTTGAGAGTTTCTACATCATGAGAAATTCTATCAACACTTCTAGACAAATCATCAATTTTATTCAACTTTTCTTCTATGGAAGTATTTAAAGTTTTTTGAGTATTGATAAATTCTTTAATATTGTACTCAAGATCAGAAGTGTTTCTATTATTATTATAAGTAGCATTACCATAAGAATTACCATTATTATTAGAGGAATTACTAGGAAAAGTCCTAGGATTAAAATTAACTCTATAAGCATTGTTATTGAAATTGTTTCGCGAGACAAAATTCACATCTATGGCATCACTATTTTGCTCAATCAAAGTAGACAAAGGCACATCATTAAAATCAATAGGAGCACTTTTATTAGCAACCAACTTCATAAGAGCATCAACTTTTTCACTCAAAGAATTTATTTCTTCTACCGAATTGACTTTTTTACTAGTAGGCTCTCTTTCGGTATGCCATTGTGAGTAACTTGCCATAATATTGTCTAGCCATTTAGTAGCTTCACCCATAGTAATTTCCATAAAAGTACCCCCCGCGGCAGAATCTAAAAGATTACGAGAAACAAAATTCAATCCCCCATAAAAAATTTGTATGGTCATCCAAAGATTTAACACATGAGTTGGGCAATTCCTTAGCATCAATTTCATCCTTTCCCAAGATTGTGCAACATGCTCATGTTCAAGTTGCTTGAAATTCATGATCTGGGTTCTAAGGGAAATTATTTTTGCAGGTGGAAAATACTTAGTGATAAAAGCATCCTTGCACTTGTTCCAAGAATCAATACTATGGCGATGTAAAAAAGAAAATCAAATTTTGGCACGATCTCGCAAAGAAAACGGAAATAATTCAACTTCACAACATCATTGTCCACATCTTTTTTTCTTTTGCATATTGCATAAATCCACGAATGTGTTAAGATGGGACGTGGCATCCTCATTAGGAGTACCCGCAAATTGATCTTTCATGACAAGATTCAGCAAAGCAGTATTATTATCACAAGCCTCCGCACTAGTGGCAGGAGGAGCAATCGGAGTGCTAATAAAATCATTGTTGTTGATATTTGAGAAATCACACAGCTTGGTGTTCTCTTGAGTCATGATGACTTCGCAACAAGATTGCACTAAAAAACAGATCTGACAAGAAAATGGCAAAAAAAATGAGGGTGAACAAAACAACAAATTTTTGAGAAGTGTGGGAGAGGAAAACGAGAAGCAAATTGCAAATAATGTAAATTCCGAGGAGAGGATATTTGTGATTAGGAACCTGGTTGGTGTTGAGGATCCTCCCCAGCAACGGCGCCAGAAATTCCTTTTGATGTCTGCTAGAACTACGTCGGTATTTTCCAAAAGAGGAAGGGATGATGGAGTATAGCGATGGTAGGTATTTCCCTCAGTGATGAGACTAAGGTTACCGAACCAGTAGGATAACCTCCTCACACCACGTAAACAACACCTGCACACAAATAACAAATACTCTCAACCCGACGTGTTAAAGGGGTTGTCAATCCCTTTCGGGTACGACACCTCAAGATAGGCAAATAACGTGAGATAAAAGTGGTAGATAGGATAAATAGATCATGGAACAAATAAATTGCAGCAAGGTACTTTTGTATTTTTTGGTTTAATAGATCTGAAAATAAATGCAAAGAAAAATAGATCGCAAAGGCAAATATGATGAAAAGAGACCCGGGGGCCGTAGGTTTCACTGGTGGCTTCTCTCGAGAAAAATAGCAAACGGTGGGAAAACAATTACTGTTGGGCAATTGATAGAACTTCAAATAATCATGACAATATCCAGGCAATGATCATTATATAGGCATCACGTCCAAGATTAGTAGACCGACTCCTGCCTGCATCTACTACTATTACTCCACACATCGACCGCTATTCAACATGCATCTAGTGTATTAAGTTCATGGAAAAACGGAGCAATGCAATAAGAACGATGACGTGATGTAGACAAGATCTATTTATGTAGAAATAGACCCCATCTTGTTATCCTTAATAGCAACGATACATATGTGTCATTTCCCTTTCTGTCACTGGGATCAAGCACCGTAAGATCGAACCCATGACAAAGCACCTCTTCCCATTGCAAGATAAATAGATCAAGTTAGCCAAACAAAACCCAAATATCCGAGAAGATATACGAGGCTATAAGAAATCATGCATATAAGAGATCAAAGAAGACTCAAATAACTTTCATGGATAAAAACATAGATCTGATTATAAACTCAAAGTTCATCGGATCCCAACAAACACATCGGAAAAAGACTTACATCATATGGATCTCCAAGAGACCATTGTATTGATAAACAAGACAGAGAGAGGAAGCCATCTAGCTTTTCTACTAAATACGGACCCATAGGTCGCAATCTTGGAAAAATTCTCAATAAATCTCCGATAATAACCTGCGAGTCCAAGAAAAGTTCTTATCTCTCTAACTGAGGTGGGCGCCAACCACTCAGTGACAGATCAACCTTGGTAGGTGACGGTGTCCTGGACTAGGGGGTACTCAACACGTCGTCTTCCGAACAGGTGTATCGGGCTAAGCACCCCCATGGCCGTATACTCATGGGCCAGTTCGGACAACCGATGCATACACGAGGAAGATTTCACAAGACTTGGTGATCAAGACAAGGACTCCTCCCCACCGGCGTATTCGGCTAGGACTCTTGTTATCCTAGGCCTCTGGTCCATTATATAAACCAAGGCCAGTCTAGTCGATAGATTATTATGACAACAATCATAACCATAGGCTAGCTTCTAGGGTTTAGCCTCTACGATCTCGTGGTAGATCAACTCTTGTAATATTCATATCATCAAGATCAATCAAGCAGGAAGTAGGGTATTACCTCCATAGAGAGGGCCCGAACCTGGGTAAACATCGTGTCCCCCGCCTCCTATTACCATTAGCCTTAGACGCACAGTTCGGGACCCCTACCCGAGATCTGCCGGTTTTGACACCGACATTGGTGCTTTCATTGAGAGTTCCGTTGTGTGATCGACAAAAGGATCAACGGCTCGTCTGCAGATTAACTGCGACGTCGACATCTTCATCACCGGCTCGACTGGTCACCTTGGCTTGACCGAGGACTATGCCCAGCCTCCGATCATCATGTTCGGACAAGGGCCTTCATCAACATCAACTCCTATCTCTATCAAGATCATGGAGGAATCATCCATGGAGCTCGGGGGCTCAACGTCAACATTGCCCTCGGGCGACCGTGCTGTTTTTCTGGACAGCGAACTTGTATCCGCCGCCACCGCCTCCTCGAGTGTCGTTTTAACGATCGTTTCGGTGGAATTGTGCGGAATTGAGTCCACAACAACCCTAGAAAATTTCTTTGAGTTCCGATGGAGGAATCTCTGACAATCTACGATATACCAGAGCCCTATGAAACCTAGACAGGAATCTGGACGAGTTTAGGGTGTGGTCTCCAGAGCCCAGCTCGGAGGTTCTTTGGAAGATCCAACCGTTCATTTGCTACGGAATTCCCATATCTACCACCCCTCAAAATTTCAGCTCGATCCGACCGTCCAAACTCCGGGAACCTTCCGATTAGTGCATCACTTTTCAGATCTATTTTCTGTACAATGGATCCAACCCGAATCCATGTTTCTTTATGAACGTGATATTGGACAAACTTTTTAAAGGAATTTTTTTCTAAGGTAATGTGCGTTGTTCTTAACATGTGCCCATAAAATTTTAAGCCTTCTCTGAGGTAATCTTTGCCAGCACGCTGGTGTCAAACCAGTCCGGCAATATAGCTCCACGGCTGCCAACTTGCGTTAGACATGTCGTCGCTTTTTGAGTCGAGCTCAACTTCTTTGCATCCTCACCTCGGCAAGCTAAATGAGAGTTCGGAATCGCCAAGGATAAATCATCACCAACATCGCCGCCCCACGGATTACACGGAGCGGGCACACCGGCATCGACGCATGGTCACTTCATCAAACCAGCATTGGCCGCGTCACAAGTTACGACCTGCATCGGCATGGCCGAACCGTTGCTTCATCGAGCCGATAACCATCACGTCGAACTACTTCAACACCTCGGCTGACATGGCGGCTACAACGACTCCTTACCGACCTGCTCCGTCACCTCGGCTAGACCGGGGACTTGGCTATTTCTTCATCAACATACTCTGGTGACTTCGACATCACTAGCCGACCAGCGTCGTCACGTTAGCTGGACCGAGGGCTTTGCCTCGGCAAGCCAACCTTTGCCAGCTTCGCCATGCCGTCTCTTTATCGCCCATCAGCAATGGGTGTGCGGATCGGTTCCCAATTTTGGGAGTCGCTTTTCTTCGGACTGCTACAAGAAATAAACCAGGTCTATCAAATGGCGGCCACATTAAAGACGGTCGCATGGTGGTTTGGTCAGTTTCCATACATAGTTCGGCGAATGCCGCATCTGAAACTCGAACTGCCCTGCAAATTCAGGCTTTGTCACGCCTTCACTGCGTCATGCCGACGCCCTGCATCGACATTGGCTTCGGCGCCAGGCCACATCTCTTTAAGTAAATTATTTTTGCATAAAGCAACTATGCAAGGATTATATATATATATATATATATATATATATATATATATATATATATATATATATATATATATATATATATATATTATTTCCTGGACCGCACTGTTTTATGGGTGCAGGTAATCGATTTTGACTGCATTACGTGGTCACTACTCCGGAGTGCCGAACATCTTGCAAGGACACCTCGGACCTGGGGGATGGGACCTCGGCCATGCCGAGGACTGTGAACCTTATTGGATCTGTCATAGATCAATGGGCGTCTTCATCCCGCCACAAGCCCGAATCACGTCATCAATGCCGAACGCATTAACCAACTAAGTCGCTTTCATGCTCAAAGCTTTAAATTTTTAACTTGCCTTCGGTTCAGCCAAGCATTATACTTTTTGGCAAAAAGTTGTTTGTGACAATGTTCCTTGTCAAAACTTTGTTTGTGACGCACATATTCAAATACCCCGTTTATTCGGGGGCTTCCTTTATGGAGCTTTTCCTCTTGCATATGATTATACTTGTACGGCTTCGTTCCTTGTTCGTGTATTACGCCACAATATGCACCATATTGACTTAAGTGTTCCGCAAGCTGGGTTGCCTGGCTCCTGTGTTTACCCCTACGTTCCCGATTGTTTGGCTAGGGAGTAAAGGGAGCACCTCCGCAATTGTCACGATTGGGTCATCCGAGTCGGACCTCAGACTGGGTGAAGCCAAAAGCTAGCGCTCTTATTGTTTTCAGTAATGGTCGGCACACAACGGAACTCATGAGTACGAAAAATCTATTGCACAAGTCTCATAGTAACAATGAGCAACCGAAGAAAGGTATCGGTGGGGGTACTATTTTCTTCGAAGATGCTTCTTACACTTCGTCAGTAATATAGCATAAGTTCCCTGAGCGCGCTTTGTCTGTTACAGCCTTATGGCCTGATTGCCTGGTTATCGGAAACGTTGTCGATATTCTCGACAGGTGGAGTACATAACACTTTTCGGCCCTTCACCGAAGAGGGAGAAGCCAACGGTCGGTAAAGATGCGTTTAAAGTTTGGGTGAACACATATATGATATAAGTACTTCGGTACATACAATCATTATACATAAAATTCTTTTACCCAAGTCACTTGGGGGCTCTTAAATTTGTATGAGTTGTTTTATAGTAAATGTGTTTTCTTCTTGGTCGTTGCAAAGTCTTTTTCTATCGCTCCTTTTTCGACTCGAGTATATGGTCAATAGCCGGATAGCCTGTCTTCTCTCTAAAATCCGCTCGAGTTAAGTTCGCTAAAATGGCCTCGGAGAAGTACTCTGCCTTTAGGATAAGGAGCTTGAAGCCGTAGGCTGACCCGCGTGAAGTCTTGAGATCGGATGTGTCATGTTAAAGCACGACAGAAGCACAATTTCTTTTTTCCAATTTTTGGATTGGCACCGAACACTTGATCTTGTTCGGACGTCAAGTTTTTACTAACGTTTTTTGGTTTTCCAAGCTTATGGCACTTTTAAACAATTTGTGTGTTTCCAGCATAAGCCTTGCAGTGCAACGCAGGACATCTTTAGAGATTCGGCAAAAACATTCTCGGATGTTGCAATATATGCATCGGTTTCAAATTGTGTCTTCGGTCAATAGTTGGGTTGCCCGGCTCCTGTGCTTGCCTCCTATGTTTCACTTTGTTCGGCTAGGTGTGCAACGGGAGAACCACTGTGATTGTGCTTCCAGCTCGCATGGTTAAGCACCTCAGTGGAGAAAGCCGAAAACTGACTGTCACAATAAGAACAAACTGGTCAGTGATCCAATGACGGTGTTAAATGATGGGCCGTTCATAACATTGGCCGAAGTGTTTACAGCTTGACCTCAGTTGTCGCCGAACACTAAACGGGGGCTCACAGCTAGCTTCCCCAGTTTAAAACTCCTATGACTAAGTGAAAGTTATAAATCCAAGATATCTGATTGCCTCGTTTCTGCTAACACAACCGCCTCCGGGCACCGAGACGTCGGCTAAGGGTTGTCTGGTTATTGAAGAAACATCCTGCGTAGTATCTGCAAAGGGGTAGAAGCCGACGATGGGCCACTTTCAACTAATAAACGGTCGCAATGGAGTCAAAATAAGTATATATCATCAGCATTCATTATACAAGCGTTGCCTTCCGTAATTATCATTATATCAAGCCATAAATATGCATCAATTTGACTTAAGATTTTGGCCAAGCTGGGTTGCCTGGCTCCTGTGCTTACCCCTACGTTCCTGATTATTCGGCTAGGCGGTAAAGGGAGCACCTCTGTGATTATTACTACCGGGTCATCCGAGTTAGTACCTCAGACTGGGTGAAGCCGAAAGCTAGCAATCTTAAAGGATCACATTGGTCGGCAACGACGGAAGTGAAATTTTTGGTTCATTAATACCATAGAATTCGGGAACTTTCCCCGAACTAAATCCTCAATATTTTTCTCCCACATTGATCGGAGCTAAGGTTTGATGATCATGCTTAGCATGACAACCCAAAGAAAGGAACCGATAGCGGGACTATTTTCTTTGGAAGATGTTTCTTACGTTAAAAAGTAATATAACATATCTCTCCGCATACCTTTGTTTATAAAACCGTATGGTTGGATTGCCTTGTTTGCCGTAAATCTTTGCCCTCATGATGGCTTTATAAAGTAGGACAAACACTCCTCGGTTGCTGGACGAGGAGGTTGAAGCCGATGGTCGGTCAACAAAGTTTTGTACAATGCGGATCCTAGCATTAATGATGTAGAGTACTTGGATACATAGAATCGTTACACATACTTTGTGATTTTACTCTGGATATCGATCCTTAATTCGGCCACCCGTGCTCACATTAAGGCTCGGGGGCTACTAGGCTTCATGCTCATCATTTACAAATATTAAAGGGGTACATCAATCCCCTGATTTGGTGTTGCCACCTGACCAGTGTCTCGGGGGCTACTGCATTGCCTATTCAATGTAGAAAATTCAAACTGCTCAGTGTTCGGCATGACCGAACTATGGGCAAGCACGTCTTCGGACAACAATAGGTACCATCTGGACCTATCCGGCATCAAGCTAATATATTACGGCGACTTCTCAAGACCCTCTATCAAGGGCCTGTTCGCCGATCACTATTTTCCCTAATATATTACACCACGTTTCTATTCCTAAGTATGCTGCCAAGCTAGGAATTGATCCTCAGGCCGATTTCACGAATCGACCTGAGTCTCAGGGGCTACTGGGGTCAGCGGTTTGATTTTATCCTTCAGGTGCATCCCGGATATTAAGCCAACACGCACCTTGAGGGCTACTGGCTATACATCTCGCCAGAGATTACATTGCACAATTCGGAATTAAATTCATAAAAATCAGCCCATGGCCAAGGTGGTGCACCACCTCAGAAGCAGTCCGGCATAAAGCTCGGGCGCCAGTGGCTGGCCCCATAGAGGGCATTTCCAGCATTAAGCTCGGCTGAACTCTTTCAACTTTGTTGAACCAAGGTGATCTATGACACCTCGGATATAGTCCGACATTGGAGTTTGGACATAGTCCGGCGTTGGAGCTCGGATACATTCCGGTGTTGGAGCTCGGATACATTCTGGTGTTGGAGCTCGGATACATTCCGGTGCTGGAGCTCGAAAGCAGTCCGGCATTGGTGCTCGGCTGCAAAAGACACCTCGAATGCAGTTCGGCGTTGGAGCTCGGACTCAAGAGGACACTGCCACCCGGGAACAACTTCAAACCCGAGGTGTGGCATAAAAATAGCAAGGCATTGATAAAGGCCAAGAACTTGAAGGGGCTCCTCGGATACCCGATGTGTAAACTCTTCAGATTTACTTCGGCGATCCTTGAGATTGAAGATGGGCAGATTTGTTGAACCAGTTTTCAAGACCGACGACGAAGATGAAGAATAGTTCAGAAGAATTGAGGAGCGTCCCCAACTTGAAGACCGGTTCAGGGGGCTTCTGACGGTGTCCTGGACTAGGGGGTACTCAACACGTCGTCTCCCGAATAGGTGTATCAGGCCGAGGACCCCCATAGCCGTATACTCATGGGACAGTTCGGACAACCGATGCATACACGAGGAAGATTCCACAAGACTTGGTGATCAAGACAAGGACTCCTCCCCACCAGCGTATTCGGCTAGGACTCTTGTTATCCTAGGCCTCTGGTCCATTATATAAACCAGGGCCACGCTAGTCGATAGATTATCATGACAACAATCATAACCATAGGCTAGCTTCTAGGGTTTAGCCTCTACGATCTCGTGGTAGATCAACTCTTGTAATACTCATATCATCAAGATCAATCAAGCTGGAAGTAGGGTATTACCTCCATAGAGAGGGTCCGAACCTGGGTAAACATCATGTCCCCCGCCTCTTGTTACCATTAGCCTTAGACGCACAGTTCGGGACCCCCTACCCGAGATCTGTCGGTTTTGACACCGACAGTAGGGTCTACCGCTATTCCTTCTCCTGATATAACATGTACGAGAAATCCAACTTCCTTCAACCAAAACTCACATTTGCTGAACTTGGCATACCACTGATGTTCCCTGAGCTTCTCGAGAACCAAGCGCAAATGTTCCTTATGCTCTTCTTCCTTCTTCGAGTAGACCAATATATCATCAATGAACACCACAACAAACTTGTCCAAGAACTCAATGAACACCTTGTTCATCATACTCATAAAATAGGCAGGGGCATTAGTCAAACCAAATGACATAACCGTATACTCATATAGCCCATACCTTGTGGTAAAAGCTGTCTTAGATATATCCTGCTCTCAGATCTGGTGATAACCTGATTGAAGATCTATTTTGGAGAAAACCTTAGCTCCCTGCAGCTGGTCAAACAAATCATTGATCATCGGCAAAGGGTATTTGTTCTTGATCGTCACCTCATTCAGCACACAATAATCAACGGCCATCCTCAAAGATCCATCCTTCTTCTCAACTAGAAGCACTGGGGGCTCCCCAAGGTGATGAGCTTGGTCGAATATAACCTTTCTCCAATAACTCCTTTATCTGCTTCTTTATTTCCTCCAGATCATTTGCGGGCATCCGATACGGTCTCTTTGATATTAGTCCGATGTCTGGCAATAACTCAATCAAAAACTCAATGTCTCGGTCTGGTGGCATGCCTGGTAACTCCTCTGGAAATACATCGGGATAATTCTTCAACACTAGTACTTCCTCCTGAACAGCTCCTGATAGGGAATTCACTTGAGTCCTCCTCGGCGCATGCCTAGACACATACTTGATACTTTTTCCTTCTAGGGTGGTGAGAAGAATTGATTTACTGGCACAACCGATGTTTCCGCCAAACTTGGATAGCCAATCCATGCGTAGGATCATGTCCAATCCTTGTGACTCCAGGACAATAAGGTCGGTGGGGAAAACATGTCTACCTATGGTTATTGGCAACTGATAACATCCTCGACTAGCCATATACCCTGCTCCTGGGGAACTCACTGACATAGGTGACTTAAGGGCTACAGTTGGCAACTTAAACTTGTCCACAAATCCTGTTGATATTAATGAATGAGATGCACCAGTATCAAAAAGAACAAGTGTTGTAAATGTATTAATCAAAAACTAACTGACAACTGAGTCGGGCTGCTCCTCAATCTCCTCCACACTGACGTGGTTCACCTGACCACTGGTGAAAGGGTTGGGCTTCTTTGCAGCACTTCCATTGCCATCTCCATTCTTGGCTTCAGAACATTAGTGGCACAGTGTCCGGTCTTCCTGCACTTGAAACAAGTAATGTGACTCAGATCCTTCTTGGTGTAACATCCCAAATTTTCAATTTGGAATGTTATACGATAGATCACCATTGCATATCAGATTTTATTGCATTTTGGCTTGATCCTAGAAATTTCACGCAACTCAAGGACCCACAGAGAGAGTTGGAGATTTCGTTATTTTCATATTTGAGTTTTCTCAAATTTTGAAAATAGGATCATTTGATTTTAATTATTTTATCCCTGAATATTTCTATACAAAAATAAAAGAGAGGGAATAAAATAACTTTCCCAAAATAAAGAAATATTGTAGATTTAATAATAAAATCAATTAAGATTTTATTTCGGATTTTATCGCTATTTTATTTGAATAGAAAAATGCGCATTTTCAAAATTGCATTTAGGCCCCTAATAAATGTTCATCTTTCCCGGCTTATTTTTAGAGGACGGGGAAAAATTATTTCGGGATTTTTGGAGTCTGTTTAGTATTTCTTTTCTTTCTTTTTTTGCACGTCGTAATTATTTTAAAAAAGGTTACCGCCTTACCGGGACATGTCCGACCTGGACACTGCCCCCGGGCGGCCTTTAAAGGCCGACGGCCCGTGCCGAGCCAAAACCTTAGCCGCCAGCCTCGCCCCGCCGCGAGACCCGCGCTGCCGCCGCCGGATTCAGCCTCCGCCGCAGGATTCCGCCGCCGCCGCCGACGCCACGCCGCCGCCCGTCCCGACCACCACCACCCCGCCGCCCGTCGCCGCCACCACCCACCACCGCCGGACCTCGCTGGAGGTAGCCGCCCCGCTGCCAGCGGTTTTCTAAGAAAAACCAGCTGTCTTTTTATAAAAACCGCGGTTTATTTTTTTATAGATTGGTTTAGTTTTTTTTCGGTTTATTTATTTTGCGGACGTTCGTCCGTACGTTTGTTTTAATGAACGGTTTTCGTCGTTTAGCCGCAGACAGCGAACGTTCATTCGTTAGTCTGTTCGTCCATTTTTCTTTTTCTCGGATTTTCCGCGATTATTTCCGATCGCAATTTCTGACCCGATTTTCGTTCTAGTATAACTTTTCGCTCGTTTATCGGAATCAGGCGTTTCAAGCGCCTAGAGTTTCGTCTCGAAACCCTCTTTCTGTTTAACCAACTCAAACAAGTTTTTGCTACTGTAAAATTTGATTTAGGTCCAGATTAGTAAAGGAAGCTTGTTTCTTTCGCCGTTTGACTCTCGTTGCTTCGTTTGATTTGATTCTTTTTGCAAACCGGAGTTCTTAAGATGAACTTTCTGGTTAGATCTCTTATTTGAGTTTTACCTGTGCTTTAGATGAGTGCTTATTGTATGTTTGTTTGTTTGTTTGCGATAGAGTACCCGGAGTGCGCCGCTTGCTACTACGAGTCTCTAGGTTTCACGAATCATCAGCAAGGCAAGTAACACTTTGATCATACCTCTTTACTACCCAGTTTTATTGCATTAGCTCAATCCTCAAACTATTGCATGATTAGGATCTGATTTAACATGTGGGTTTTGGGAAAGTAGATGAGGTAGAACCTATTACCTGTTTTATTATCAAACCTTTGGGAGTTACTTCTATGTTTGCTAATATCGCTATGCTATGCTAGTAGACGTGGATTGGGTGAGTGTATCCATGACAGATGTGAGATTGTTAAACTAATGCTTTACTTAAGTTGGCAACTTTAATACACATCTAAGTGGATTGAGGCACCTAGGGAACCCAGTGTTGTCTGTATTTTTGGAAATCTTGGGGTACCGTGTGATTCTCCTATGGACCGCCACCCAGGATCAAAGGGATCATGAGATTGTTCATGCTAGAAACTTCCGGGTGCAGCCACAAGATACTATGAGCTCTAGTGAACTCTTACAATGGTAGACTAGCAGATGTAGGGGAAAGTAGGTGTAACTGTCTACCCATCGTAAGGTGCAAACGCTTCTGAAAGACTATGTCTCGGTCAACCATTTCTCAAACACCATGCAGTGCAAGAATTCCAACAGAGGAGATCGAGTCTTGCGGGGAAAAGTACGCAAACTTCTGCAGAGTGTATAAACTAATCATGGTTAGATGTGTCCTCGGTTATGGACGTTTTGAGTATCTAGTACCTGGATTATCATGTGAATCTCATCATGTCCTTTAATTTAATTCGTTGGGTTTTAGTGATGATGCTTAATTGGGATTGAGTTGGGTGAACCTTCTCAATGTTTAACAACCAGCATGATAGTTAAATAAAATTTATTCATTTGCTGTAGGGAAAACTGGCTTTATGCACAAACTGTAACCATAGAGCTTTCCACCAGCCATATATGCATGTAGTATATCATTATTTTGTTCATTACTCTCTATGTGTTACATTGCCAGCATATTCCATGTGCTGACCCGTTTTCGGGCTGCAACATTCATGTTGCAGACTTTTCAGACAATGAGTAAGGTGCCTTCATTCATGGTCTTATACTCAGTGATGTCGTTGGAGTTGATGGACTCGCTTATCTTCCAAGCCTTCCGCTGTTATCGTTATTAGATGGCCCTAAGCCATATATATTGTAATAAGTTCTCTTTTGTAATAAGTGCGTGATTGCTACTCTGTTATATATCCTTCAAGTACTGTGCATGCCAGCATTATCGATCCAGGGATGACACTGATGCACAGAGATCAGACTGTTTGAGGTCTGGTCGCTACAAGATGGTATCAGAGCACACGCTGACTGTAGGACACGACCACTAAGCTAAAGCCCTAGATCACTACTCTCTTCTCATTTCTGACTCCTTGTCTTTTCTACTCTTTTGGAATGGCGGATGCAAGGAACAAGTTCACGCAACCGGATGAAGATACACCCTTTGGACGCCACTTGAAGGAAGTCACTAGATACCTGAACATCAGAGTGCCTAGCTTCACCGGGACCTACATCGCCACTTTACCAGAAAAGGAGCGTTGGATGATTCAAGTTCAAGTTCCAGGAAGGACGTTCATGCCCGTCACTGAGCCCATAGAGTTTTCCTTTGATGCACCAACCTGGAGTCTAGGAAAGAGCATGGCAGCCCACATTACCATGGGATGCATTGGAGAAGTTTACCACAGGGATCTCATGGATACTATTTACCATATTTGTGGGTGTCGAGATGAGCAATGGGAGATGATCAGTACCAGGAAGGATAGATCAATTGCAGCTTTTATCCAGGAGCTAAACCAACACATTCGTCGCTAGGAGAACCAGATGTGCGCCGGCATCATAGATCTGAAGAAGGCTATGACCAAGATCATGGAGCTGGAAGAAGAACTTAAGTCTACACGCGATGGATATGAAGAGGAAATGACGACACTCGTGGAGAAGAATGATGATCTGAAGAAGAAGCTAAAAGTATTCATGGGATTTCCCGCGACTGGAGGAGAAGACGATGATTGCACTGGCCCGGAAAACTACATCATCATCGAGGACACTGACTCAGACCCAGACAATAGTGATGATGGCTTTGTTGATGAAGCTGGAGCAGATATCATGGAGTCTTCGACCGATCAATTTTTCTAGTCGACCACCATAACAGTAGTAGTATTCCCCCATGTATATAGTATAGTCTGAGCACTTTTGTAAGGATAGTTAGACTGTTGTATGCCCTTGTTTGAATTGATTGAAGTGATATTGATTGTGTTTGTCTCATGAGCATATGGGTAGTGTTATTCTCTCTAGACCTCATTCTTTTCTATATTCTCATCTTTTCTAAACCCTCAGATGCCTCCGAGACGTGACAATGGATTTGCTTTCCCACCGGAGCTCACTCAGTTGATCCAGCAGCAGAATGCATTGATGCAGATGTTAGTCCAGAATCAGAATCAGGGGAACAACAACAACAAAAACAACAACAACAACAACCCACCACCACCACCTATTGATCACTTAGCCTGTTTCTTGAGGCTGAATCCGTCGGTGTTCTCTAGTAGCACCGAGCCGATAGTTGCGGATGATTGGCTCCACAAGATGTGAAGGGCATTGACCACTGCAGGATGCACAGATGCGGAGAAGGTTCATTTTGCCGCACATCAGCTTGATGGACCCGCATCATCATGGTGGGAGAATTTCACAGCCACCTATCCTATTGACACTGTCACATGGGACCAGTTTCAGCAGGCTTTTCGTACTGCTCATGTTTTAGCAGGAGCTATGGCCATGAAGAAGCGTGAGTTTCGCAACTTGCGCCAAGGAGGACGTACGGTTAGCCAGTATGTGGATGCTTTTAGTAAGCTAGCATGTTATGCTCCAGATGACGTTGCTACAGATGCAGCTAAGCAGGAGAAGTTTTTGGAAGGACTGAATGGTGAGCTGAGCATGCAGTTGATGGTGGCAACCTTCAACAACTACTAGGAGTTGGTGGATAGAGCGCTCATGATTGAAGGGAAGCAGCAGCAAATTGACAACCGCAAGAGGAAGTATGGACAAGGGAAGTACAATTCTGGAGCTCAGCAGAAGCCTCGTTTTACCCCGAACACGGTAGGACCTTTTCAGCATACCCATGGAGGAGGGAGCTCACACAAACCATAGCGGCCCCAAGAATGGTAATGGGATTGGAGGAAGCAACGGACAGAATCGTACCAACCCATCAACCCCAGCCGAGAAGGACCTGAGCCACATCACTTGCTATAAGTGTCAGAAGACTGGACATTATGCCAATGAATGTCCTGAAGCTAAGAATGGAAATGGCAATGGAAGCTCTGGGAAGAAGCCAAACCCTTTCAACAGGGGACAGGTGAACCACATTAACGTGGAGGAGGTTGAAGCCCAGCCAGATGCAGTAATAGGTAAGTTTTTGGTTAAGTCATTTACTGCAATCGTTCTTTTTGATACTAGTGCATCACATTCATACATATCAAGGGGATTTATGGATAAGTATAAAATGCCAACTAAGGTTCTTAGAACACCTATGTTAGTAAGCTCGCCAGGAGCGGAGTATATGGCCAGTCAAGGATGTTTTCAGGTGCCATTGACCATAGGTAGGCATGTTTTCCCCTCAGATTTAATCATTTTGGAGTCACAAGGTTTGGATGTGATTCTGGGTATGGATTGGCTATCGATGAATGGAGGAAACATTGATTGCACCAGCAAGTCAATTTTGCTTACCACCCTAGAAGGAAGAAGGATCAAGTATGTATCCCGGCACGAGCCGAAGAGGACTCAAGTGAATTCCTTATCAGGAGTTGTACAAGAGGAAGTACCAATGGTGAAGGATTTCCCTGATGTATTTCTAGAAGAATTGCCAGGCATGCCACCGGACTGGGACATTGAGTTTCTGATTGAGATTTTACCAGGCACAGGGCCGATATCTAAGAGACCGTACAGGATGCCTGCAAAAGATTTGGAGGAAATTAAGAAGCAGTTTATGGAGTTTTTGGATAAGTTCATCGTGGTGTTCATTGATGATATTTTGGTCTACTCGAAGAATGAAGAAGAGCATAAGGAGCATTTGCGTTTGGTACTTGGGAAGCTCAGAGAACATCAGTTATATGCCAAGTTCAACAAGTATGAGTTTTGGTTGAAGGAAGTTGGATTTCTCGGACATGTTATATCCGGAGAAGGAATAGCAGTAGACCCCACCAAAGTTGTCACTGTGACAAATTGGGAAGCCCCAACGACAGTTGGAGAGATCCAGAGTTTTCTTGGACTCGCAGGATACTACCGGAGGTTCATTGAGAATTTCTCAAAGATTGCGAAGCCCATGACGGAGTTGTTGAAGAAGGACACCAAGTTCAATTGGACTGAGGAATGTGAGGCCAGTTTCCAGGAGTTGAAGAAACGTTTGATTACATCACCAGTGTGGATTATGCCATATCAGCGTAAGGATTATGAGGTGTATTGCAACGCTTCTCGTCGAGGACTTGGACCAGTGCTTATGCAGGAGGGAAGAGTTGTTTCGTATGCCTCATGACAGCTTAAGCCCCATGAGTTGAATTATGCTACACATGATTTGGAGTTAGCAGCCGTAGTGCATGCATTGAAGACATGGAGACATTTTCTCATTGGAAACCATTGTGAGGTGTACATGTTGGGTTTCGTAGTAATTTCAAAAAATTTCCTACGCGCACTCAGGATCATGTGATGCATAGCAACGAGAGGAGAGTGTTGTCTACGTACCCAACGCAGACCGACTGCGGAAGCGATGACACGACGTAGAGGAAGTAGTCGTACGTCTTCACGATCCAACCGATCAAGCACCGAAACTACGGCACCTCCGAGTTCGAGCACACGTTCAGCTCGATGACGATCCCCGGACTCCGATCCAGCGAAGTGTCGGGAAAGAGTTTCGTCAGCACGACGGCGTGGTGACGATCTTGATGAACTACAGCAGCAGGGCTTCGCCTAAACTCCGCTACAGTATTATCGAGGAATATGGTGGCAGGGGGCACCGCACACGGCTAAGGAATCGATCACGTGGATCAACTTGTGTCAACTTGTGTGTTTAGAGGTGCCCCTGCCTCCGTATATAAAGGAGACAAGGGGGGAGGAGGCGCCGGCCAGGAGGAGGTGGCGCAGGAGGAGTCCTACTCCTACCGGGAGTAGGACTCCCCCCCCAATCCTATTCCAACTAGGATTCCCAAGGGGGAAAGAGGGAGAGGGGTGGCCGGCCACCTCTCCTAGTCCTACTAGGACTAGGGGAAGGGGGGAGGCGCGCAGCCCCCTTGGGCTACCCCTTTCTCCTTTCCACTAAGGCCCATGATGGCCCATATGGCTCCCGGGGGGGTTCCGGTAACCTCCCGGTAACCCGGTAAAATCCCGATTTCACCCGGAACACTTCTGATGTCCAAACATAGACTTCCAATATATCAATCTTTATGTCTCGACCATTTCGAGACTCCTCGTCATGTCCATGATCACATCCGGGACTCCGAACAACCTTCGGTACATCAAAATGCATAAACTCATAATATAACTGTCATCGTAACCTTAAGCGTGCGGACCCTACGGGTTCGAGAACAATGTAGACATGACCGAGACACGTCTCCGGTCAATAACCAATAGCGGGACCTGGATGCCCATATTGGCTCCTACATATTCTACGAAGATCTTTATCGGTCAGACCGCATAACAACATACGTTGTTCCCTTTGTCATCGGTATGTTACTTGCCCGAGATTCGATCGTCGGTATCCAATACCTAGTTCAATCTCGTTACCGGCAAGTCTCTTTACTCGTTCCGTAATACATCATCTCACAACTAACATATTAGTTGTAATGCTTGCAAGGCTTATGTGATGTGTATTACCGAGAGGGCCCAGAGATACCTCTCCGACAATCGGAGTGACAAATCCTAAACTCGAAATACGCCAACCCAACATCGACCATTGGAGACACCTGTAGTACTCCTTTATAATCACCCAGTTACGTTGTGACGTTTGGTAGTACCCAAAGTGTTCCTCCGGTAAACGGGAGTTGCATAATCTCATAGTCATAGGAACATGTATAAGTCATGAAGAAAGCAATAGCAACATACTAAACGATCGGGTGCTAAGCTAATGGAATGGGTCATGTCAATCAGATCATTCTACTAATGATGTGACCTCGTTAATCAAATAACAACTCATTGTTCATGGTTAGGAAACATAACCATCTTTGATTAACGAGCTAGTCAAGTAGAGGCATACTAGTGACACTCTGTTTGTCTATGTATTCACACATGTATTATGTTTCCGGTAAATACAATTCTAGCATGAATAATAAACATTTATCATGATTATAAGGAAATAAATAATAACTTTATTATTGCCTCTAGGGCATATTTCCTTCAGTCTCCCACTTGCAGTAGAGTCAATAATCTAGATTACACTGTAATGAATCTAACACCCATGGAGCTTTGGTGCTGATCATGTTTTGCTCGTGGAAGAGGCTTAGTCAACGGGTCTGCAACATTCAGATCCGTATGTATCTTGCAAATCTCTATGTCTCCCACCTGGACTAGATCCCGGATGGAGTTGAAGCGTCTCTTGATGTGTTTGGTCCTCTTGTGAAATCTGGATTCCTTTGCCAAGGCAATTGCACCAGTATTGTCACAAAAGATTTTCATTGGACCCGATGCACTAGGTATGACACCTAGATCGGATATGAACTCCTTCATCCAGACTCCTTCATTTGCTGCTTCCGAAGCAGCTATGTATTCCGCTTCACATGTAGATCCCGCTACGACGCTTTGTTTAGAACTGCACCAACTGACAGCTCCACCGTTTAATGTAAACACGTATCCGGTTTGCGATTTAGAATCGTCCGGATCAGTGTCAAAGCTTGCATCAACGTAACCTTTTACGATGAGCTCTTTGTCACTTCCATATACGAGAAACATATCCTTAGTCCTTTTCAGGTATTTCAGGATGTTCTTGACCGCTGTCCAGTGATCCATTCCTGGATTACTTTGGTACCTCCCTGCTAAACTTATAGCAAGGCACACATCAGGTCTGGTACACAGCATTGCATACATGATAGAGCCTATGGCTGATGCATAGGGAACATCTTTCATATTCTCTCTATCATCTGCAGTGGTCGGGCATTGAGTCTTACTCAATTTCACACCTTGTAACACAGGCAAGAACCCTTTCTTTGCTTGATCCATTTTGAATTTCTTCAAAATTTTGTCAAGGTATGTGCTTTGTGAAAGTCCAATTAAGCGTCTTGATCTGTCTCTATAGATCTTAATGCCTAATATGTAAGCAGCTTCACCGAGGTCTTTCATTGAAAAACTTTTATTCAAGTATCCCTTTATGCTATCCAGAAATTCTATATCATTTCCAATCAGTAATATGTCATCCACATATAATATCAGAAATGCTACAGAGCTCCCACTCACTTTCTTGTAAATACAGGCTTCTCCAAAAGTCTGTATAAAACCAAATGCTTTGATCACACTATCAAAACGTTTATTCCAACTTCGAGAGGCTTGCACCAGTCCATAAATGGATCGCTGGAGCTTGCACACTTTGTTAGCTCCCTTTGGATCGACAAAACCTTCTGGTTGCATCATATACAACTCTTCTTCCAGGAATCCATTCAGGAATGCAGTTTTGACATCCATTTGCCAAATTTCATAATCATAAAATGCGGCAATTGCTAACATGATTCGGACGGACTTAAGCATCGCTACGGGTGAGAAGGTCTCATCGTAGTCAATTCCTTGAACTTGCCGAAAACCTTTTGCGACAAGTCGAGCTTTGTAGACAGTAACATTACCATCAGCGTCAGTCTTCTTCTTAAAAATCCATTTATTCTCAATTGCTTGCCGATCATCGGGCAAGTCAACCAAAGTCCATACTTTGTTCTCATACATGGATCCCATCTCAGATTTCATGGCTTCAAGCCACTTTACGGAATCTGGGCTCACCATCGCTTCTTCATAATTCGTAGGTTCATCATGATCTAGTAGCATGACCTCCAGAACAGGATTACCGTACCACACTGGTGCGGATCTTATTCTGGTTGATCTACGCGGTTCAGTAGTATCTTGATCTGAAGTTTCATGATCATTATCATTGGCTTCCTCACTAACTGGTGTAGGTGTCACTGAAACAGTTTTCTGTGATGAACTACTTTCCAGTAAGGGAGCAGGTACAGTTACCTCGTCAAGTTCTACTTTCCTCCCACTCACTTCTTTCGAGAGAAACTCCTTCTCTAGAAATGATCCATTCTTAGCAACGAATGTTTTGCCTTCGGATCTGTGATAGAAGGTGTACCCAACAGTTTCCTTTGGGTATCCTATGAAGACACATTTCTCCGATTTGGGTTCGAGCTTATCAGGTTGAAGCTTTTTCACATAAGCATCGCAGCCCCAAACTTTAAGAAACGACAACTTTGGTTTCTTGCCAAACCACAGTTCATAAGGCGTCGTCTCAACGGATTTTGATGGTGCCCTATTTAACGTGAATGCGACCGTCTCTAAAGCATATCCCCAAAATGATAGCGGTAAATCAGTAAGAGACATCATAGATCGCACCATATCTAGTAAAGTACGATTACGACGTTCGGACACACCATTACGCTGTGGTGTTCCGGGTGGCGTGAGTTGCGAAACTATTCCACAGTTTTTCAAATGTACACCAAACTCGTAACTCAAATATTCTCCTCCACGATCAGATCGTAGAAACTTTATTTTCTTGTTATGATGATTTTCAACTTCACTCTGAAATTCTTTGAACTTTTCAAATGTTTCAGACTTATGTTTCATTAAGTAAATATACCCATATCTGCTTAAATCATCTGTGAAGGTGAGAAAATAACGATATCCGCCACGAGCCTCAATATTCATCGGGCCACATACATCGGTATGTATGATTTCCAACAAATCTGTTGCTCTCTCCATAGTACCGGAGAACGGTGTTTTAGTCATCTTGCCCAAGAGGCACGGTTCGCAAGTACCAAGTGATTCGTAATCAAGTGGTTCCAAAAGTCCATCGGTATGGAGTTTCTTCATGTGCTTTATACCGATATGACCTAAACGACAGTGCCACAAATAAGTTGCACTTTCATTATCAACTCTGCATCTTTTGGCTTCAACATTATGAATATGTGTATTACTACTATCGAGATTCAATAAAAATAGACCACTCTTCAAGGGTGCATGACCATAAAAGATATTACTCATATAAATAGAACAACCATTATTCTCTGATTTAAATGAATAACCGTCTCGCATTAAACAAGATCCAGATATAATGTTCATGCTCAACGCTGGCACCAAATAACAATTACTTAGGTCTAATATTAATCCCGAAGGTAGATGTAGAGGTAGCGTGCCGACTGCGATCACATCGACTTTGGAACCGTTTCCCACGCGCATCGTCACCTCGTCCTTTGCCAGTGCCCGCTTATTCTGTAGTGCCTGTTTCGAGTTGCAAATATTAGCAACAGAACCAGTATCAAATACCCAGGTGCTACTGCGAGCTCTAGTAAGGTACACATCAATAACATGTATATCACATATACCTTTGTTCACCTTGCCATCCTTCTTATCCGCCAAATACTTGGGGCAGTTCCGCTTCCAGTGACCAGTCTGCTTGCAGTAGAAGCACTCAGTTTCAGGCTTAGGTCCAGACTTAGGTTTCTTCTCTTGAGCAGCAACTTGCTTGCCGTTCTTCTTGAAGTTCCCCTTTTTCTTCCCTTTGCCCTTTTTCTTGAAACTAGTGGTCTTGTTAACCATCAACACTTGATGCTCCTTCTTGATTTCTACCTCCGCAGCTTTCAGCATTGCGAAGAGCTCGGGAATAGTCTTGTTCATCCCTTGCATATTATAGTTCATTACGAAGCTCTTGTAGCTTGGTGGCAGTGATTGGAGAATTCTGTCGATGACGCAATCATCCGGAAGATTAACTTCCCAATTGAATCAAGTGATTATTATACCCAGACATTTTGAGTATATGCTCACTGACAGAACTGTTCTCCTCCATCTTGCAGCTATAGAACTTATTGGAGACTTCATATCTCTCAATCCGGGCATTTGCTTGAAATATTAACTTCAACTCCTGGAACATCTCATATGCTCCATGACGTTCAAAACGTCGTTGAAGTCCCGATTCTAAGCCGTAAAGCATGGCACACTGAACTATCGAGTAGTCATCAGCTTTGCTCTGCCAGACGTTCATAACATCTGGCGTTGCTCCAGCAGCAGGCCTGGCACCTAGCGGTGCTTCCAGGACGTAATTCTTCTGTGCAGCAATGAGGATAATCCTCAAGTTACGGACCCAGTCCGTGTAATTGCTACCATCATCTTTCAACTTTGCTTTCTCAAGGAACGCATTAAAATTCAACGGAACAACAGCACGAGCCATCTATCTACAATTAACATAAACAAGCAAGATACTATCAGGTACTAAGTTCATGATAAATTTAAGTTCAATTAATCATATTACTTAAGAACTCCCACTTAGATAGACATCCCTCTAATCCTCTAAGTGATTACGTGATCCAAATCAACTAAACCATAACCGATCATCACGTGAGATGGAGTAGTTTTCAATGGTGAACATCGTTATGTTGATCATATCTACTATATGATTCACGCTCGACCTTTCGGTCTCCGTGTTCCGAGGCCATATCTGCATATGCTAGGCTCGTCAAGTTTAACCTGAGTATTCTGCGTGTGCAAAAACTGGCTTGCACCCGTTGTAGATGGACGTAGAGCTTATCACACCCGATCATCACGTGGTGTCTGGGCACGACGAACTTTGGCAACGGTGCATACTCAGGGAGAACACTTCTTGATAATTTAGTGAGAGATCATCTTATAATGCTACCGTCAATCAAAGCAAGATAAGATGCATAAAAAAATAAACATCACATGCAATCAATATAAGTGATATGATATGGCCATCATCATCTTGTGCTTGTGATCTCCATCTCCGAAGCACCGTCATGATCACCATCGTCACCGGCGCGACACCTTGATCTCCATCGTAGCATCCTTGTCGTCTCGCCAATCTTATGCTTCCACGACTATCACTACCGTTTAGTAATAAAGTAAAGCATTACATCGCGATTGCATTGCATACAATAAAGCGACAACCATATGGCTCCTGCCAGTTGCCGATAACTCGGTTACAAAACATGATCATCTCATACAATAAAATTCAGCATCATGCCTTGACCATATCACATCACAACATGCCCTGCAAAAACAAGTTAGACGTCCTCTACTTTGTTGTTGCATGTTTTACGTGGCTGCTACGGGCTTAAGTAAGAACCAATCTCACCTACGCATCAAAACCACAACGATAGTTTGTCAAATAGACTCCGTTTTAACCTTCGCAAGGACTGGGCGTAGCCATACTTGGTTCAACTAAAGTTGGAGAGACAGTCGCCCGCAAGCCATCTCTGTGCAAAGCACGTCGAGGGAACCGGTCTCGCGTAAGCGTACGCGTAAGGTTGGTCTGGGTCGTCTCGTCCAACAATACCGCCGAACCAAAATATGACATGCTGGTAGGCAGTATGACTTGTATCGTCCACAACTCACTTGTGTTCTACTCGTGCATATAACATCAACATCAATAACCAGGCTCGGATACCACTGTTGGGTTTCGTAGTAATTTCAAAAATTTTCCTACGCGCACTCAGGATCATGTGATGCATAGCAACGAGAGGAGAGTGTTGTCTACGTACCCAACGCAGACCGACTGCGGAAGCGATGACACGACGTAGAGGAAGTAGTCGTACGTCTTCACGATCCAACCGATCAAGCACCGAAACTACGGCACCTCCGAGTTCGAGCACACGTTCAGCTCGATGACGATCCCCGGACTCCGATCCAGCGAAGTGTCGGGAAAGAGTTTCGTCAGCACGACGGCGTGGTGACGATCTTGATGAACTATAGCAGCAGGGCTTCGCCTAAACTCCGCTACAGTATTATCGAGGAATATGGTGGCAGGGGGCACCGCACACGGCTAAGGAATCGATCACGTGGATCAACTTGTGTCAACTTGTGTGTTTAGAGGTGCCCCTGCCTCCGTATATAAAGGAGCCAAGGGGGGAGGAGGCGCCGGCCAGGAGGAGGTGGCGCAGGAGGAGTCCTACTCCTACCGGGAGTAGGACTCCCCCCCCCCCAATCCTATTCCAACTAGGATTCCCAAGGGGGAAAGAGGGAGAGGGGTGGTCGGCCACCTCTCCTAGTCCTACTAGGACTAGGGGAAGGGGGGAGGCGCGCAGCCCCCTTGGGCTACCCCTTTCTCCTTTCCACTAAGGCCCATGATGGCCCATATGGCTCCCGGGGGGGTTCCGGTAACCTCCCGGTAACCCGGTAAAATCCCGATTTCACCCGGAACACTTCCGATGTCCAAACATAGACTTCCAATATATCAATCTTTATGTCTCGACCATTTCGAGACTCCTCGTCATGTCCATGATCACATCCGGGACTCCGAACAACCTTCGGTACATCAAAATGCATAAACTCATAATATAACTGTCATCGTAACCTTAAGCGTGCGGACCCTACGGGTTCGAGAACAATGTAGACATGACCGAGACACGTCTCCGGTCAATAACCAATAGCGGGACCTGGATGCCCATATTGGCTCCTACATATTCTACGAAGATCTTTATCGGTCAGACCGCATAACAACATACGTTGTTCCCTTTGTCATCGGTATGTTACTTGCCCGAGATTCGATCGTCGGTATCCAATACCTAGTTCAATCTCGTTACCGGCAAGTCTCTTTACTCGTTCGTAATACATCATCTCACAACTAACATATTAGTTGTAATGCTTGCAAGGCTTATGTGATGTGTATTACCGAGAGGGCCCAGAGATACCTCTCCGACAATCGGAGTGACAAATCCTAATCTCGAAATACGCCAACCCAACATCGACCATTGGAGACACCTGTAGTACTCCTTTATAATCACCCAGTTACGTTGTGACGTTTGGTAGTACCCAAAGTGTTCCTCCGGTAAACGGGAGTTGCATAATCTCATAGTCATAGGAACATGTATATGTCATGAAGAAAGCAATAGCAACATACTAAACGATCGGGTGCTAAGCTAATGGAATGGGTCATGTCAATCAGATCATTCTACTAATGATGTGATCTCGTTAATCAAATAACAACTCATTGTTTATGGTTAGGAAACATAACCATCTTTGATTAACGAGCTAGTCAAGTAGAGGCATACTAGTGACACTCTGTTTGTCTATGTATTCACACATGTATTATGTTTCCGGTAAATACAATTCTAGCATGAATAATAAACATTTATCATGATTATAAGGAAATAAATAATAACTTTATTATTGCCTCTAGGGCATATTTCCTTCAGTACACGGATCACAAGAGTTTGAAGTACATCTTCACACAGAAGGAGTTGAATCTTAGGCAAAGGAGATGGTTAGAGCTCATTAGGATTATGATATGAGATTGCATTATCATCCCGGAAAGGCTAACATAGTAGCCGATGCATTGAGCCGCAAGAGCCACGTCAACACACTCATGACCGGAGAGTTACCTAAGGTGTTAGCCGAGGATCTTCACGAGCTATGTTTGGAGATAGTCCCGAGAGGCTATGTAGAAGCATTGGAGATTCAGTCTACTTTGATGGACAAGATCAGAGAAGCTCAGAAGACTGACAAGGAGATTGCTGAGATAAAGAAGAAGATGAGCAAAGGAAAGGCTAAAGGATTTCGTGAGGATGAGCATGATACCCTATGGTTTAAGGACCGCGTTTATGTGCCTAATGATCCAGAGATCAGGAAGTTGATTCTGCAAGAGGCCCATGATTTGCCGTATTCGATTCACCCAGGAAATACCAAGATGTATTTTGATTTGAAGGACACTTTCTGGTGGACCGGAATGAAGAAAGATATTGCGGAGTATGTAGCAGTTTGTGATGTATGTCAGAGAGTGAAGGCCGAGCATCAGAAGCCAGCAGGATTGCTACAGCCATTGCCGATACCTGAATGGAAGTGGGATAAGTTAGGCATGGATTTTATTACAGGATTGCCCAGGACTCGTTCAGGCTATGACTCGATATGGGTTGTAGTCGATCATTTGACGAAGGTAGCTCATTTCATCCCAGTGAAGACCACTTACACTAGTGCTAAGTTGGCGAAGATATACATGACCAGGATCGTATGTCTGCATGGAGTTCCGAGGACCATTGTATCAGATAGGAACCCAGTTTACGTCAAAGTTATGGAATCAGTTGCACGAAACTTTGGGTACCAGGCTAGAGTTCAGTACAGCCTTTCATCCGCAAACAGATGGACAGACCGAGAGAGTCAATCAGATTCTGGAAGACATGCTAAGAGCTTGTGCGCTAGATTATGGATCTATTTGGGACGACAATTTGCCATATGCAGAGTTCTCTTACAACAACAGTTATCAATCCAGTTTGAAGATGGCCCCTTTCGAAGCTCTGTATGGGAGGAGGTGCAGGACACCGTTGTTGTGGGATGAAGTTGGAGACCGTCAGTTGTTTGGACCAGATTTGATTAAAGAGTCTAGACAGAAGGTGAAGTTGATTCGCGATAGGCTCAAGGTAGCCCAGTCCAGGCAGAAGAGCTATGTCGATTCTAAACGCAAGGAGATAGTTTACGAAGTCGGAGACGGATTTTATCTCCGTGTATCCCCACTTCGAGGAGTTAAGCGTTTTGGAGTTAAGGGAAAGTTAGCGCCACGTTTTGTGGGACCATACAAAGTTTTGGAGTGTATGGGAGAAGTTGCTTACAAGTTGGAGCTGCCCGAAGGATTGTCGGGAGTTCATGATGTGTTCCACGTTTCCCGGTTGAAGAAGTGCCATGCGGAGATGGCTGATATACCACTGAGAGATACTGTGCCACTGAAAGCGATTCAGCTGGATAGTGATTTAACCTATGAGGAGAAACTAGTTAAGATTCTCGAATTTGCCAGCCGAGTCACGCGCAGCAAGGTTATGAAGTTTTGCAAGTTCAGTGGAGCCACCATACCAAGGATGAAGCCACCTGGGAGCGAGAGGAAGATCTACTGAAGGACCACCGTCACCTATTTTCTAGCCAACTCGAATCTCGAGGGCGAGATTCATCTTAAGGGGGGTAGGTTTGTAACATCCCAAATTTTCAATTTGGAATGTTTTTGACTATATACTGCAAGCCAACAGCCTCACAACCCTTTATTCAAAACCATAAAATCATAGGTTCTTCAATTTGGAATGTTATACAATAGATCATCATTGCATATCATATTTTATTGCATTTTGGCTTGATCCTAGAAATTTCACGCAACTCAAGGACCCACGGAGAGAGTTGGAGATTTCGCTATTTTCATATTTGAGTTTTCTCAAAATTTGAAAATAGGATCATTTGATTTTAATTATTTTATCCTCGAATATTTCTTATAAAAAATAAAAGAGAGGGAATAAATTGACTTTCCCAAAATAAAGAACTATTGGAGATTTAATAATAAAATCAATTAAGATTTTATTTCGGAGTTTATTGCTATTTTATTTGAATTTAGGAAAATGCGCGTTTTTCAAAATTGCATTTAGGCCTCAAATAAATGTTCATCTTGTCCGGCTTATTTTTAGAGGACGGGGAAAATTTATTTAGGGATTTTTGGAGTCTGTTTAGTATTTCTTTTCTTTCTTTTTCTGCATGTCGTAATTATTTAAAAAAAGGTTACCGCCTTACCGGGCCGTGTCCGACCTGGACACTGCGCCCGGGCGGCCTTTAAAGGCCGACGGCCCGCCCCGGGCCAAAACCCTAGCCGCCAGCCTTGCCCCGCCCCGAGACCCGCGCCGCCACCGCCGGATCCTGCCGCCGCCGCCGGATTCCGCCACGGCCGCCGACGCCGTGCC
>NC_041385.1:428581085-428589761 GCF_002162155.2 Triticum dicoccoides | reverse complement strand
CCTCGCCACGCCGCCGCCCGTCCCGGCCGCCACCGCCCCGCCGCCCGTCGCTGCCACCACCCACCACCGCCGCCGTCGCCCCGCCCGCCGGAGCCCGTCGCGGAACCTCGCCGGAGGTAGCCGCCCCGCCGGCGGCGGTTTTCTAAGAAAAACCTCCCTTTTTTTAAAACCGCGATTTTTTTATAGACTGGTTTAGTTTTTTTCAGTTTATTTATTTTGCGGATGTTCGTTCGTACGTTTGTTTTAACGAACGGTTTTCGTCTTTTAGCCGAGGACAGCGAACGTTCGTTCGTTAGCCTGTTCGTCCATTTTTCTTTTTCTCGGATTTTCCGCGATTATTTCCGATCGCGATTTTTGATCCGATTTTCATTCTAGTATAATTTTTTGCTCGTTTATCGGAATCAGGCGATTCAAGCGCCTAGAGTTTCGTCTCAAAACCCTCTTTCTGTTTAACCAACTCAAACAAGTTTTTGCTACTGTAAAATTTGGCTTAGGTCTAGATTAGTAAACGAAGCTTGTTTCTTTCGTCGTTTGACTTTCGTTGCTTCTTTTTATTTGATTCTTTTTGCAAACCGGAGTTCTTAAGATGAACTTTCTGGTTAGATCTCTTATTTGAGTTTTACCTGTGCATTAGATGAGTGCTTATTGTATGTTTTTTTGTTTTTTTGTTTGCGATAGAGTACCCGCAGTGCGCCGCTTGCTACTACGAGTCTCTAGGTTTCACGGATCATCAGCAATGCAAGTAACACTTTGATCATACCTCTTTACTACCCAGTTTTATTGCATTAGATCAATCCTCAAACTATTGCATGATTAGGATCTGATTTAACATGTGGGTTTTGGGAAAGTAGATGAGGTAGAACCTATTACCTATTTTATTATCAAACCTTTGGGAGTTACTTCTACGTTTGTTGATATTGCTATGCTATGCTAGTAGACGTGGATTGGGTGACTGTATCCATGACAGATGTGAGATGGTTAAATTAATGGTTTACTTAAGGTGGCAAATTTAATACACATCTGGGTGGATTGAGGCACCTGGGGAACCCAGTGTTGTCTGTATTTTTGGAAATCCCGGGGTACCGTGTGATTCTCCTATGGACCGCCACCCAGGCTCAAAGGGATCATGAGATTGTTCATGCTAGAAACTTCCGGGTGCAACCGCAAGCTACTATGAGCTCTAGCATAGTTGATTAAGTCGTGTGAACTCTTACAGTGGTAGACTAGCAAATGTAGGGGAAAGTAGGTGTAACTATCTACCCATCGTAAGGTGCAAACGCTTCTGAAAGACTATGTCTCGGTCATCCCTTTCTCAAACACCATGTAGTGCGAGAATTCCAACGGAGGAGATTGAGTCTTGCGGAGAAAAGTGCGCAAACTTCTGCAGAGTGTATAAACTAATCATGGTTAGCCGTGTCCCCGGTTATGGACGTTTTGAGTATCTAGTACCTAGATTATCATGTGAATCTCATCATGTTCTTTAATTTAATTTGTTGGGTTTTAATGATGATGCTTCATTGGGATTGAGTTGGGTGAACCTTCTCAATGTTTAACAACCACCATGATAGTTAAATAAAATGTATTCCTTTGTTGTAGGGAAAATTGGCTTTATGCAAAAACTATAACCGTAGAGCTTTCCACCAGCCATATATGCATGTAGTATAGCATTATTCTGTTCATTACTCTCTATGTGTTAAATTGCCAGCATATTCCATATGTTGACCCGTTTTCGGGCTGCAACGCTCATGTTGCAGACTTTTCAGACGACGAGTAAGGTGCCTTAGGTCGTGGTCTTATACTCAGTGATGCCGTTGGAGTTGATGGACTCGCTTATCTTCCAAGCCTTCCGCTGTTATCGTTATTAGATGGCCTTAAGCCATATTTATTGTAATAAGTTCTCTTTTGAGATATTCGATGTAATAAGTGTGTGATTGCTACTCTATTATAAATCCTTCAAGTATTGTGCGTGTCAGCATTACCGATCTAGGGATGACACTGATGCACAGAGATCAGACTGTTTGAGGTCTGGTCGCTACACTTGGCGGGTGTCGTGGGGTTGACACGGCTCTTACTGTTGCTTCCTCCATTCCCATTACCATTCTTAGGGCCACTGTGGTTGTGTGAACTTCCTCCATTGTGCGATTGCCCTCCATGGTACAGGGAATAGCGAGGCTTCTGCTGAGCTCCAGAATTGTACCTCCCCTATCCATACTTCCTTTTGCGATTATTAATCTGTTGCTGCTTGCCTTCTATCATGAGAGCCCTGTCTACCAGCTCCTGGTAGTTGTTCAAGCTTGCCACCATCAACTACATACTCAGCTCATCATTGAGTCCCTCAAGAAACTTCTCCTGCTTCGCGGCATCTGTGGCCACATCATCTGGGGCATAGCGTGCTAGCTTGCTGAACTCATCCACATACTGTCCCACTATATGACTCCCTTGGTGTAAGTTGCGAAACTCACGCTTCTTCAAACTCATGGCTCCAGCTGAAACATGTGCGGTGCGGAAGGCCTGCTGAAACTGATCCCATGTAATTGTAGCTATAGGGTAAGTGGTGGTGAAATTTTCCCACCAAGAGGCTGCGGGTCCATCAAGCTAATATGCGACAAAGCGCACTCTCTCCACATCCGTGCATCCAGCAGTGGTTAGCTCCCTTCCAATCTTGCAGAGCCAATCATCTGCAACAATCGGCTCAGTGCTGCTAGAGAACACCGGCGGATTCAACCTCAGGAAACGGGCTAGGTTGTCAACAGGGGGTGGTGGCGGTGGGTTGTTGTTGTTGTTTTTGTTGTTGTTGTTGGCTTGGTTTTGGACCAACATCTGCATCAAGGCATTCTATTGTTGGATCAACTGGGTGAGCTCCGGCAGGAAAAAAATTCCGGTGTCACGTCTCGGAGGCATCTGATGGGTTAGAGGGGGTGAGAAAACAGAATAGAATAAGGCCTAAGAGAGATTTCACTACCCATATGAATATGAGGCAAAAACAATCAATTCACACCACTTAACATCAAACAAGGTTCACACAAACGGTCTAACTATTATTACAAATCGATCGATTCTAACTACTTGGAAGAATACTACTAGTAACATGGTGCTCGTCTAGAAATTTTGATCGGTGGAAGACTCCATAATATCTGCTCCAGCTTCATCTTCATAATCGTCATCACTGTCATCATCTGCATCACTGTCTGTGTCGGTGTCATCCAATATGATGTAGTCCTCCCAACGAATATCCACTTCAGGTTCTTGCTTCGGGTTCGCCATGGGTATTCCTAACTTCTTCTTTAGTTCTTCATGCTTCTCCAATAGCACATCAATTTCTTCTTCATATCCATCGCGTGTTGACTTGAGTTCCTCTTCTAGCTCGAAATTCCTCTTCATCAGCTTCTTGGTCTTCTTCATGATAGCGCACATCTGGTTCTCATATCAACGAATATTCTGATCCATCTCCTGAATGTATGCTGCAATTGATCCATCCTTCCTGGTACGAATCATCTCCCATTGCTCGTCTCCGCGTCCACATATCTGATAGACGGTGTCTTCAAGCTCCTTGTGGTACACCTCACATATGCGTCCAAAAGTGATGTGGGCTGCCATGCTCTTTCCCAAGTTCCAACTTGGTGCATCCAAGGTAAAATCAATGGGCTCCATTGTTGGTGCAAACATCCTACCAGGTACACGAACTTTGATCCTCCAGCGCTCCTCTTCAGGTAAAGTTGCAGTGAAGGCTCTAGTGAAGCTTGGTAGTCCAATGTTCAGGTACTTCGTGACTTCCTTCAAGTGTCGTCCGAGAGGGGTGTCGTCATCTGACTGAGTGAACTTGTTCCTGGGGTCCGCCATCTATAGAGTAGAAATAGAGAAGAATTAGAAATGAGCAGAGAAGAGTATCATGTGTCTTTTCCTAGTGGTCGCGTCCTACAGTCAGCGTGTGCTCTGATACCATCTTGTAGCGACCACAATCCCAATGGGTCGAAGTCTCTGTGCGTAAGTGTCATCCCTGGATCGGTATGCTGACACACACAATACTCGAGGAATTATAATAGAGTTCAATCACACACTTATTACATCGACGTCCTCATAAAGAGTATCTATTACACAAATAATATGGCTGAAGGCCATCTAAACTAAATAACTATGGAAGCTTTGAAGATAAATGAGTCCATCAACTCCAATGGCATAGCTGAGTGCATGACAACGACCTATTGCACCTTATTCTTCATCGGTAAAGTCTGCAACATGAGACGTTGCAGCCGTGTAGGTCAGCACATGGAATATGCTGGCAGAGTTACACTGTAGAGCAAACGAATGCAAGAAACTATATCTACATGCATATTTGGCTGGTGGAGGCTCTAAGTTTAATGTTTTGCATAAAGCTAAATTTTCCTTACAACAAAGGAATAAATTTTACTTAGTACAAAGTTATACCAATATTTGAGAAGGTTCCTCCAACTCAAATCCCAACATTAATCAAGTATCATCATTAAACCCAATTCATTAATTAAAGAGTGATGAGATCAACAATAATATCCACTTCTAGATACTCAAAATGTCCGTAACCGGGGACACGGCTAACCATGATTAGTTTATACACTCTCAGAGGTTGTGCACTTTTCCCCACAAGACTCGACCGCATCCATCATCGGAAGATCGAGACATAGTCTTTCTGAAGCATTAACTCTCTACTATGGGTAGACCGGTACACCTACTTTCCCCTGCATCTACTAGTACACCTCTTCAAGAGCTCACACAACTTACTCAACTATGCCAGAGCCCATAATGGCTTGTGGCTGCACACGGAAGTTTCTAGGCATGAAATAGCATATGATCCCTTTGAGCCTGGGTGGCGAACTGAGGGAAAATCACACGGGTACTCGGGATTCCCATGGGCAAGCACAGGTTTCTCTAGGTACCCTAACCAATCCACCCAGATGTGTATTAAAGTTGCCACCTTAATGTTATCCAATACCTCTCACAACTTCCATGTACATCACGATCCAATCCCCGTCTATGAGTATGGCTAAGCAACAATTGAGCATAATGAATATTCCCAGGGTGATAAAAGGTAATAGGTTCCTACCTCAAGTACTACAACCAAACCACATGTTCCCAATCCTACTCATGCAAATATTTGAGGGCAAAACTAATGCATAGTAAAAATTGGGTATCAAAAAGTATGATCAAAGTGGAACTTGCCTGGCTGACGATCGGAAAACTCTAGGAACTCGTAGTAACAAGCTTCGCACTCTGGAAAATCTAGCATAGACAAACAATAGCATACATAAGCAATCAAGCAAACATGCAAAGAGAAATCGAGAAAAGATCCAAATAAAACTCAAAACAAGCAAATAACTAATCTAAACAGAAAACAAGTTCTAATAGGATTATATTTATGTGGATTAGATCTTAATAGTAGGTACATGTGATTAGCTACGATTTACAAAAAGAATCAACTCAAACGGAGCTACGAAACTCAAGATACGAACAAAACAAGATCAAATTCTAATATGAACTAAACTCAAATTTTAAATTGTCAAAATCATGTTCAAGTTGGTTTACTCGATAGAGGGGATCACTGTGAAGATTTAGTCGTTGGTTTCGTCGTATTTCGACAAACGAGCTAAAAGTTACGAGGGTTTAAAGATCAGGAGCTAAACTGCGAAGAAAAATAATCACGGATAGGTCCCTGGCCGAAAATAAACAGAAAAGAAAAATCTATCGGATGAACGTCCGCTAACAGATACTAACGAACAAAATCGTTCGTTGACAGATCTAAACGAGTGAACGTTCGCTAATTAGACTAACTAATAAAAATAAACCGGTCTAATTAATAAACCGAAAAAAACCGTAAGAAAAACCGGCGAACCGGATCGGTTTTATACTGTTTCGGTAGGCAGCGGCAGACGAGGTCAACGACGGCTTTGAAGAGGCGGGGCTGCGGCTCCGGCGAGGCGGGGTCGACGGTGGTGGCTGCAGGCTTCGGCGGGGAGCGGCGCGGCGGCGACGGCAGCGGCGGCGGCGGCGCGGGCGGCAGTGGCGGCGGAGTGCGGCTCGGGTGGTGGCGGTGCTGGGCGAGAGCGGCGGCGGCTTAAGGACAGGAGGAACGGGGCCTGGGGGTCCCGTATATATAGTAGGAGGGGGTCCGACTTGGGGAAGGGGGCGGCGACGACGAGTCCGGACCGGACTCCGGTCGCGGCGGCGGCGGGGACTCCACCCTGGGGTCGGTGCGGGCGCGTGCGGGAGTTCGGCGGAGTTTTTTCAAAACAACAATTTTCCAGAGATAAAAACACCCAAAAAATATAAAATAAATCCTAAAAATTCCAGAGAAAATCATGTAGCTATATATGGCCTTATTATTGACCTCATGAACATTTTTCTGGACCTAAATGCCTAAACTAAAAGCAAACATTATAGTACTAATTACTCGGCTAACAAATAAATAAACTAGCGAATAAAATCAAATAAACTCTCCAAAATTCAAAATTCAATTTCCAATATTTTTCTACTGGTTTTGAAGAAGTCATATTATCTTCTCTCATTATTTTAAAATATTTGGAAAAAGAATTTTGAAAACCAATTTGATCCAATTACCAAATTTTGATAAATCAAAATTGGATTTTTATGAAACCTTCAACTCTCTCAAATTGGTCCTTGAGTTTCTTAAGGCCTCTTGGATCAAAAAGCAACAAAAACAAAACAACAAAATGCATGAAACATGGATGCATACGAATGATCTATGTATAACATCCAAATTGAAAATTGGGATGTTACAGTTTCTTACGATGGCCCGTAGCACGAGTTTTTTGCTTTAGGCTTCTTGGCTGGAGCGGCGGCTTGTAACTTCTTCTTCCAGAAGGGAGAGTCGGCTTGTGTATATATGAGCAGTAAGTTAAGTAAAGTGAAATACAAGAGATAGAGAAACAAGTTGAAGGTTTGTTAAAAATACTTACTGGAGGAGCCGGATTAAGGGTACAAAAAGGATTCAATCCCACTTTACTGCAGTTTTCTAGAGACTCCCCAAGCAGTGTCTTTACAGAGTCATCCTTGTCAGTCAGGCGCGTTTGGTCGTAACGCTGTGGGTCCTTTGTATCGCCAGTGTATTGGCACATTAAGCCGCCATGCCGGCTCAGTGGTAAAATTCTCCATCCGACCCAGCAGCGGACCAGGTTGACTCCGGTTAAGCCGTTGGCCAGCAAAGCCCTTATCTTTGAAAATGTGGTTGAATACTTAGCACGCTTTGCGGCAGTAAGGCGACCCGAGAGCTCATGGCTGGAGCTAAGCCGGAAGGGGCGGAAACCCGGTAGGGGATTTTCACCAGCTGGAGATGTATCCTTGCAATAGAACCAAGTATAATTCCAGTCCTTCGGGTGACTAGGCAGTGCGGCTGCAGGGAAGTTGACGTCTCTTCGTCTTTGAATGGAAACCCCTCCAAGCTCAAGACCTGGCCCGTCAGTCATTTCAGTCTGGCGGTTGAGATAAAAGAAATTCTGAATAGTTCAACATTGGGCTCTTCTTGAAGATACACTTCGCAAAAAACTTGGAAGTTGCATATGTTGGAGACGGAATTGGGGCCAATATCTTGAGGATGAAGTTTGTAAAAATGCAGAATGTTACGAAAGAATTTTGACCCGAGGGGGGGGTGTGAAAAGCCACGGAGAAGGTGATCCGCAAAAATAACAACTTCACCCTCTCCGGGTTGAGGAATAGCTTCAGAGTCGGGGACCCGCCATTGAATAACCTCTTTAGATGGCAAAACTCCCATGTCCACGTACTCGTTTAATGAGTGTTCGGAGACTCTGGTAGCCACCCAGCCGGATGAAGTGGGAGTCTTAGTCATGGTTGGGCGGGTTAAAAAGTTGTGACCAAGGAGTAAGAGCGTGGTGGGTTACAATTGCAACAATAAGTCGCCTAGGTGATTACATGATATTTCAGCGGTAATGAATTAGCTGTGGTTAAAAGCTGCATATTACAATGAATTATTAAGGTATTATGAGTCGCCTTAGTCATGGGTTGGAGTATTTATCAGGCCATAAATATATGGTGGGTCATGTTGTGAAAGTATGAGCCGGCAACATATTGGTGGGTTAAGTGAAAGAAGTATCCTTGGAATTCTTGGTGGGTTACAAGTTCATTATTAAGCCACCTGAATAATATTAGCGGGTCAATTATCTACGGATCCAAGATCGATGAAACTTTGCTAAGTGTGGGGGAAACAAGTTTTACAGATTGCAGCTATATTTACGGATCTACAACAGTTCAGAAAAAGTGAATAAATTGCTAAACCTCGAAAGAAGAGGTAGATGAACTAGCAGACTGTGTTCAGACTTTAAGAGGAAGCGATCTATCCAAGATGCGAGATAAGGGTTAAAACTGCTACCGCACTACTTCTGCCTTGTGTTTTGGATTGAAATACCACTTCTAAACAGAGGATGGATGAACTTGGATGGGCTTGGATGAATGCCGATGGACTAGATGAACACAAATATCCTAATGTGGATCAGTGAAAGGAGAAGAACAGTACCTGACGGGGTCGCTGAAGAACGGACGAGCACCGCAGATCTCTGATCCAAACAGGTTGATGCAGCGACCTTTGATGGAGTTGCTGGCGAAGCTCGGCTAGGTTGGTGGAGCTCCGATCATAGCAGGCGGCTCGAGGAAGAAGAAGAGATGAGGAAGATG
>NC_041385.1:428540122-428580823 GCF_002162155.2 Triticum dicoccoides | reverse complement strand
CCATTTATAAGGAAAAGTGGAACAGTGAAATGATAGGCCCAAAAATCGAGGAGGCAGTATAATTATCATAACAGAGGAGGCGCCTCGATTCTCAGAACGACTAGTTAATGCAAAGATCCGTTGTGACGTCACAAGATTTTTCTGAATTTATTTAACATGACGTCATCTTTCCATATGGCGGGTTATAAAGGTCTGTCCAAGGTTAAGCGCTGGGAGGACTCAAAGAAGACTCGCCAACCAGAGATAATGGAGATTGACATGAACAAGTTCAAATCAATGTGGGGTCTAAAGTTGGGGATATAACCCCATGATGAGACCTGCCCTACTGGGCCGGGTTAGGATGTTGGCGATTCATAAAGGAGGCCTTAGACAGGCCTAGGAGATCAAGACCTCAGACCCGGAGGGCGATTTACGACGAGAGCCGCCGGAGGCCCAAGCCCAGAGGATGGTGCGAGACCCGGTATTGTAAGCCACCCGGTAGTGACTTGCCTAGCAAGGCAAGGACTTAGAACCAGAGTCGGTTACGTTATATGACACGATCTGGACTCTTGTAAGCCTAGGGCCTCGACCTATGTATATAAAGGCGAGACCCTGCAGCGGGTAAACATGAGAAACTATCAATCGAAAGCTAGGTTAAGCGATTTCGCTCCCTTGTAATCGATGCTCAAAGCAATACAACTCAAAGCAGGACGTAGGCTTTTACCTCGTCGGTGAGGGGCCGAACCTGGGTAAACTCGTGTCTCTCGTCATGTTCAACCCCTTTAAGCTAACCTACGTTGCCATGGCTCCACGCTTAACTCCTTTCACAAGGGCATCTGACATGACAAAACCACGACACTCACCACTCGAGCCCTCGCGAGGTTGCTCAACCACTGTACCAGTTCATCCTCGGGCTCCTCGTGAGACCAGTCCACCACAAAGCAGGAGTAGGATTTTAGAATGCAAGGTGGCCTGAACCTGGATAAACTTCCTGTGTTCATCTTCTTCCACGCTCGCATGAACTCGACGTAGCTAGGCCGTGGGGTGAGGATCTTGAGACTTGAGCTAGTTGAGATCTTCACACACGCCCTAGAGTTCGAACCTTCTTGGGTCAGCGGAGCCCTGAATTCGACTGACTCTTCTTCGGCGAGGCTGCAAGCATGAGCACGCGGGAGTTGCAACCGACGCCCCTGGATCTGGCCAACGCCCTAGCTGCAACCGACTGCGAGCACCCGCGCTGGGGGACAACAACGAGCGAGACTGTCCGGTGGTGGTGGATGCCACATCCATGGCCGATGGGGACTTCGGTCTTCCATTGTACATGCATGACTGATGAGGAAAGCTACTCATGCATTGCAACAGTGGAGACGAGAGATGCGGGCGTTGTTGGTTTTTTTATCTGCATTGACTTAGCGGATCGGGGAGAGAGATGACTAAGAGCATCTATAGTCTGGTTCCCTATATCCATCTCATACGCCCGGGCAGGCCGTCCGGTCACAAAAAACCGACCCAACAAAGCTCTTAAATGGGCCTTAAACGCTCGGACTGACCGGCACCCCTCATATTTGTCCCAAATGTAGGGCGGATATGAGGTGGCCTGGGCACGCCCGGGCGCGTCCGCCACATCAGCCTGGCCCACCCCGACCCCACAAAAACTCTCGTCCGGTAGAAACCCTAGATCACTCCGCTCCGCTTGGCTCCCCTCCCCGACGCTCCCATTTCCCCAATCCGCCAATTCCATAGCGCCGGCGAGCATGTCCAGCACCGGCAGCCACTACGACGGCAGCTCCGGAGATGAGGAGGAGTTGGCACCCCTTATCGCACTTGAGCGTTCGTGGGTCGATACGTGCGTTAGCTCTGGGTCCGGTGCGACGCCACCTGTCGCCCATCGCGACAGCGCCGATGCCGGTGTCGGCCCTTCCCGCCCCACGCGTGGATCTGTGTAGTCTGCTCGATCTGCTCCTCCCACCCGATGGCCTCCTCCACCTTCGGCCGCTGCTCCGCGCAGGCAGCGCTGGGTTCTAGTGCCCATTCCGCCGACGCCACGGATGCGAACTCCAGAGTCAAAGGCACGTGTCGCCCGTCGCGAGAGGCAGAGGGCAAGGGAGATGGCGGGCGGGTCCGACAGGTCTGCGCAGTCCGCTCGCTGTCGCCGGGTACCCGACGAGGAGGACCGTCTCTTCGAGTGGGCGTGCCGCGGTCACTGACTGAGGCGGAGATGAAGGCCCGACGGCTCTGGAGGCTCAACGCCAAGCAACTCTAGCTCGACATTGAGCAATCCGAGCGGGAGGCGGCCGAGGCACAGCGGGAGGCGGCAAGGGTAGCCAAGCACAAGCGCAAGCAAGAACGCGCCGCCTGGAAGCCCGGAGCACTTATGAAATGCTCTCCATGCTGAAGCACTAGCTATGCTATATGCTGTTAATGCCCCATCTACAATTGGATGCAGCCGGATCATCCTGGAGACTGATTCTGCGGCGCTGAAGCAAGCAGTTTCAACTGAAGCTTATAATCTAGCTGAACTTGGAGCTCTTTTTCAGGAAATAAAACACCAGTTAAGAGTCGCACTTGATGATGTAAAGTTGAATGTTTGTTCAAGAACTTGTAACGTAGCTGCGCACACTTTGGCTGCGCTAGGAATTGAATTAGGGAATGGCAATTTCAACATCTGGGTTGGCCATTTTCCTGCATTTGTAACAAACTTTGTAGCTTGTCACACTGCCGGCAAGTAGTAGTTATGGAATACATGATGTTCCTTTCAAAAAAAAAAAAGCAAGACCGCGTCGTCCGGTACTTGCAGGGCTACATCGTCATTTCCGATTCCTCCGACGATGACGGGTCCCGCGGCTCCGACGTGGACCCACCTCCTGCCACGGACTCCTACAGCTGCGCCGGCGACTGGAAGGCAAAGGACCGGCGAGGAAGTGGTGAAGATCCGTCTTAATTTAAAGTTTTTAGATGTAGTTTGAACTAGTCTGCCGTATTATGTGTATTATGTGAACTTTGGCTATCTTCTGATGCTCTGGATGTGATCTTTTGATGAACCGATTGTGCACTTGTTTGTCTGTACATGATCTACGTAGTTTTTTTCAACGTTGCATGATTTAGTATAGGGGAGGGAATATGAGATATGCGGTTGTGAAGACGCGGATATAGAAAGTACCCGATCAATATCCGCGGGTGTGCCCGGACGCGTCCACGAACATACAAGGAGCCGGATTTGCCAAGTCCAGCTATAAATGCTCTAAGATCCAACAGCATGAACTGGCCTAATCTAACGGCCGCGCGGCGACTGACCGAATTTTGGGCCGGTCGACGGCGTCTAGTAGTGGCCTAAGAATAATCAGAGCACGTACCGATGCTGGTATTACTGAATGAGTATAGCAGAGCTAATATAGCATTGTTTTTTGTAGGTGTGTACAAATGATTGCTAATTGCTAAATTAGTAAGTAGAAGAAGGTAGCGCATGTGCCTGCACGATGCGCGCGCCGTGTTTAGAAGAAACACTGGCCCAGTAGGCAGAACGGGAAGGGGGTCTCCACCGCGGTCCCACCGTCAGTTATGCCCATGCCGCTGCCGCTCCGGCCGCCCTCGAACTCCGGCACCTGCTGCACCCCGGAGCTCCCGGAGGGCGGCTCGACGGTTGTGAGTTTCAGTGGCATCGGCTCCGCCCATTGCCAGACTCTGACCCCGCCCATGGCCGCGTCGCCGAGCGCCAATAGCGGTGGCGGCGGCGGTGAAGGTGCGGGCTGAAGAGGAAGTGCGATGGGAAAGGAAGTAAAATCACGGGAAGGGCACTGCATGCGCTGGCGCTTCTTCTCGGCTGCTTGTTCGAGAAGGTGGAGGGAGGTGGCGTTGGGATCCTCGGCGAGCCTGGAGAGGAAGGACATGAGCCGGTCAGGCCGCCGCTCCGTCGCCTGCAGTCGCCGGCTCATCTGCGCCAGCTGCTCCCCGATGGCCGTCTGCTCCTGCCGCAGCCTCTGAACCTCGTCGAGCAGCGCCTCCCTCCCCTCCTCATCCTCTTCCTCCTCCCCTTGGTCTCCCATATTGGCCACCACGTGCTGTTGCTGCTCGCCGCCGCCGACTGCAGACGAGCAGGAGGCGCCAACACCGGCCTCGCCACGCTTCTTGCGGCGCACGATGCGCGGCAGCAGGTGCGTCTGCCCGCGGAGGAACGACTCGTGCGCGAACTCCCATCGGTCCGGGTGCACCTTCCGGAAGCCCTACACAACAATTCCATCTAATAAGCAAATCAAGCAGACATTTCTTCAAGCACGTGCAAGCTTAGAGTACCCTTCGTACAAGCAAGTACCATTTACAAACCACTGCTTACTAGGACCCCCAGAAGACAGAAGACGGCGGCACCGGAAGCCTCACTAGGTAGGATAGGAGTACTCACATATGTGTTGAGCTGGCGGACGAAGCTGGAGAAGTTGCCGTGCTTGAAGAAGCAGGGGAGGAGGAGCTGCGAGAAGCCGGCGACGTCGGTGACGAGGAAGCTGTTGTTGCCCTTCCCCCACCTGACGAGCGCGTCCGTCCTAGGGTCGCACACCATCTGGTACGTCTTGGCCACGAACGGCGCCGTCTGGAGGTCGCCGTGGCCGCACCCGATCAGCCCCAGCGCCAGCTCCGTGTGGAGGCCGTCCATCCTGATTCCTATCTATGTACCTCCTGCGTACTTGCCTCAGGGACTGGGGTTCCCTCTACTCTAACCCACTCGCAGACGTCAAAATCCCTCAAAACTCGAAAGGCAGGCAGGCAGGCAGGCAGGCAGGCAGGTGTGGTTGCTTGCAGAGAGGGGCCGGGCGCCGCCCAATTAGGCTAGGGTTACTAATTATGGGCAGCGTGCGTGACAGGAGGACATGGCTAAACTAATAACCCATGTGATGAGCTTACCTGTTCAGGGTTAATCTATATATATAGGCGTCTCTGGCGCTCGGAGAACGGGACAAGTGTCGAGTTGCTGATCCTTCACACAGACTAGCAGCATGTCGATCGATCCCCAGCCTTCTTGGCGTCGCCATCGCATGAGATTTCCGGTGATACTCCCTCCTTTCTGGTTTATAGGGCTTAATTCAAAAATCTCACCAACCAAGGTAGATGGTGAGTGATGGAATATTTTTTGTAGTTTACAAAAGCACCTAATTAATACTCTAGTTTTCCTCAAAAAATTATGTTTATCAATGCACTAATTGCAATACATGCATGCATAAAATACATGCATTGGTCAATTTTCTCTTAATATCTGCATGCAATGATTTAATGCACCTTGAAATCTGAACATGTGATGGAAACAGCCAAATTAAGCCTTATAAAATGGAAAACTAAAATTTTAAGATAAACCCTATAAACCAGAAAAGATGGAGTATATGTGATTAAAACCGTGCCGCCTTTTGGACTAGAGCGTGCTCCAACAGTGCGGACAATGAGCAGGAGACGCGCCGTCCCGATGGCATCAAAACCCAACTGCCTTGATCATGTTTTTTTTTTCCTTTCGACGAAAAGGAACTGCCTCGATCATCCCGTGTGGTCTCTCTCAAGCTTGCTCCTCTCGATCTGGCCGCGGAGTAGGGGCTAGCAGCTTAATGGTTGTCCACTTGCTCCTCTCGCACTGTGCTGGTAATGTGATCGGTCGCCTCGATCGACTGTACACTGACTGAGACGGTAGTACAAATACTAGCTTGTCCTAGAAAAATGTAAAGGTCGGGGCTCATTCATGGACCCGATTTAGTCCGTGCGAGCGTGCCACCGGCCGGCGAAACCCCACCGGAAAGGGGTGAAAGGCGCGCGGCGTTTGGACCTTGCAAGATGCTCACTTACGTGTCACCGGTGCACGTACGTTTGGCGGATTAATTAGCTAATCCATCGTATTATTAATCCTCGGCCAATCAAAGCAACCCGAGTGGACAGTATCTCAAATGATAACGCGACAGATATGGACTACGCCTGTAGCAACAAAATATGGGCGGGCGAAAGCGGCCGGGCACTCTCCTCCTGCCCTTTACGGGATTGATCAATTAAACTACTATGATGCTATGATGTAGGTGTGCTCTCTTCGAAAATATCTTGTCTCCTCCAAGGCTTTTGTGAGTGGATGGGAATAATTGGGATCAGTCGTGCTGCCTCCTCGCGTTTGGTTGGTCCCCAGACTCGCTCAACTGGTGCTCCTTGACCCTCTTTCCAAAATGGGGATGTTCTCTTGTATATCTACTCATCTTGTGTTCATGTGGTGTTAGGGCATCTCCAACGCACACCTCTGAAGCGGACACGGTATCCGTCCGAGGACGTAGGACGCATCCACAGACAGTGATACGGGAGTCAACCATCCAACCATCTCCACATACATATCAAATAGACTTTAAACAAACCGGATGACTTTTATTTAAACCGGACCAAATTCATGACATTTTCGACATATTTCACTAAACAAAAGCATATGGTTGTTAACCTAGTCTAAATCTTCACCGGTGCCCGGCCTGGAAGTCCTTGTTGTTTCCCTTCATGTCCATGTCTGATGCAGAGACCGAGGCGCGGCACTCGCGGCAATCTCGGTCGATGCGCCGTTTTAGTGCTGGCTCCAGTGGAAAATCGGTTGCTTTCTAGACCTGCATGAATGCGGCGAACGCTCTGAACCGGCATGAATGCACGGCAATCCCTTTGCGTGGGAGAGAATGCGGATGCGGGAAAGGTCTTTGATTGGGTTCGAGGTGGCGGAGCACACTGTGTCAGCGGTCCGGGGGCCCATAAAGCCCCCTGATTTGCGTGAAAACGAACGCACAGACCAATCCACGGACCGATAAGGTATTGTGTTGAATGGTAAACTGCGCGTTGGACATGCCCTTATGAACTACTCCTAGCAGTAGCACTAGCGCAATAATTGGGTAGTACTCATAGTTAGTACTAGCTGCTAGGTTGCTTAATTTGAATCGGTGGTAGTTGGTTGGTTAATTTATGAGGCACTCCTGTTCTCTGTTTCCAAATTCAGATCGATACAGGGTGATGGTCAGCTGACGACATGTCACTGTTTTCTGCATGAAGAAAGTCATGCCATCAAGCTAGACATGCTAGTTAATATTACATACTCCCTCCGTTTCAAAATAGATGACTCAACTTTATACTAAAATTAGTACAAAGTTGAGTCATTTATTTTAAAACGGAGGAAGTACATTCTAAAATTCTTGTTTTACATTTGTTTAGATACCAAAGTATATAGTGGAGAGAGTAGATCATTCCATTGCATTTTCTTAGTTTTGTGGACTAAATCCTCCCTACATGCCAACTGCCAAGTCGTTGTATACTTATATGTCCAATGCAACTACGTATACATCAGTTACTACTTTTACAAACGAATATGCGTTCAATTGGTCCTGGTTCCTTTTTCATTCACATTATTCTCATTTTTTATGTGAAAACGATCTCTCTGACCCTCGCGTCGTCTCTCTGAGGCGACTCGAGGGTTCCCAACCCTAGCGCCGCCACCCCCCTTCCCCACTCCTCCTTCCACGCCGCCGCCGCCTGAGGTGCGCACCCGGCTCGCGCGTGCGTCATCTATGATGGTGGCGGCGGGGATCTGGCTGCTCTGCATCTCGTGGAGGGCCTAGGGCACCGGGGCGGCGGCCCCGGGTGGTGTGCCCGGCGTGGATCCCTCGGCAGGTGGCGCCGGTGGGCGCTGGATGGCTGTCCTCTTGGCTGCGTGGGTAGCAAGGGGGCAGCGGGCGTGGGTCACGACGTGGTGGTCTCCTCGCGGACCGCATCGGCGTCTTGTGGAAAAGGCCCGCCCCATCTTGCCCGATCTGCTCGATCCCCTTCTGATTCCGGTGGCCGGCGTCCCTCTTGATGCTGTCCTTCGGCTCGGGTGGTTGGGAGTTCGAGGTTGTGAGTTGGAATCGGGGTAACCCCTTGGCCAGCGCGGCGGCCACAGCGAAGTCGACGCCTTTGGCGCTGATCCCCTCCTTGGAGGCTTCGGTGAGGTTTCCCTCCTCCTCTTCCTGCCCTCTGCTTAGTGGTGAAGACTTTGGTCCCCTGGTTGGGCGGCGACGGCGTTGCGACGTCATATTCCTTCTTGGAGGCGTCGTCCGGGGATAACAGTGGTGGCGGGCGTGCAGTGGTGGTTCTGGTGGTGGCAGCTGGCGGCTTGAGCCGGCCTTATTCACTTGCAGCTGCTCCAACGGCTTTCGTCCTGCGCCGTGTGTAGGGTGATGGCATTAGCTCTGCTTCGAAGCTGCTGTTGCCTTTGAGCTGTTCTGTCTAGCGCTCTGTATCAGTACATGCCGTGGTGGAGCGGTACTTCATCTGACTCATTGATGGCGGCGAAGATCGGCGGCATGGCGCTGTGGAGGCGCGCCGCCCGATGCGCGGAGATGGACTCGCGCAGGAGGAGGTAGCTGTCTGGCGTCATGGTGACGTCGATGGTGGCGTGGCCTACACAAGGTAGAAGACTCAATATATTCTGAAAACGGACCTGTGGAAGATGGCTGCGACGACACAAGAGTGTGTTTGACCGGATTGTGCCCCAGACCCGGTATGTGGCTCGGCTGGGGCTTCCGGCTATTGATGTTAGGTTTAGGTGAGTGGTTTGGGTAGTGGCCCGACTAGCATCCCTTCATCATATGGATAAGAGTAGCGGCATATGTTGCCGAGATGGTGGATTCAGAAATATTGTTTTGTAACAATTTGTAAGGTCCTCGAGAATAATTAATAAAGTGGCCGTATGCATCTCCCAGATGCAGAGGCCGGGGGTCATCCTCCTTTCCGAAAAAATGCGTTCAATTGGTGCCCCAACTCAAAGGAAGTACTCCCTCCGTCCCATAATGTATGACCTTTTTTAGTATCAAAAAACGTTTTACATTATGAGACGGAGGGAGTAATGGACAACATATCACTTGCGAGAACTTTGGTTTTATTTATTTACTACTTCTTTGCGAAGTAGACAATTCAACGGAAGTACTCTCTCCGTTCCTAAATATAAGTCTTTTTAGATATTCCAACAAGTGACTACATACGCGAACCAACCTGTGGTTGAATGGTTAGAGGGATTGTGGTATCCCCAGCCCGTCAGGGTTCAAATCCTGGTGCTCGCATTTATTCCTGAATTTATTTCAGGATTTCCGGCGATGCGCATTCAGTGGGAGGAGACGTTCCCGTCGACGACAAGGTGCCTACGGTGACTTCGTAAATCTCAAGATGATATACCGGCTTAGTCTTTCGGAGGTGCTCATAGGGATAGGGTGTGCGTGCATGCGTTCATGGGGGTGAGTGTATGCGCGTGTATATGAGCGCTTGTGTTTCTACTGATGTTAAAAAAAACAAGTAACAATATACGGAGCAAAATGAGTAAATCTATACTCTAAAATATACTTACATGCATTCATATGTTGTAATCCATTTAAAATGTCTAAAAAACTTATATTTAAAAACGGAGGTAGTAGTTTATAGTAAAAATTGAATTTGCACACTTCCTATGTAGAGGGCAGCGCATCTTCGTTCCTTCTAAGCTACTGCACCCTGGTCCAAATTGAATATCCTCTTGGATAGCTAGCTGTCGACTATGCCGCGTCTGTAGGAGATTTAAGCATACTTTATGTGGCAGGTGATTCTTAATTAAATCAAAACTACGTGTAAACTACCACTGTAAGTTATGAATATGAAAATGATGTTAATCAGGCGACCGACTGCGTCCTTCGCCGGTTGCACGCACGCGAGCCATGTCGTGCCATGGGGCTCATGCACCGACCAACATCACCCTTTCGCCTCGTCCTTATCCTGCCGCTCTAATCTTGCACTAGAAGGTGACGCGCGCTTTGCTGCGCTGTCTTTCAATCAAGGGTTAAGGATTTTCTTATTCACCATGTGTTTCACTTAAAAGAAAATCTAAGTTGGGCTGAATTTAATTATGTTGGTATTTTGTTTTTGGCTTCGCTCCTATTCCTAAACTAAGGGACTGCAGTGCTGGAAGCAGTACACCTTAGCTGAATAAAAACAAAATCAAAATAGCCTTCCCAAACATACCCTGCACCACAAAGAGTTCATAACAAAGTACACATACACTTAAAAAACTTTGTTAATTTGTAGCTTTCATAAACATTATCAACGGACATCACTGGCCCTTGGCATCTGAGAGATGCAAATATAGATACATTTGAGCACACCTTCGAAACTCCCCATTCGGTCTATCCATCCCGTGGAACACTTGTATTTGCTACGACATCCAGAAGGAGGCAGGTTGTTAATTAAGGTCATGCATGAGATGTCAATTTGTAAAAATAATCACATTAGCTCAGTGACGGTAAGTATAGTAAAATTTTCTGATATTCTACAATTCACCAATTGCATCAAACAGTAAATCACTTTGCAATACGGAAAGAAATAGGCTTAATTTGGCTTCATTGGTGCTCATAAACACATTACTTGCCTATAAGTCACTACTAGGGAAATGCTTATAGGTAGGACATCAGTAGTAGCACTGAAAAATAACTAGCGCTACTGCTAATTAGCAGTAGGGCTGATTCAGGGCAGCGCTACAAGTAATGCTTTAGCAGTAGCGCTGGAAATACAAAAAGTGCTACTACTAAGTGGGACCCAACAAGCCCACCGACGCTAGCTGTAGTAGCAGCGCTGGTCAAAATACAATGCTACTGCTAAGATTTTAGCAGTAGCGTTGGGTTTGACAACACCACTACTGCTAATGGGCCACATTTAGTAGTAGCGCTTTTTTTAACGAGCGCTACTACTAAGTAGCATAGCAGCAGAGCTGTCCAGAAAAGAGCGCTACTGTTATTGATACCTTATCCTCCCCACGCGCCGGCCCGAACACTCCCTTTCCCACACACACTACTTTCATCGTCGTCCGCCGCCACCGCCCGCTGCCGCCATCGCCCGCTTCCGCCTTCGCCCGGTATGCCGCCTCCCTCCCTTCTCCTTCCACCCCTCCCTTCTCCCTCTCCCTCCCTCCATCTGCATTCCTCTCCCTCCATCGTCCCTCGCCCTTCTCCCTCCCTGCTCCATCCCCCTCTCCCTCCATCCCTCTCTCCCTCCGATCCCTCTTGCATTGCATGCATAGACAGATGGATAGATAGATAGATACATAGATAGATAGATAGATAGATAGATAGATAGATAGATAGATGAATAGTTAGCTATGGTTAGAACTATGGTATTTTTGATATATTGTATAGATAGACAAATGGATGGATGGATATATTGATGGATATATAGATAGATGGATGGATGTATAGATATTAGGGCTAGAACTAGGGTATTTTTAGTAAGTGTATAGGTCTTTTCAGTTTTTAGGGTTAGAACAAGGTTTTACAAATTTTTAGTGTTAGAACTTGGGTTTACAAATTTTGTTTTTGTTTTAGACGTATGGTTTTAATAATTTTTTGTTTATATTTTGTGTTTGTAGAAATCAAGGAGCCCCTGCATCATCCCGGCCGTCGTCGTCCCCGTCACCAACCCCCTCCGACCTCGAGGTGAGACCAGCCAAATCCCCATATATATAGATGGATGGATAGCTGTGACAATGTGATGACCAGCCAAACACCTCCAACTGGCCTATGTTTTGCCAAAGTGTCGATTAGTTTCCATTCCGGCAAATTTCAGGTGCTCGATATGTCCTTTCTAGCAAAGGTCATGCCGGATTATTCCGTGAATTTTGACATGACTTGTGCTAGAATATGTAGGACATATTGAGTCACCCGGATTTTCTAGAAAGATAATTAAACGACATTTCGGGTTGACTTTAAGTCTGTCGACGCTCCATACATGACAGTTAAAAATGAGTGAGGAAGAATCCCGACTGTTGTCGTTGGGGTCGTTTCTCCTTCTTCTCCTTGTGCTAGACCTTTGTTATGCACTAGGGGAAGGAGGAGTAACGACCATCACCGACGAAAAAGTCAGTGAGGGAGTGTCCACCATATATGAGAGAGGACGAATAATCCTGACTGTTGTCATTGGGGTCATTTCTCCTTCTTCTCCTTGTGCTAGACCTTTGTTATGCACTAGGGGAAGGAGGAGTAACGACCATCACCGACGGTCGAAAAATCAGTGATGGAGTGTCCACCATATACACCACATGAGATGAGATGACATTTTTCACGAAAAGACTCGACAGACCGACAGTCAACCCGTGATGAATAATAATGATCTAATTTAGTTTTTGTAGTACATATATTGAATTTTACAAGTTTAATCTTTGAATTATGGACATAGGAAATGTCTGACGATGACAATAGGATCCCGGAGTGCGACTACTGCGGTGACGACAGGGGTCTATGCGACAGGCCTCACCTGGTAGACGGTCGGTGCTTCGGTGTTAAGCTCGATGAGACCTTCAATGTTGAAACTGAACGCAACGACAAGTCTTTTTCCGTAATTAAGCATGACTTATGCTTCTTGAACGTGTAATTTTCTTCTTTTACAATTCGGCTAGCTTATTCCATGCCATGCCAGACGCTATGTCTTGGAGCATCTGGATTTCGAAGATCATGAAAATATGGAGACAAAGATAGTTCATCTTAGGACCCATCATGGTTATGATTTTGCTGTAAAGCTATACAATTCGGAGAGCGTATCCCATTTTGGTTGCTCGAATTGGGAAGCACTGTGCAAGGCATATGATTTTTAGGAGGGTATGTATGTCTCCTTCGATATTGGTGATCATGACGATGACATCTGGGTCCTTGTTGATACGCTTCCACTTCTACCTCTATGTGAGCTTCTCAAACATATTTATTAAGTAATTTTTATTGTTTATTTCAAAATAGTTGACAGCTTATTTCCATTAACAACTTATTTTCATTCTTTAGAAAATGTATGGAAGATGGTAGACAGAACCTACTACACTGATGGCGCATAATTAACTTATCAGGAGAAAGATCATCTTATCTCATTTATTAATGATGTTGAGAATTACAATATCAATTATCAAACTCCTGCACATTATGGTCAATACGTGCCACTAGTGCACGAGTTGAACTACGGTAACATCCATGGAGATAACATGGTAAGATTTTTTACTATTACGACATTCGTGCATCTTTTGCATAAATTATTCTAAAGCTAAACTATATTGCTAACTACGAAGTTATTACTATGCTTTTCAATAGAAAATCCCGAAGGATTGTGTGCCTGATCTGATACTTCCGAAAGGTCGCCTTGATGTTATTAGCTTACGGCCAGGTCATCCTAGGCTTCGCTGCTGTTCATACCTGATTTATAAAACCAATAAAGACATGAAAATCAAAGGTTAGAAAAATGAATGGACAATCGTAGGGAGCTACTTGGAAGCAACATTGTGCGAAGCGCAAGAATTGGAGATAGGATAATCTCCATTCTCCATAATGCAGCGTCAGGGCCTATCTTGTTTTATGCTATTTTACCTTAGAGAGGGTAGTAGGTACTAGCTAATAATCATGATCATGTGCTAAGAACAATTAAGTAGGGTTGCTTAGATGACTATGATGATGATGAGTATGCCTTGTTATTATGATAACGAGTAGAAGCTGTATGATGATGATGAGTAGGACTTGTTATTATGATAATAATGATGGGTTATTTATTATTACTAGCAAAAGAGCCCGTGCGTTGCAACGGGAGAGAAAACAGAACACACACTCTTAACCCAACAACCATCACTCAAGACCACAATAGGTCCATCTTGCGAGGCATCATATTTGTGTTGCCGCTTATCCTCCTTCTCACCCTCGCCGGCGATGGCCTCGGTGTTTGTCGGTGTCAAAACCGGCGGATCTCGGGTAGGGGGTCCCGAACTGTGCGTCTAGGCGGATGGTAATAGGAGACAAGGGACACGATGTTTTTACCCAGGTTTGGGCCCTCCCGGTGGAGGTAAAACCCTACTCCTGCTTGATTAATATTGATGATATGGGTAGTACAAGAGTAGATCTACCACGAGATCAGAGAGGCTAAACCCTAGAAGCTAGCCTATAGTATGCTTGTTGTTCGTCCTATGGACTAAAACCCTCTGGTTTATATAGACACCGGAGAGGGCTAGGGTTACACAGAGTCGGTTACAATGGTAGGAGATCTACATATCCGTATCGCCAAGCTTGCCTTCCACGCCAAGGAAAGTCCCATCCGGACACAGGACGAAGTCTTCAATCTTGTATCTTCATAGTCTTGGAGTCCGGCCAAAGATGATAGTTCGGCTATCCGAACACCCCCTAGTCCAGGACTCCCTCAGTAGCCCCCGAACGAGGCTTCAATGATGATGAGTCCGGCGTGTTGATTGTCTTCGGCATTGCAAGGCGGGTTCTTCTCCAAATCCTGTGTGAATAGTGTCCGGCTTCTTGTAAATATCGCGCTCCTCGGCTTCCACGCCCAATAATGGCCATCTTCCACATGTTGAACGAATGTGAAAAGCCAGGGTATTTTTTCATTTTACCCCCCTAGCTGCGCAAATGAGCCGCCTATAAAAGGGACGGGGATCTAGATCCGAATCACACCATCCTCCTTCCGCGAGCATTCATCGGAGCGCCTCTGACAAAAATCCATTCCATCATGGACAGTCGACGCGGCTCCTCCTCTCGCGCTCCCAGCCCTCAGCTTGGATATTGGGAGAGATGCTCAGTCCCGCACAGTGAGTTAGTGACGCTCCAAGCCAAGGAATTTCTTCCCCCAGCCTTTATGATTCCGGTTCGAGCCGGACTCGCCACCTACAAGGGCGGAAAGCAGGCGGAGAGCGTCCCAAATCCCTCCAAAGGAGAGCGGGTATGCTTTGCCTCTTATCTAATAAGAGGACTCGGATTTTCGATACATCCGTTTCTCCGGGGGCTCCTGGAGTTCTACGGCCTCCAGCTGCACCACCTCACGCCTGCCTCCATCCTGCACATCGCGGGCTTCGTGGCCCTTTGCGAACTGTTCTTGGGCGTCGAGGCTCATTTTAGACTTTGGAAGAGATTATTCTGCCTCGTACCCCGTTCTCATGAGGGGTCAATATATCAAGTGGGCGGAGCCGAACTATGGCACAACGCCGGGACCGGACATCTATCCGGAACCCCGAAGAAGGCGTCCGAAGACTGGCCTTCGGAATGGTTTTATGTAGAAGACGCCCCGCTACCGGATCCCATTCGGACCGGCCTCCCAGAGTTCAGTAATGCTCCCTTGAAGAAACGCCTAAGTTGGCGTCTGCGGAGCTCTCAACGGGAGAATGACAGGGACGTCCTTTACCTGATGGGTCGAATAAGATTATTGGCTCATTCCGGATTGATCATGATCGGAGTCATGGCCACATGCATTATGCGGGGGGTGCAGCCGCTCCAGTATAGGGCCACCCCATGTGGGATTTCAACGGGGAGGATGATGCCACCCGTCATGGCCGTAAGGGGCCGGGATCGGTCGCTGATCTGGTGAAGATCTTGTCCGGCCTGTACAAAGGGGAGGAGGAGGACTTCCTCCGTGCCAGTCCATTGAACGGATTTTCTATGAACAACCCTCGAAGCTGGGTAAGCAGACATTTTTTGCCTATCCGATCCATATTCCTATGGTTAAGTGTCTCATTTTGTGATTTTGATGCAGGAACTGCGCCGGGCTATAGAGGATATACACAGCCCGCCTCCACAACCCGAGGACCCGGAACGGTCCCTCGATCCGGCCTCCGAAGAGGATCCGGACATAAAGGTGGAGCTGATCGATGGGGTGTTCCACCAACTTAGCATCGACAATGCTTTGGTCGCCATTACGGCCGACTACCCCGGAATATTTCCAGCTTCCCAGGTATCTGTGACCGAAGTCCCGATACCATGACCCATCCGTGCTTATTTCTGATCACCACATAACAACGGTGTTCCGCGGGAGGTGCCTTTGAGGCGGGAAGCCGAGCCCGTGGCGGCTGGCCAACAAGGGGCAGCTCGGCCCAGCAGGCGGAAAAGGAGTGCGGTGCGGATCGAGACATCGCCGCAACGGTATGGCACGCCACCGTGTTTCAAGGAAAGATTCCTGGAAGGCATACTAACGCTCGTGATCCTTTCAGGAAAAAGAGCGCTTGCCGGACTGTGTTCGGAGAGGTTGCCAATCGAGCCTCCGCCAGCCAGGCCCCAACGCCAGGTCCGGAAGTGGGGACGAACACAAGGCGCACGTCGGATGCTCCTCCAACGGAGCATGCCGACAGATTGTCCGCCACCAGATCTAAGGTGGAGAGTGCCATGAATCACAGGCGCCACCGGACAATTCTTCGTGAAGCATGTTTCTCCCAAGAGGCATTGAATGCCTTTAATTCGGGAGATGCGCACCTCCGTGCCGCTCAAGATGGTCTAGCCAGAGCCACAGAGCAGTATGTGAAAGACATACGGGTGAGTAATTTTGACAGTTATATATGCCAGTAGCCCCCGAGACTTAAAATAGTTAGAATAACTGATTTAAGGATCATTTGTTATGCAGGATCTTATAGAAAAGAATACCCACCTGTCCCAGGAGCTTCAAGAGTGTAAGGCCCAACTTGAGGCCGCACTAGCCGCCATAGGGGGAGCCACAGAGACCCCCTCCGGTAATATATATTTGGAAAGATAAGTAGTTTGTGAAGTACGGCGTGTGTATAAGTCTGACAATAATATTGCAGATGGCGCCGGACTAGATGCGGACAGGCAACAGTTACTACGCCAGCTAAAGGCCGGCGAGAAGGTGCTTACAAGGGTGAGGCAAGAGAAAAATAACCTCCAAGATGCCAACACCCAGCTGGGCGAGGAACTAAAAGATGTTCGTGCCCAGCTGTCTGACTCCGTTAAGGAGAATCGGCGGCTTCGTCGCGGCATTTACAGTAAGTGCTTGAGCGAACTTTTGAAAAGAAGAGTTCGGCGAGGAAGTCGATTAACAGAAATATGTATGTAGGTATGCTCACAGGTCGTCCTGCAGAGGAAATGCCCGGTTCAATGGGTGACCTACTTCCCGAGCTGCTGCAACTGCATGAACGAGTTCGGCAGGTGATGAGAGGCGTCGCCCAGGCCTTGTGGCCCTCCATCTCCCTACCCGAAGGCCTTGGAGAGCTTGCAGAGAAGCTTCAGGGAGCACGGCGGCGCTTCCGGCTATGGAAGATATCGACCTGTCGTCAAGGTGGCAGGGAGGCCTGGGCCATGGTGAAGACGCGGTACACGAAGGCTGACCCAAACCACATGGCCGAGGTCGGACCTATGGGGCCCGATAGGAATAAGATACCTGTGAGCTTAGTGTACGGCCAAGTAGAGTTGGCTGTGAAGTATTCCCAACGGGACTATAAACTAGACAGCCTATTAGATGGTATTGAATAGGAATACAATTAGTCAATTTGACTATGTAATTTAAAATGACATGTAAAATGCCTTCTAGCCGGATTGTAGATCGTTTGTCGTAGCGGACCTTTTCGCTTCAACCTCGGGACCCGATAGTCCGGAGTGTGTCCGAATACCCTCGCGGTTATGTAAGAACCGGGGCATGCGTGGAGACCAGGCGTAGGGGTCATAAGTGCTTTATCAGACAAGTGCCCAACTAGTTATGTTATATTACATGGTTAGTAAGAAACATCTTCCAGGGAGAATAGTTCCGTTAGGGGTTCCTTTCCCTGGGAGGCATGCCCTAAAGTGCATGTCCGGACTGCGAAAAAAGCAGAAAAACATCTGGGGGCGGATAAATAAATAGGTAAGAAATCATCTTTTAATTCACCGACCGAATATTCCCTTAAGAATGCTAGCTTTCGGCTTCACCCAGTCTGAGGTACACGTCCGGCTGACCCGGCGGTAACAATCGCAGAGGTGCTCCCTTTACCACCTAGCCGAACAATCGGGAACGTAGGGGTAAGCACAGGAGCCAGGCAACCCAGCTTGGCCAAAACTTAAAAGTCATATCGATGCATATAATGGTGAATAAAAGGTACATGCGAAAGTGTGACACATGTGTTGGGCATAAAGCCCGTATTAATAAGCTTTTGTTAAACAAGCCCCCAGGTATACTGAGCGTGAATAACGCGTCAAGTGTGTGCGAACAATGCGCAAACGAGCCTTCAACGGCTTCAGAAAAAAGGAGGGAGAAGGAGAGAAATAAAAGACAGTTAAAGTATAAAATATGGACGGAGGAAGGAGACGGACTCAGAGTCCGGCGCTAGGCGTAGAATCTTCGGAGACGGGCTGTGTTCCATGGGTTCGGCTTGAGTCGGTTGTCCAATGCGTTTCGCAGACGGTACGCTCCGCCGGTCAGGACTTGGTCGATGATGAAGGGACCTTTCCATTTGGGTTTGAGTTTGTCCTTTTTCTTGTCCGGCAGGCGTAGAACTAGTTCGCCAATATTGTAAGTTTTGGCCCGTATTTCTCTGCTTTGATATCTTCGAGCCTGCTGTTGATAGAATGCGGAACGAGCTTTTGCCACGTCGCGCTCTTCCTCTAAGGCGTCCAAATTGTCCAGCCGATCCAGCTTGGCTTCTCTTTCTTCGTACATGCGCACGCGAGGCGAGTCATGAATTATGTCGTAGGGCAAAACTGCCTCTGCGCCGTATACCATAAAAAATGGTGTGAATCCGGTAGTACGATTTGGCATGGTCCGTAGCCCCCAGAGTACGGAGTCGAGCTCCTCTACCCAGTGTGTGTTAGATTCCTTAAGGGACCGCACTAGTCTGGGTTTAATGCCGCTCATGATTAGACCATTTGCTCGTTTGACTTGACCGTTAGTTTGAGGGTGATAGACTGAAGCGTAGTCGAGCTTGATGCTCATGTTTTTACACCAGAGTTTAACCTCGTCGGCCGTGAAGTTCGTGCCGTTATCAGTGATGATGCTATGGGGGACGCCGTAACGGTGTACTACCCCTGATATGAAGTCTATCACGGGTCCGGATTCGGTCGTCTTAACTGGCTTGGCCTCTATCCATTTGGTGAATTTATCCACCATGACCAATAGGTATTTTTGCTTGTGGGTTCCTCCTTTAAGGGGTCCAACCATGTCAAGCCCCCAGACCGCGAACGGCCAGGTGATGGGTATAGTTTTGAGGGCGGTGGGTGGCATGTGGCTTTGATTAGCAAAGAGCTGGCAACCGACGCATCGTTGGACTAAGTCCTGTGCATCTGCCCGGGCCGTCGGCCAAATAAAATCCTGTACGGAAGGCCTTGCCTACAAGGGCCCGGGCTGCGGCGTGGTGCCCACTGAGTCTAGCATGAATTTCAGCCAGAAGATTTTGCCCTTCCTCTTCGGAGATACACCCTTGAAGGACTTCGGTTGTGCTTTTCTTATAAAGCTCTCCCTCATGGACCTTATATGCTTTAGATCGCCGTATTATGCAGCGGGCCTCGTTTTGGTCCTCGGGAAGTTCCCGCCTAGTTTAGTAGGCTAGGAATGACTCGGTCCACGAGGCAGTGACTGCCATTATTTCGTGGGCTGAGGGTGCTATTTCATTATTAGAGCCATCGATTGTGTCAGAATGTTCGGTGTCGGGTGGTGCGGCTGGGTCCGGATTGTTGTTTCCAGAATCCCCTTCCCATAGTACGGATGGCTTGAACAGCCGCTCTAGGAAGATATTGGGAGGGACGGCATTGCGCTTTGCGCCAATGCGTGCCAATACGTCCGCCGCTTGGTTATTATCCCGGGCTATATGGTGAAATTCAAGCCCTTCAAACCAAGCTGACATTTTTAGGACGGTGTTACGATAAGCTGCCATTTTCAGATCCTTGGCGTCGAAGCCTCCATTTATTTGGGATATCCCGAGGTTCGAATCCCCGCGCACCTCTAGGCATTTAATGCCCATGGAGACCGCCATCCGGAGGCCATATAGAAGGGCCTCGTATTCGGCTACGTTGTTGGAGTCCGTGTACATTATCTGGAGTACATATTGGACTGTGTCTCCGGTTGGGGACGTCAGGACGATGCCAGCCCCCAGGCCGGCCATCATTTTGGAGCCGTCGAAGTGCATGATCCAATTGGAATATGCGCCGTACTCTTTAGGGAGTTCGGCTTCAGTCCATTCGGCGATGAAGTCGACCAAAACTTGCGACTTGATAGCTCGCCGTGGTTTATAGGTTATGTCGAATGGGAGGAGCTCGATGGCCCATTTTGCAATCCGGCCAGTCGCGTTTCGGTTGTTTATAATGTCATTAAGAGGTACTTCGGAGGCTACTGTTATCAAACACTCTTGAAAGTAGTGTCGCAGCTTCCGGGATGCCATGAACACCGCGTACGCTATCTTTTGATAATGTGGATACCGGGACTTGCATGGAGTTAGGACATTGGACACGTAGTAAACTAGTTTTTGAAGGGGGAACTTGTGTCCGTCTGTTTCTTGTTCGACGACGAGCACCACGCTTACAACTTGATGTGTTGCCACGATATATAATAACATTGGTTCGCCCAAGTTGGGCGTGGCCAGGACCGGATTTGTTGCCAATATGGCTTTGATTTCTTCGAGTCCGGCCGTGGCGGCATCCGTCCACTCGAAGTGTTCGGTGCGCCGGAGGAGATGATAAAGGGGTAGTGCCTTTTCTCCTAAGCGGGAGATAAAGCGGCTTAGAGCCGCCACGCATCCAGTCAATTTTTGTATTTGCTTGAGGTCTTTTGGGATATCCAATTGTGACAGAGCTCGGATCTTGACTGGGTTTGCTTCAATTCCTCTACCGGATACAATGAAGCCCAAGAGCTTTCCGGCTGGTACGGCGAAAACGCATTTTTCCGGGTTGAGCTTAATGTCATATGCTCGGAGATTGTTGAATGTGAGCCTCAAGTCAGCTACTAGAGTTTCGACATGCTTGGATTTGACAACCACATCGTCTACGTATGCCTCCACTGTTTTGCCGATCTGGTTTGCCAGACATGTCTGAATCATGCACTGATATGTTGCGTCGACGTTTTTGAGCCCGAAGGGCATTGTGTTGAAGCAGAATGGTCCGTATGGAGTGATGAATGCCGTTGCGGCTTGGTCTGGCTCCGCCATCTAGATTTGGTGGTAGCCGGAGTATGCGTCGAGGAAGCATAATGAATCGTGCCCTGCGGTAGCATCGATGATTTGATCGATGCGGGGGAGGGGGAATGGATCATTTGGGCAAGCCTTGTTAAGGTCCTTGAAGTCGACACATAGGCGCCAGGATTTATCCTTCTTTGGTACCATCACTAGGTTTGCTAGCCAGTCTGGATGTTTTATATCTCTGATGAATCCGGCTTCCAAAAGTTTGGCTAGCTCCTCTCCCATTGCCTATCTCTTGGGTTCGGAAAAAACGACGAAGAGCCTGTTTGACTGGCTTGCATCCTTTTAGGATATTTAGGTTGTGCTCGGCCAGCCGTCGTGGGAATCCTGGCATGTCTGAGGGGTGCCAGGCAAAGATGTCCTAATTTTCGCGTAGGAATTCTCGTAGTGCAGCGTCTACGTCAGGGTTTAACTGTGCCCCAATGGATGTCGTCTTTGTAGGGTCCATTGGATGGACTTGGAATTTGACTATTTCATCTGCTGGCTTAAAAGAGATGGACTTGGATCTCTTATCGAGTATCACATCATCCCTGTTCACTGTGGAGCATAGCGCAGTGAGTTCCTCGGCCGCTAGGGCTTCGGATAGTGCCTCGAGGGCTAGTGCGGCTGTCTTATTTTCAGCGCGGAGTGCTATGTCCGGATCACTGGCAAGAGTGATGATTCCGTTGGGCCCGGGCATTTTTAGCTTCATATACCCGTAATGGGGTATAGCTTGAACAATTGTGAATGCCTCTCACCCTAATAAAGCGTGATATCCGCTGCTGAACTGGGCCACTTGGAACATGACCTCCTCGGACCTGTAATTGTCTGGCGAGTCGAACACCACATCCAGTGTAATTTTTCCTATGCAGCGTGCTTCCCGACTAGGGATTATTCCTTTAAAGGTTGTGCTGCTTCGCTCAATGCGGCTCCAGTCTATTTCCATTTTTCGAAGGGTTTCCTCATAAATGAGGTTTAATCCGCTGCCGCCATCCATGAGTACCTTGGTAAGGCGAAAGCCGTCCACTATTGGACTGAGGACCAATGCGGCTGGTGCTCGGGCTGTTCGGAATTTAGGTTCGTCACTGGCATTAAAGGTAATAGCCGTGTTACTCCATGGATTTATTGTTGCTACTTGGTAGACTTCGGCAAGGCTGTGGAGTGTTCGTTTTCGCATATTATTTGATGCGAAAGTCTCGAAGACTGTTAATACCGTACTGGTATTGCTGGGCTGGTTCTCTGGAGCTAGAAGCTCTTCGCCACTTTTGGCCACCTGCCGTAGTATCCAACATGCTCGAAGGCTATGAGTTGGAGTGGCGCCCTCTGTACTATGAATTTTGCAGGGTCCCTTGAGCCATCCCTCCAGTACAGTTCCGTGCCCTTTAGGGTTTTTTTGCTTTTTGGTACTTAACCCGGGTGCCTGGCGATGATGCACCCTTTTATTTCGGACTAGGGTTGTATTCGGAGCCGGATTATCCCAAAATTTGGTTTCAGTTTCCCAAGCGCTCTCCATCACACAGTACTTTCGTACTATGGATGCCAAGTCGGCAAAGCGTGTAATCTCACGACGATTTATGGCATTTAGGATTCCCTTGTCCCCGTAATTGTTGCAGAAAAGTGAAATTGCGTCTTCCTCGCGGCAGTCCTTTATCCTGTCCATAACCAGGAGGAATCTGGCCCAGTAATGGTGTACTGTTTCAGCGGGCTCTTGCCAGATTCGGGATAGATCGCTTATGTTTGGGTGGGCAGGTGGAACTGAATTCGGAACCCCATCCAATCTAAGACTCAAGGGCCGAAAAGTTTTCGAACTTGGAAGCTTGGGTTTTTGGATATTGTCCAATGAATCCAGCCCGCTGCCTGACTTTAGGTTCAGGATTTGATCGACGTCCGTCCCTCCGCGGGAATCCGGCATGGAGGGGTCGGGAATCCAGACATAACTAGTCCTTAATATTGAAGAAGGGTCGCCGTACTATTCCTTCACCACGGCAATGTGGTGGGTAGCCTGCTGGGAGTTGATCTCTCTCAGATCGGTTTTAGGCCCAATCCGATCGTAGTCTGTAGCGACTCCCAGGGCGGCGATGTAATCCAAGAGCTCATTTAAAGAGGAGAGCTCCATCGGATCTAGCTGCTCGGCGAGTTCCGAGTTGACGTGAAGATTGCTTTTGATGACCTGAGAAGTCATCGTCGGCGCACCGGCCGAACAGGCGGTCATAAGAAAACCGCCTAGCCGGAGAGTTTGGCCGATGGCCAAAGCTCCTTTAGCAACGGTGCCGTCTTTAAAGACGGGGCGAGGCATCCTTCCTGATGGCGACGGTGCAGAGGAACTCTCAATGAAAGCACCAATGTCGGTGTCAAAACCGGCGGATCTCGGGTAGGGGGTCCCGAACTGTGCCTCTAGGCGGATGGTAACAGGAGACAAGGGACACAATGTTTTTACCCAGGTTCGGGCCCTCTTGGTGGAGGTAAAACCCTACTCCTGCTTGATGAATATTGATGATATGGGTAGTACAAGAGTATATCTACCACGAGATCAGAGAGGCTAAACCCTAGAAGCTAGCCTATGGTATGATTGTTGTTCGTCCTATGGACTAAAACCCTCCGGTTTATATAGACACCGGAGAGGGCTAGGGTTACACAAAGTCGGTTACAATGGTAGGAGATCTACATATCTGTATCGCCAAGCTTGCCTTCCACACCAAGGAAAGTCCCATCCGGACACGGGACGAAGTCTTCAATCTTGTATCTTCATAGTCTTGGAGTCCGGCCAAAGATGATAGTTCGGCTATCCGGACACCCCCTAGTCCAGGACTCCCTCAGTGTTCACACAAAACAAAAAAATACGTGTTTGAATATGTTTAATCCTAAGGCGTCTCTCTCTCCTCCTCTCCCTCCCTCCCTCTCTCTCTCTCTCTCTCTCTCTCTCTCTCTCTCTCTCTCTCTCTCTCTCTCTCTGAGAAATCTGTTGTTTTCCCCTGCGACACTTTTCAGAGGTATGCATGTGTAGTTATCGATGTTTTCTTTTCCCTATATTGATATAGTGGGGTGTTTATTTGCAATCCGAGTCACCGCCAATACGAAAGGAAAACGGATCTTACGCTCTAAATTATAAGTTTGCTCCCAAAATGATATTTTAAAAATATTTAACAGGTAAAATTAACATCATATTTAGATTTCACATATTTTTCTAATAAAATTTCATATATAATATGTTAAAATCGAAGTTACGGTTTAAAAGATACGAATAATTTAAAAACTTCATTTGTTTGACTTAAATCTATTCCACAATAATATTTAAAATACTTAACAGGTGAAAATGATCTCATATTCACATTCTACATATTTTTCTAATCAAATTTCATATATAACATGTTCAAATCGGAGTTACGGTTTAAAAGATATGGATGATTTAAAAAAACATTATTTGACTTAAATACGATCCGCGGATGAATTACCTAAAACATCAGTTTTTTTTGAAAAATGTAAAATAACGGTTCGGGTTTGACTTAAATCCGGACTGCGGGTTGATTTCAACAAAACACAGGGACTTTTGTGTAAAATATGAAAAAAAGATTCGTTTTAACTTAAAACAGGACTGCGCGTTGAATTCTCTGAAATAGAAGGACTTTTCTGAAAAATGCCATGATGGACGAAAGAAACCCAATTTGCTTTATTATTAGGTAAAGATTACTAGCAAAAGAGCCCGTGCGTTGCAACGGGAGAGAAAATATAACACACACTCTTAACTCAGCAACCATCACTCAAGGCCACAATAGGTCCATCTCCTTTATTTTTGCGAGGCATCATATTTGTGTTTCCGCTTATCCTCCTCACCCTCACCGGCGATGGCCTCGGTGTTCAAACAAAACAACAAAAAACATGTGTTGAATATGGTTAATCCTAAGGCGTCTCTCCCTCCCTCTCTCCTCCCTCTCCATCTCTCTGTCTCCCCCCTCTCTCTCGCTCGCTTTCTCTCACTCTCGCGATGAGAAATCTGTTGTTTTCCCTTGCGACATTTTTTAGAGGTATGCACATGTAGTTATCGATGTTTCTTTTCCGTATATGGTTATAGTGGGGTATTTATTTGCAATCCGGATCGCCACCGGTAGTGAAAAAAACGGATCTTGCGCTATAAATTATAAGTTTCTTCCATAATAATATTTTAAAAATATTTAACAGGTAAAATTAACATCATATTTAGATTCCACACATTTTTCTAATAAAATTTCATATATAATATGTTAAAATCGAAGTTACGGTTTAAAAGATACAGGTAATTTAGAAAATCATTTGGTTTGACTCAAATATATTTCAAAATAATATTTTAAAATACTTAACAGGTAAAAAATAATCTCATATTCATATTCTACATATTTTTCTAATCAAATTTCATATATAACATGTTCAAATCGGAGTTACGATTTAAAAGATATGGATGATTTTAAAAAGCATTTGTTTGACTTAAATATGATCCGTGGATGAATTACCTAAAACATCACGGGGGTTTTTTGAAAAATGTAAAATAATGGTTCGGGTGTGACTTTAATCCGAACGGTGGGTTGATTTTAGGAAAAGACGGGGACTTTTGTGTAAAATACGAAAATAACGCTTCGTTTTAAATTAAAACAGGACCGCGGGTTGAATTCTCTAAAATAGAGGGACTTTTCTGAAAAAATGCCATGACGGACGAAAGAAATCCAATTTGTTTTATTATTAGGTAAATATGACGATGCATGATGCTAAGTTGTTATATGAGCATGATGAGTTATTATATATATCAGTGGGTGAAATGAATGTGGATTAGATTCAAGTCGAGGCCGGGAGTCATCCTCCTTTTCGAAAAAATGCGTTCAATTGGTGCCCCAACTCAAAGGAAGTACTCCCTCCGTCCCATAATGTATGACCTTTTTTAGTATCAAAAAACGCCTTACATTATGAGACGGAGGGAGTAATGGACAACATATCACTTGCGAGAACTTTGGTTTTATTTATTTACTACTTCTTTGCGAAGTAGACAATTCAACGGAAGTACTCTCTTCGTTCCTAAATATAAGTCTTTTTAGAGATTCCAACAAGTGACTACATACGCGAACCAACCTTTGGTTGAATGGTTAGAGGGATTATGGTATCCCCAGCCCGTCAGGGTTCAAATCCTGGTGCTCGCATTTATTCCTGAATTTATTTCAGGATTTCCGGCGATGCGCATTCAGTGGGAGGAGACGTTCCCGTCGACGACAAGGTGCCTACGGTGACTTCGTAAATCTCAAGATGATATACCGGCTTAGTCTTTCGGAGGTGCTCATAGGGATAGGGTGTGCGTGCATGCGTTCATGGGGGTGAGTGTATGCGCGTGTATATGAGCGCTTGTGTTTCTACTGATGTTAAAAAAAACAAGTAACAATATACGGAGCAAAATGAGTAAATCTATACTCTAAAATATACTTACATGCATTCATATGTTGTAATCCATTTAAAATGTCTAAAAAACTTATATTTAAAAACGGAGGTAGTAGTTTATAGTAAAAATTGAATTTGCACACTTCCTATGTAGAGGGCAGCGCATCTTCGTTCCTTCTAAGCTACTGCACCCTGGTCCAAATTGAATATCCTCTTGGATAGCTAGCTGTCGACTATGCCGCGTCTGTAGGAGATTTAAGCATACTTTATGTGGCAGGTGATTCTTAATTAAATCAAAACTACGTGTAAACTACCACTGTAAGTTATGAATATGAAAATGATGTTAATCAGGCGACCGACTGCGTCCTTCGCCGGTTGCACGCACGCGAGCCATGTCGTGCCATGGGGCTCATGCACCGACCAACATCACCCTTTCGCCTCGTCCTTATCCTGCCACTCCAATCTTGCACTAGAAGGTGACGCGCGCTTTGCTGCGCTGTCTTTCAACCAAGGGTTAAGAATTTTCTTATTCACCATGTGTTTCACTTAAAAGAAAATCTAAGTTGGGCTGAATTTAATTATGTTGGTATTTTGTTTTTGGCTTCGCTCCTATTCCTAAACTAAGGGACTGCAGTACTGGAAGCAGTACACCTTAGCTGAATAAAAACAAAATCAAAATAGCCTTCCCAAACATACCCTGCACCACAAAGAGTTCATAACAAAGTACACATACACTTGAAAAACTTTGTTAATTTGTAGCTTTCATAAACATTATCAACGGACATCACTGGCCCTTGGCATCTGAGAGATGCAAATATAGATACATTTGAGCACACCTTCGAAACTCCCCATTCGGTCTATCCATCCCGTGGAACACTTGTATTTGCTACGACATCAAGAAGGAGGCAGGTTGTTAATTAAGGTCATGCATGAGATGTCAATTTGTAAAAATAATCACATTAGCTCAGTGACGGTAAGTATAGTAAAATTTTCTGATATTCTACAATTCACCAATTGCATCAAACAGTAAATCACTTTGCAATACGGAAAGAAATAGGCTTAATTTGGCTTCATTGGTGCTAATAAACACATTACTTGCCTATAAGTCACTACTAGGGAAATGCTTATAGATAGGACATCAGTAGTAGCACTAAAAAATAGCGAGCGCTACTGCTAATTAGCAGTAGGGCTGATTCAGGGCAGCGGTACAAGTAATGCTTTAGCAGTAGCGCTGGAAATACAAAAAGTGCTACTACTAAGTGGGACCCAACAAGGCCACCGACGCTAGCTGTAGTAGCAGCGCTGGTCAAAATACAATGCTACTGCTAAGATTTTAGCAGTAGCGCTGGGTTTGACAACACCACTACTGCTAATGGGCCACATTTAGTAGTAGCGCTTTTTTTAACGAGCGCTACTACTAAGTAGCATAGCAGCAGAGCTGTCCAGAAAAGAGCGCTACTGTTATTGATACCTTATCCTCCCCACGCGCCGGCCCGAACACTCCCTTTCCCACACACACTACTCTCATCGTCGTCCGCTGCCACCGCCCGCTGCCGCCATCGCCCGCTTCCGCCTTCGCCCGGTATGCCGCCTCCCTCCCTTCTCCTTCCACCCCTCCCTTCTCCCTCTCCCTCCCTCCCTCTGCATTCCTCTCCCTCCATCGTCCCTCGCCCTTCTCCCTCCCTGCTCCATCCCCCTCTCCCTCCATCCCTCTCTCCCTCCGATCCCTCTTGCATTGCATGCATAGACAGATGGATAGATAGATGACTGGATAGATAGATAGATAGATAGATAGATGAAGAGTTAGCTATGGTTAGAACTATGGTATTTTTGATATATTGTATAGATAGACAAATGGATGGATGGATATATTGATGGATATATAGATAGATGGATGGATGTATAGATATTAGGGCTAGAACTAGGGTATTTTTAGTAAGTGTATAGGTCTTTTTAGTTTTTAGGGTTAGAACAAGGTTTTACAAATTTTTAGTGTTAGAACTTGGCTTTACAAATTTTGTTTTTGTTTTAGACGTATGGTTTTAATAATTTTTTTGTTTATATTTTGTTTTTGTAGAAATCAAGGAGCCCCTGCATCATCCCGGCCGTCGTCGTCCCCGTCACCGACCCCCTCCGACCTCGAGGTGAGACCAGCCAAATCCCCATATATATAGATGGATGGATAGCTGTGACAATGTGATGACCAGCCAAACACCTCCAACTGGCCTATGTTTTGCCAGAGTGTCGATTAGTTTCCATTCCGGCAAATTTCAGGTGCTCGATATGTCCTTTCTAGCAAAGGTCATGCCGGATTATTCCGTGAATTTTGACATGACTTGTGCTAGAATATGTAGGAAATATCGAGTCACCCCGATTTTCTAGAAAGATAATTAAACGACATTTCGGGTTGACTTTAAGTCTGTCGACGCTCCATACATGACAGTTAAAAATGAGTGAGGAAGAATCCCGACTGTTGTCGTTGGGGTCGTTTCTCCTTCTTCTCCTTGTGCTAGACCTTTGTTATGCACTAGGGGAAGGAGGAGTAACGACCATCACCGACGAAAAAGTCAGTGAGGGAGTGTCCACCATATATGAGAGAGGACGAATAATCCTGACTGTTGTCATTGGGGTCATTTCTCCTTCTTCTCCTTGTGCTAGACCTTTGTTATGCACTAGGGGAAGGAGGAGTAACGACCATCACCGACGGTCGAAAAATCAGTGATGGAGTGTCCACCATATACACCACATGAGATGAGATGACAGTTTTCACGAAAAGACTCGACAGACCGACAGTCAACCCGTGATGAATAATAATGATCTAATTTAGTTTTTGTAGTACATATATTGAATTTTACAAGTTTAATCTTTGAATTATGGACATAGGAAATGTCTAACGATGACAATAGGATCCCGGAGTGCGACTACTGCGGTGACGACAGGGGTCTATGCGACAGGCCTCACCTGGTAGACGGTCGGTGCTTCGGTGTTAAGCTCGATGAGACCTTCAATGTTGAAACTGAACGCAATGACAAGTCTTTATTCGTAATTAAGCATGACTTATGCTTCTTGAACGTGTAATTTTCTTCTTTTACAATTCGGCTAGCTTATTCCATGCCATGACAGACGCTATGTCTTGGAGCATCTGGATTTCGAAGATCATGAAAATATGGAGACAAAGATAGTTCATCTTAGGACCCATCATGGTTATGATTTTGTTGTAAAGCTATACAATTCGGAGAGCGTATCCATTTTGGTTGCTCGAATTGGGAAGCACTGTGCAAGGCATATGATTTTTAGGAGGGTATGTATGTCTCCTTCGATATTGGTGATCATGACGATGACATCTGGGTCCTTGTTGATACGCTTCCACTTCTACCTCTATGTGAGCTTCTCAAACATATTTATTAAGTAAATTTTCTTGTTTATTTCAAAATAGTTGACAGCTTATTTCCATTAACAACTTATTTTCATTCTTTAGAAAATGTATGGAAGATGGTAGACATAACCTACTACACTGATGGCGCATAATTAACTTATCAGGAGAAAGATCATCTTATCTCATTTATTAATGATGTTGAGAATTACAATATCAATTATCAAACTCCTGCACATTATGGTCAATACGTGCCACTAGTGCACAAGTTGAACTACGGTAACATCCATGGAGATAGTATGGTTAGATTTTTTTACTATTACGACATTCGTGCATCTTTTGCATAAATTATTCTAAAGCTAAACTACATTGCTAACTACGAAGTTATTACTATGCTTTTCAATAGAAAATCCCGAAGGATTGTGTGCCTAATCTGATACTTCCGAAAGGTCGCCTTGATGTTATTAGCTTACGACCAGGTCATCCTAGGCTTCGCTGTTGTTCATACCTGATTTATAAAATCAATAAAGACATGAAAATCAAAGGTTGGAAAAATGAATGGACAATCGTAGGGAGCTACTTGGAAGCAACATTGTGCGAAGCGCAAGAATTGGAGATAGGATAATCTCCATTCTCCATAATGCAGCATCAGGGCCTATCTTATTTTATGCTATTTTACCTTAGAGAGGGTAGTAGGTACTAGCTAATAATCATGATCATGTGCTAAGAACAATTAAGTAGGGTTGCTTAGATGACTATGATGATGATGAGTATGCCTTGTTATTATGATAAAGAGTAGAAGTTGTATGATGATGATGAGTAGGACTTGTTATTATGATAATAATGATGGGTTATTTATTATTACTAGCAAAAGAGCCCGTGCGTTGCAATGGGATAGAAAACATAATACACACTCTTAACCCAACAACCATCACTCAAGACCACAATAGGTCCATCTCGCGAGGCATCATATTTGTGTTGCCGCTTATCCTCCTTCTCAACCTCGCCGGCGATGGCCTCGGTGTTTGTCGGTGTCAAAACCGGCGGATCTCGGGTAGGGAGTCCCGAACTGTGCATCTAGGCAGATGGTAACAGGAGACAAGGGACACGATGTTTTTACCCAGGTTCGGGCCCTCTCGGTGGAGGTAAAACCCTACTGCTACTTGATTAATATTGATGATATGGGTAGTACAAGAGTAGATCTACCACGAGATCAGAGAGGCTAAACCCTAGAAGCTAGCCTATGGTATGCTTGTTGTTCGTCCTATGGACTAAAACCCTCTAGTTTATATAGACATCCGAGAGGGCTAGGGTTACACAGAGTCGGTTACAATGGTAGGAGATCTACATATCCGTATCTCCAAGCTTGCCTTCCACGCCAAGGAAAGTCCCATCCGAACACGGGACGAAGTCTTCAATCTTGTATCTTCATAGTCTTGGAGTCCGGCCAAAGATGATAGTTCGGCTATCCGGACACCCCCTAATCCAGGACTCCCTCAGTAGCCCCCGAACGAGGCTTCAATGATGATGAGTCCGGCGTGTTGATTGTCTTCGGCATTGCAAGGCGGGTTCTTCTCCAAATCCTGTGTGAATAGTGTCCGGCTTCTTGTAAATATCGCGCTCCTCGGCTTCCACGCCCAATAATGGCCATCTTCCACATGTTGAATGAATGTGAAAAGCCAGGGTATTTTTTCATTTACCCCCCCTAGCTGCGCAAATGAGCCGCCTATAAAAGGGACGGGTATCTAGATCCGAATCACACCATCCTCCTTCCACGAGCATTCATTGGAGCGCCTCTGACAAAAATCCATTCCATCATGGACAGTCGACGCGGCTCCTCCTCTCGCACTCCCAGCCCTCAGCCTGGAGATTGGGAGAGATGCTCAGTCCCGCACAGTGAGTTAGTGACGCTCCAAGCCAAGGAATTTCTTCCCCCAGCCTTTATGGTTCCGGTTCGAGCCGGACTCGCCACCTACAAGGGCGGAAAGCAGGCGGAGAGCGTCCCCAATCCCTCCAAAGGAGAGCGGGTATGCTTTGCCTCTTATCTAATAAGGGGACTCGGGTTTCCGATACATCCGTTTCTCCGGGGGCTCCTGGAGTTCTACGGCCTCCAGCTGCACCACCTCACGCCTGCCTCCATCCTCCACATCGCGGGCTTCATGGCCCTTTGCGAACTGTTCTTGGGCGTCGAGGCTCATTTTGCACTGTGGAAGAGATTATTCTGCCTCGTACCCCATTCTCATGAGGGGTCAATATATCAAGTGGGCGGAGCCGAACTATGGCGCAACGCCGGGACCGGATATCTATCCGGAACCCCAAGAAGGCGTCCGAAGACTGGCCTTCGGAATGGTTTTATGTAGAAGACGCCCCACTACCGGATCCCATTCGGACCGGCCTCCCGGAGTTCAGTAATGCTCCCTTGAAGAAACGCCTAAGTTGGCGTCTGCGGAGCTCTCAACGGGAGAATGACAGGGACGTCCTTTACCTGATGGGTCGAATAAGATTATTGGCTCATTCCGGATTGACCATGATCGGAGTCATGGCCACATGCATTATGCGGGGGGTGCAGCCGCTCCAGTATAGGGCCACCCCATGTGGGATTTCAACGGGGAGGATGATGCCACCCGTCATGGCCGTAAGGGGCCGGGATCAGTCGCTGATCTGGTGAAGATCTTGTCCGGCCTGTACAAAGGGGAGGAGGAGGACTTCCTCCGTGCCAGTCCATTGAACGGATTTTCTATGAACAACCCTCGAAGCTGGGTAAGCGGACATTTTTTTTGCCTATCCGATCCATATTCCCATGGTTAAGTGTCTCATTTTGTGATTTTGATGCAGGAACTGCGTCGGGCTGTAGAGGATATACACAGCCCGCCTCCACAACCCGAGGACCCAGAACGGTCCCTCGATCCGGCCTCCGAAGAGGATCCGGACATAAAGGTGGTGCTGATCGATGGGGTGTTCCACCAACTTAGCATCGACAATGCTTTGGTCGCCATTACGGCCGACTACCCCGGAATATTTCCAGCTTCCCAGGTATCTGTGACCGAAGTCCCGATACCATGACCCATCCGTGCTTATTTCTGATCACCGCATAACAACGATGTTCCGCAGGAGGTGCCTTTGAGGCGGGAAGCTGAGCCCGTGGCGGCTGGCCAACAAGGGGCAGCTCGACTCAGCAGGCGGGAAAGGAGTGTGGTGCGGATCGAGACGTCGCCGCAATGGTGGCGCGCCACCGTGTTTCAAGGAAAGATTCCTGGAAGGCGTACTAACGCTCGTGATCCTTTCAGGAAAAAGAGCGCTTGCTGGACTGTGTCCGGAGAGGTTGCCAATCGAGCCTCCGCCAGCCAGGCTCCAACGCCAGGTCCGAAAGGGGAGACGAACACAAGGCGCACGTCGGATGCTCCTCCAACGGAGGATGCCGACAGATTGTCCGCCACCAGATCTGAGGTGGAGAGTGCCATGAATCACAGGCACCGCTGGAAAATTCTTCGTGACGCATGTTTCTCCCAAGAGGCATTGAATGCCTTTAATTTGGGAGATGCGCACCTCTGTGCCGCTCAAGATGGTCTAGCCAGAGCCACAGAGCAGTATGTGAAAGACATACGGGTGAGTAATTTTGACAGTTATATATGCCAGTAGCCCCCGAGACTTAAAATAGTTAGAATAACTGATTTAAGGATCATTTGTTATGCAGGATCTTATAGAAAAGAATACCCACCTGTCCCAGGAGCTTCAAGAGTGCAAGGCCCAACTTGAGGACGCACTAGCCGCCACAGGGGGAGCCACAGATACCCCCTCCGGTAATATATACTTCGAAAGATAAGTAGTTTGTGAAGTGCGGCGTGTGTATAAGTCTGACAATAATATTGCAGATGGCACCGGACTAGATCCGGACAGGCAACAGTTACTACGCTAGCTAAAGGCCGGCGAGAAGGTGCTTACAAGGGTGAGGCAAGAGAAAAATAACCTCCAAGATGCCAACACCCAGCTGGGCGAGGAACTAAAAGATGTTCGTGCCCAGCTGTCTGACTCCGTTAAGGAGAATCGGCGGCTTCGTCGCGGCATTTACAGTAAGTGCTTGAGCGAACTTTTGAAAAGAAGAGTTCGGTGAGGAAGTTGATTAACAGAAATATGTATGTAGGTATGCTCACAGGTCGTCCTGCAGAGGAAATGCCCGGTTCAACGGGTGACCTACTTCCCGAGTTGTTGCAACTGCATGAACGAGTTCGGCAGGTGATGAGAGGCGTCGCCCAGGCCTTGTGGCCCTCCATCTCCCTACCCGAAGGCCTTGGAGAGCTTGCAGAGAAGCTTCAGGGAGCACGGCAGCGCTTCCGGCTATGGAAGATATCGACCTGTCGTCAAGGTGCCAGGGAGGCCTGGGCCATGGTGAAGACACGACACACGAAGGCTGACCCAAACCACGTGGTCGAGGTCGGACCTATGGGGCCCGATGGGAAGGAGATCCCTGTGAGCTTAGTGTACAACCAAGTAGAGTTGGCCGCGAAATATTCCCAGCGGGACTATAAACTAGACAGCCTATTAGATGGTATTGAATAGGAATACAATTAGTCAATTTGACTATGTAATTTAAAATGACATGTAAAATGCCTTGTAGCCGGATTGTAGATTGTTTGTCGTAGCAGACCTTTTCGCTTCAACCTCGGGACCCAACAGACCGTAGTGTGTCCGAATACCCTCGCGGTTATGTAAGAACCGGGGCATGCGTGGAGACCAGGCGTAGGGGTCATAAGTGCTTTATCAGACAAGTGCCCAACTAGTTATGTTATATTACATGGTTAGTAAGAAACATATTCCAGGGAGAATAGTTCCGTTAGGGGTTCCTTTCCCTGGGAGGCATGCCCTAAAGTGCATGTCCGGACTGCGAAAAAAGTAGAAAAACATCTGGGGGCAGATAAATAAATAGGTAAGAAATCATCTTTTAATTCACCGACCGAATATTCCCTTAAGAACGCTAGCTTTCGGCTTCACCCAGTCTGAGGTACACGTCCGGCTGACCCGGCAGTAACAATCGCAGAGGTGCTCCCTTTACCACCTAGCCAAACAATCGGGAACGTAGGGGTAAGCACAGGAGCCAGGCAACCCAGCTTGGCCAAAACTTAAGTCATATCGATGCATATAATGGTGAATAAAAGGTACATGCGGAAGTGTGACACATGTGTTGGGCATAAAGCCCGTATTAATAAGCTTCTGTTAAACAAGCCCCCAGGTATACTGAGCGCGAATAACGCGTCAAGTGTGTGCAAACAATGCGCAAACGAGCCTTCAACGGCTTCAGAAAAAAGGAGGGAGAAGGAGAGAAATAAAAGACAGTTAAAGTATAAAATATGGACGGAGGAAGGAGACGAACTCAGAGTCCGTTGCTAGGCGTAGAATCTTCGGAGACGGGCTGCATTCCATCGGTTCGGCTCGAGTCAGTTGTCCGGTGCATTTCGCAGACGGTACGCTCCGTCGGTCAGGACTTGGTCGATGATGAAGGGACCTTCCCATTTGGGCTTGAGTTTGTCCTTTTTCTTGTCCGGCAGGCGTAGAACTAGTTCGCCAACATTGTAAGTTTTGGCCCGTATTTCTCTGCTTTGATATCTTCGAGCCTGCTGTTGATAGAATGCGAAACGAGATTTTGCCACGTCGCGCTCTTCCTCTAAGGCGTCCAAACAGTCCCGCTGATCCAGCTCGGCTTCTCTTTCTTCGTACATGCGCACGTGAGGCGGGTCATGAATTATGTCGCAGGGCAAAACTGCCTCTGCGCCGTATACCATAAAAAATGGTGTGAATCCGGTAGTACGATTCGGCGTGGTCCGCAACCCCCAGAGTACGGAATCGAGCTCCTCTACCCAGTGCGTGTTTGATTCCTTAAGGGACCGCACTAGTCTGGGTTTAATGCCGCTCATGATTAGACCATTTGCTCGTTTGACTTGACCGTTAGTTTGAGGGTGATAGACTGAAGCGTAGTCGAGCTTGATGCCCATGTTTTTGCACCAGAGTTTAACCTCATCGGCCGTGAAGTTCGTGCCGTTATCAGTGATGATGCTATGGGGGGCGCCGTAACGGTGTACTACCCCTGATATGAAGTCTATCACGGGTCCGGATTCGGCCGTCTTAACTGGCTTGGCCTCTATCCATTTGGTGAATTTATCCACCATGACCAATAGGTATTTTTGCTTGTGGGTTCCTCCTTTAAGGGGTCCAACCATGTCAAGCCCCCAGACCGCGAACGGCCAGGTGATGGGTATAGTTTTGAGGGCGGTGGGTGGCATGTGGCTTTGATTAGCAAAGAGCTGGCAACCGACGCATCGTTGGACTAAGTCCTGTGCATCTGCCCGGGCCGTTGGCCAATAAAATCCTGTACGGAAGGCCTTGCCTACAAGGGCTGGGCTGCGGCGTGGTGCCCACCGAGTCCGGCATGAATTTCAGCCAGAAGATTTCGCCCTTCCTCTTCGGAGATACACCTTTGAAGGACTCCGGTTGTGCTTTTCTTATAAAGCTCTCCCTCATGGACCTTATAGGCTTTAGATCGCCGTATTATGCAGCGGGCCTCGTTTTGGTCCTCGGGAAGTTCCCGCCTAGTTTAGTAGGCTAGGAATGACTCGGTCCACGGGGCAATGACTGCCATTATTTCGTGGGCTGAGGGTGTTATGTCATTGGCAGAGCCATCGATTGTGTCAGAATGTTCGGTGTCGGGTGGTGCGGCTGGGTCCGGATTGTTGTTTCCAGAATCCCATTCCCATAGTACGGATGGCTTGAACAGCCACTCTAGGAAGATATTGGGAGGGACGGCATCGCGCTTTGCGCCAATGCGTGCCAATACGTCCGCCGCCTGGTTATTATCCCGGGCTATATGGTGAAATTCAAGCCCTTCAAACCAAGCTGACATTTTTAGGACGGCGTTACGATAAGCTGCCATTTTCAGATCCTTGGCGTCGAAGTCTCCATTTATTTGGGATATCGCGAGGTTCGAATCCCCGCGCACCTCTAGGCGTTTAATGCCCATGGAGACCGCCATCCGGAGGCCATATAGAAGGGCCTCGTATTCGGCTGCGTTGTTGGAGTCCGTGTACATTATCTGGAGTACGTATTGGACTGTGTCTCCGGTTGGGGACGTCAGGACGACGCCAGCCCCCAGGCCAGCCAACATTTTGGAGACGTCGAAGTGCATGATCCAATTGGAATATGCGCCGTACTCTTTAGGGAGTTCGGCTTCAGTCCATTCGGCGATGAAGTCGGCCAAAACTTGCGACTTGATAGCTCACCGTGGTTTATAGGTTATGTCAGATGGGAGGAGCTCGATGGCCCATTTTGCAATCCGGCCAGTCGCGTCGCGGTTGTTTATAATGTCATTAAGAGGTACTTCGGAGGCTACTGTTATCGAACACTCTTGAAAGTAGTGTCGCAGCTTCCGGGATGCCATGAACACCGCGTACGCTATCTTTTGATAATGTGGATACCAGGACTTGCATGGAGTTAGGACATTGGACACATAGTAAACTGGTTTTTGAAGGGGGAACTTGTGTCCGTCCGTTTCTCATTTGACGACGAGCACCACGCTTACAACTTGATGTGTTGCCATGATATATAATAACATTGGTTCGCCCAAGTTGGGCGTGGCCAGGACCGGATTTGTTGCCAATATGGCTTTGATTTCTTCGAGTACGGCCGTGGCGGCATCCGTCCACTCAAAGTGCTCGGTGCGCCGGAGGAGGCGATAAAGGGGTAATGCCTTTTCTCCTAAGCAGGAGATAAAGCGGCTTAGAGCCGCCACACATCCAGTCAATTTTTGTATTTGCTTGAGGTCTTTTGGGATATCCAATTGTGACAGAGCTCGGATCTTGACTGGGTTTGCTTCAATTCCTCTACCGGATACAATGAAGCCCAAGAGCTTTCCGGCTGGTATGGCGAAAACGCATTTTTCCGGGTTGAGCTTAATGTCATATGCTCGGAGATTGTTGAATGTGAGCCTCAAGTCAGCTACTAGAGTTTCGACATGCTTGGATTTGACAACCACATCGTCTACGTATGCCTCCACTGTTTTGCCGATCTGGTTTGTCAGACATGTCTGAATCATGCACTCATATGTTGCGTCGATGTTTTTGAACCCGAAGGGCATTGTGTTGAAGCAGAATGGTCCGTATGGAGTGATGAATGCCGTTGCGGCTTGGTCTGGCTCCGCCATCTAGATTTGGTGGTAGCCGGAGTATGCGTCGAGGAAGCACAATGAATCATGCCCTGCGGTAGCGTCGATGATTTGATCGATGCGGGGGAGGGGGAATGGATCATTTGGGAAAGCCTTGTTAAGGTCCTTGAAGTCGACACATAGGCGCCAGGATTTATCCTTCTTTGGTACCATCACTAGGTTTGCTAGCCAGTCTGGATGTTTTATATCTCTGATGAATCCGGCTTCCAAAAGTTTGGCTAGCTCCTCTCACATTGCCTGTCTTTTGGGTTCGGAAAAACGCTGAAGAGCCTGTTTGACTGGCTTGAATCCTTTTAGGATATTTAGGCTGTGCTCGGCCAGCCGTCGTGGGATTCCTGGCATGTCTGAGGGGTGCCAGGCAAAGATGTCCCAATTTTAGCGTAGGAATTCTCATAGTGCGGCGTCTACGTCAGGGTTTAACTGTGCCCCAATGGATGTCGTCTTTGTAGGGTCCATTGGATGGACTTGGAATTTGACTATTTCGTCTGCTGGCTTAAAAGAGGTGGACTTGGATCTCTTATCGAGTATCACATCGTCCCTGTTCACCGTGGAGCACAACGCAGTGAGTTCCTCGGCCGCTAGGGCTTCAGATAGTGCCTCGAGGGCTAGTGCGGCTGTCTTATTTTCGGCGCGGAGTGCTATGTCCGGATCACTGGCAAGAGTGATGATTCCGTTGGGCCCGGGCATTTTTAGCTTCATATACCCGTAATGGGGTATAGCTTGAAAAATTGTGAATGCCTCTCGCCCTAATAAAGCGTGATATCCACTGCTGAACTGGGCCACTTGGAACATGACCTCCTCGGACCTGTAATTGTCCGGCGAGCCAAACACCACATCCAGTGTAATTTTTCCTGTGCAGCGTGCTTCCCGACTAGGGATTATTCCTCTAAAGGTTGTGCTGCTTCGCTCAATGCAGCTCCAGTCTATTTTCATTTTTCGAAGGGTTTCCTCGTAAATGAGGTTTAATCCGCTACCGCCATCCATGAGTACCTTGGTACGGCGAAAGCCATCCACTATTGGACTGAGGACCAATGCGGCTGGTGCTCGGGCTGTTCGGAATTTACGTTCGTCACCGGCGTTAAAGGTAATAGCCGTGTCACTCCATGGATTTATTGTTGCTACTTGGTAGACTTCGGCAAGGCTGCAGAGTGTTCGTTTCTGCATATTATTTGATGCGAAAGTCTCGAAGACTGTTAATACCGTACTGGTATTGCTGGGCTGGTTCTCTGGAGCTAGAAGCTCTTCGCCAGTTTTGGCCACCTGCCGTAGTATCCAACATGCTCGAAGGCTATGAGTTGGAGTGGCGCCCTCTGTACTATGAATTTTGGAGGGTCCATTGAGCCATCCCTCCAGTACGGTTCCGTTCCCTTTAGGTTTTTTTTTGCTTTTTGGTACTTGACCCAGGTGCCTGGCGATGATGCACCCTTTTATTTCGGACTAGGGTTGTATTCGGAGCCGGATTATCCCAAAATTTGGTTTTAGTTTTCTAGGCGCTCTCCATCGCACAGTACTTTCATACTATGGACGCCATGTCGGCAAAGCGTGTAATCTCACGACGACTTATGGCATTTAGGATTCCCTTGTCCCTGCAATTGTTGTAGAAAAGTGAAATTGCGTCTTCCTCGCGGCAGTCCTTTTTCCTGTCCATAACCAGGAGGAATCTGGCCCAGTAATGGTGTACTGTTTCAGCGGGCTCTTGCCGGATTCGGGATAGATCACTTATGTTTGGGTGGGCGGGTGGAACTGAATTCGGAACCCCATCCAATCTAAGACTCAAGGGCCGAAAAGTTTCCGAACTTGGAAGCTTGGGTTTTTGGATATTGTCCAATGAATCCAGCCCGCTGCCTGACTTTAGGTTCAGGATTTGATCGACGTCCATCCCTCCGCGGGAATCCGGTATGGAGGGGTCGGGAATCCGGACATAACTAGTCCTTAATATTGAAGAAGGGTCGCCGTACTGTTCCTCCACCACGGCAATGTGGTGGGTAGCCTGCTGGGAGTTGATCTCTCTCAGATCGGTTTTAGGCCCAATCTGATCGTAGTCTGTAGCGACTCCCAGGGCGGCGATGTAATCCAAGAGCTCATTTAAAGAGGAGAGCTCCATCGGATCTAGCTGCTCGGCGAGTTCCGAGTTGACGTGAAGATTGCTTTTGATGACCCGAGAAGTCATCGTCGGCGCACCGGCCGAACAGGCGGTCATAAGAAAACAGCCTAGCCGGAGAGTTTGGCCGATGGCCAAAGCTCCTTTAGCAACGGTGCTGTCTTTAAAGACGGGGCGAGGCATCCTTCCTGATGGCGACGGTACAGAGGAACTCTCAATGAAAGCACCAATGTCGGTGTCAAAACCGGCGGATCTTGGGTAGGGGGTCCCGAACTGTGCGTCTAGGCGGATGGTAACAGGAGACAAGGGACACGATGTTTTTACCCAGGTTCGGGCCCTCTTGGTGGAGGTAAAACCCTACTCTGCTTGATGAATATTGATGATATGGGTAGTACAAGAGTAGATCTACCACGAGATCAGAGAGGCTAAACCCTAGAAGCTAGCCTATGGTATGATTGTTGTTCGTCCTATGGACTAAAACCCTCCGGTTTATATAGACACCGGAGAGGGCTAGGGTTACACAAAGTCGGTTACAATGGTAGGAGATCTACATATCCGTATCGCCAAGCTTGCCTTCCATGCCAAGGAAAGTCCCATCCGGACACGGGACGAAGTCTTCAATCTTGTATCTTCATAGTCTTGGAGTCTGGCCAAAGATGATAGTTCGGCTATCCGGACACCCCCTAGTCCAGGACTCCCTCAGTGTTCAGACAAAACAAAAAAATACGTGTTTGAATATGTTTAAT
>NC_041385.1:428535325-428539920 GCF_002162155.2 Triticum dicoccoides | reverse complement strand
GAAATCTGTTGTTTTCCCCTGCGACACTTTTTAGAGGTATGCATGTGTAGTTATCGATGTTTTCTTTTCCCTATATTGATATAGTGGGGTGTTTATTTGCAATCCGAGTCACCGCCAATACGAAAGGAAAACGGATCTTACACTCTAAATTATAAGTTTGCTCCCAAAATGATATTTTAAAAATATTTAACAGGTAAAATTAACATCATATTTAGATTTCGCATATTTTTCTAATAAAATTTCATATATAATATGTTAAAATCGAAGTTACGGTTTAAAAGATACGGATAATTTAAAAAATCATTTGTTTGAATTAAATCTATTCCACAATAATATTTAAAATACTTAACAGGTGAAAATGATCTCATATTCATATTCTACATATTTTTCTAATCAAATTTCATATATAACATGTTCAAATCGGAGTTACGGTTTAAAAGATATGGATGATTTAAAAAAACGTTGTTTGACTTAAATATGATCCGCGGATGAATTACCTAAAACATCAGGGTTTTTTTTGAAAAATGTAAAATAACGGTTCGGGTTTGACTTAAATCCGGACTGCGGGTTGATTTCAACAAAACACAGGACTTTTGTGTAAAATATGAAAAAACGATTCGTTTTAACTTAAAACAGGACTGCGGGTTGAATTCTCTGAAATAGAGGGACTTTTCTGAAAAATGCCATGACGGACGAAAGAAACCCAATTTGCTTTATTATTAGGTAAAGATTACTAGCAAAAGAGCCAGTGCGTTGCAACGGGAGAGAAAACATAACACACACTCTTAACTCAGCAACCATCACTCAAGGCCATAATAGGTCCATCTCCTTTATTTTTGCGAGGCATCATATTTGTGTTGCCGCTTATCCTCCTTCTCACCCTCACCGGCGATGGCCTCGGTGTTCACACAAAACAACAAAAAACATGTATTGAATATGGTTAATCCTAAGGCGTCTCTCTCTCCCTCTCTCCTCCCTCTCCATCTCTCTGTCTCCCCCCTCTCTCTCGCTCGCCTTCTCTCACTCTCGCGATGAGAAATCTGTTGTTTTCCCTTGCGACATTTTTTAGAGGTATGCACATGTAGTCATCGATGTTTTCTTTTCCGTATATGGTTATAGTGGGGTATTTATTTGCAATCCGGATCGCCACCGGTATGAAAAAAACGGATCTTGTGCTATAAATTATAAGTTTCTTCCATAACAATATTTTAAAAATATTTAATAGGTAAAATTAACATCATATTTAGATTCCACACATTTTTCTAATAAAATTTCATATATAATATGTTAAAATCGAAGTTACGGTTTAAAAGATACAGGTAATTTAGAAAATCATTTGGTTTGACTCAAATATATTTCAAAATAATATTTTAAAATACTTAACACGTAAACAATAATCTCATATTCATATTCTACATATTTTTCTAATCAAATTTCATATATAACATGTTCAAATCGGAGTTACGGTTTAAAAGATATGGATGATTTTAAAAAGCATTTGTTTGACTTAAATATGATCCGCGGATGAATTACCTAAAACATCAGGGGGGGTTTCGAAACATGTAAAATAACGGTTCGGGTGTGACTTTAATCCGGACTGTGGGTTGATTTTAGGAAAAGACGGGGACTTTTGTGTAAAATACAAAAATAACGCTTCGTTTTAAATTAAAACAGGATCGCATGTTGAATTCTCTAAAATAGAGGGACTTTTCTGAAAAAATGTCATGACGGACGAAAGAAACCCAATTTGCTTTATTATTAGGTAAATATGATGATGCATGATGCTAAGTTGTTATATGAGCATGATGAGTTATTATATATATCAGTGGGTGAAATGAATGTGGATTAGATTCAAGTGGAGGCAACATGTGGTGCACATATATAAAGTACTTACGATATGTGCACCACATGTTGCCTCCACTTGAATCTAATCCACATTCATTTCACCCACTGGTATATATAATAAATAATCATGGTCATAAAATCATATGATGAAAGTACTTTATATAAAACCTATACAAATACATCAACAATAAGTTGCATTTTCAGAAATACAGGAAAATTTAGCAGTAGCGCTTTTAATAAGAAATGCTACTACTACTTACTATTATCAGTAGCGCTGTTCCAGACCGAGCGTTACTGCTAACTAGGTATAGCAGTAGCACTGGAAAACCAGCGCTATTGCTATCAGTTAGCTGTAGCGCCTTAGTGGTAGCGCTTGTACAAGCGCTACTGATAGCTATAAATCCGGCGCTACTGCTAGGTTTATCCCTAGTAGTGAGTGATTATGAGAAATGAATTATCCACATAAGCTCTTGCATGCATTTAGCTATTAATAGTCCAAAAACTAAGCTTGACTTGCAACAAGAAGAGAAGTACTACATATTCAAAATGGCAACTTGCTAGTGTCCTAATAAAAAGCATTGAAATGTAATACTTGAACATTTTCTGAAATGCAATCAATGATATAGAGATAAAGACTATTGCTTGATAACATAGTTGAGATTCAAGGGAATAAACAGAGGGGGAAACTATGACCGTATAATTTAGGTAAACATGATTGTTATTTTTGCCAAATTTTGAAAAAACTTAAAAGAAGCACTATAAGTAAAGAAAACATCTAAGGCATAATTAACACTCCTCCCTACAATATATAGTCAAAACCAAGTGCAACGATTTACACATCAATATTTACTCATGCTTTATAACTGTCTACAAATGCTTATAGTCACTCAACACCGTAAAATAAAATGAGCACAATGCTGACAATAAATAACTCCTCCCCACTACACTCTCTAGATTGACATAAGACCCAATAGTTAGTGGTTTGTGCCACAGCTCCGCACACATTTCTATTTCGTAACTGAGCACTCGAGGAGACTCCTTCGAACATAGACAAAGATAATGCTACATGTAAGTACAAAGCTATCTTTTTATTTCAGAAGGTATATCATATACAATCAAGGATATGACCCAATTGACATTCATTTTAGGCTCCATGATAATAGTTATTTGTTAGCTAAAATGGTGTACTATACAATAAACGCAACAGATTTTATGAAAACTATAATGTGAGCAAATACACAATATTGTTGATTGAACATTTAGTACCCATGTAACTATAAGTTTTAGTTCTCAGGTAAAAAAATTGAGTTGTAAAATAATACTCCCTCTATCCCATAATATAAGATGTTATTACAATCAATATATGAGCACATTGGCTATAATAAAATCTTATATTATAGGACAGAAGGAGTAAGCTAAGGAAGGGAAACTCAATTGTAAAACTCAGTAGACAGTGGTAGCGTAGAGCTCCAAGATAGGAACACATGTCCATGATGAGTAACTTCACACTCTAGGTAATCTTTAGTAGGTCAGTATCATAATTTGAATTGTTTTGTGCAACAATAGTTGGAAAAAAGTTATCTCTTAAGAGCATAACCTAACCATAGGCTAAAGCAAATTTCAATTTACTGAATCAACATCTCATTAGATATTTCTATCAACTGTTCACAAAACAATTCACAAGGCATCTCTCTTAAGCTCAAACTACTCACCCTTATGTAGTTGGAATGGGGAATAGTAGGCAATTAGAAATTTAGGAATACATAAATTGCCGCCAAACAAGGGAAATCTAAAATTTGTAAGAGAATATCAAACATGTACTTATGTAAAAAAATCGAAGGGTGCCTTCTGAAATGCCAACTAAAAGTCACCCACTGATGTTGAAGAATGTATAATGCAAAGTTTGATCCTTCACCCAAACAAAGAAAAACTATTGATCTGCGTTTGGTTGACTCTAAATTTTACCATTTCAATACATGCATGCTCTTATGTTTCAGCCTTGGTATCGGGTATTACACCAGTTCGAAGACAAGCATGTACATTGCATCTGAAAATCGCTGAAAGCCTACAGTACAACTTTATTGAGTGCATTCTTTTGGTGATCTTTCTTTATGTTGACCAGTTGACCATAAGAACAATATTAAATTTTGTCAATTGTTCTAACTATTGCAAAATTGATTTGCTTGGATAGATGAAGAACTTATGACAAAAGAGGACATATTGTAAACAAAAGAGGACAGCTTACTTACATCCTACATCAAGCAAAAAAGCAAGAAATCAGTTGATGATTGTGTGCATCGATTGATGCAGAGGTGGGGGTCATCCTCCTTTTCAAAAAAAAAAATCAAGCAATAAGCAAGAAATCAAGAGCTGATCAAGCTGAGCTCCAAATCAGCCACTTCCGTGCAGTTTTCTTCAACCAGAACTTCAATCATAATTAAATAAATAGAAAGAAGCTCGATAAAACCTCATGAAGGAATGGTACCTCGCACTGGTGTCGTAATGAGACATCTCCACCACGAACTTGACAAGGATCTCGAGGAAGACTTGGAACTCCGACCCCACTACACCCAACACACCACAACCAACCTCCCAATGGCCGCAAGCTTCTTCCTTTCCTACCCATCTACCTTCTCCCAATGCCATAGCTCTTCTTTCCCACGCAACAACCGCACAATTTTTCCGTCGCCGCTCCTTGAAGTCTTCTGCCAAAGCGAGCACATCAACACTATTGTAGCCGTTGGAGAGAG
>NC_041385.1:428499193-428534905 GCF_002162155.2 Triticum dicoccoides | reverse complement strand
TGGCCTCCAGCTCCAGCTTCCGGTGTCACAACCTGGTCCAAGGTGCGGCGGGGCTGTCCTTCCACCGTTGCTCATGCTCCAACTGGAATTCGGGGTAACAGAATCGGTGGGTTGATGGCCTATTAAGGGAGGAAAACAGGGCAACAAGTTAACTCGGGTTGCTATCGGATCTGAGTGGGGGCAGTGGCAAGGAGCTATTGTGTAGAAGAAGAAGCCTGGTGGCAGCAGGGGCTACGCGAGTGGCACCGGAAACCCTAGCACGAAGAGAGGTCGAGAGACAAAAATAGACAGGAGGCAATTTGAGAGGCAGTCGCGTGACCATAGATGCTATCAGAAACAAACCTACTATAATCTACACGTGTCCACTTTATATTTTAGCAGCGGGCCTCATGCTAACAAATGGGCCCATATACGACCTCCAGCCCCGAGCCACCACATGCCTCCAATTCATGGGAGCTTGGAAATTGTAGTGATGCCTCTAGTCTCTCTCGTCTTCTCTCCCTCGGCAAGTGAAACCCACGAAATTGCGATCCTCCTCGTGTACCAAATCTGATGTTCTAGCATGGACCTCCCTCCTCCTGCACCTCATAGGGGCCGATATTTGCATCAGTCCCCCGCAAATGACCACTGTTGTGAGCCGGGATGCCCACCTCTCCGTGACGGAGGCAATGCTATGTCAATCGACAAGCAGGAAGGCAAATGTTGCACACTAGATGGGGGAGGTATGCGTTGGCGCTGCAAACGACGCACCCGAGTGCTGCCAGCATCGATGGGTGGGGGCGGCGCCACAACATGAGGCTGCTAAAAGGGCCAGTCGGGCATGATGGGGCGAGATACAACCGATGCCCAATTGTGTTGCATCGGGCACAACGGCTACAATCGGCAGTGCGGGGTGCTCTGACCGTCACGACTACGAGATGCAACTGCCACGACAATGAGTTGCAACCAGCGGTGTTGGGTGCTAGGACTGACACGATGGTAAGCTACAATAAAAAATGCTAGGAGCTATGACCACGATGATGCGCGTGACCAGATTTTGCTGGAACTTAGATCGATGGGTCCTGCAACTAGGGCACGCCGATGTTATGTCTGTGTTGGCCTGTGCGGCAACAGGCCACACACCTGATGTCCTGCAACTGCACATGGTTTAGATGTAGACGTTTTGAAGTAAGAGTATTGATCCCACAAGAAGCACCAGAATTAGACTTTGTTACTCGAAGTAATATAAATTATACTGCATGCAAGTTGTTATGATCCCAAGCAAAGCATAAACGAAGGTTTAAAGTATTGAGTAGTTTTTGTGAACATGAAAATAAAGAGCAAGAGGCGAACGTTGTTGGGATCGATGGGACTAAGGGTTCTCAAGGAGCCCGGATTCCCCACTAGTATGTGTCTACACAACTGATGCCTAAGCATAATTCCTAGTTCGGATTCCTCTGCTTTATATGTTTCTACGAGTGGGTGGAGCCAAATACAGATAAGTGCATACATACAGTAACCCCATATACCATACGCCATTACCATTCATCCCCACTCCGGTTACCGAATGGTAATTAAGGATTTCCCCATGGATGCAACTAAAGTTGTCTCATTTATCCCCTATTGCAATTATTGAGGAAGGAGAAAGATAAGCACTATCACTAGCTACCGACCTTCGCTTTCCACCTTCACACTAATAGTAACAACCTTCCGTCTAAACGAGGTATATATTTGATGGTCGACTTCACGCAACATAAAGAAGATCATTAACATATAAACATATAAAAAGGACATCAAATCAGATAATCATTTCAGGTTTCCTTCATATCCCCCAAGAACAAGGGAAACTACTCGCACATCGAGGACATTAACATTGCAGAGTAAGTTATGATGAACATGGCGATAACATCTAAATAAGACAAAGGTGAGTCCACACCGACTTGTGTATTACAAAGAGATGGGTGTGGGATAGCGATGACGAACATGGATGGTGATGATCTCCTGTCCATGCGGTGGTGCAGCAGTAGAGTCCGTAGATCAATTCCCCCTCTGAAATCCTTCCGAATGCTAGGGTTATTCCTTATCGATGATTTTTTGGTGGCTCTAGGCGTCTGATGCCAAATCCAATTGCACGGGGGGTGAAGTAGTCGACTAGGAGGTGGCGGCGGTGAGTGGTACCAAAGGTCGTCAAGCGCTCTAGTTGCCCTGCGCAGACCCGCCTTTCCCCAAATTATTTATTCTTAAGCTAATTATCTATCACATTGATAGACGTGATTTCATTACCATTTCTTGGTGTTCTTTCCTTAATACTCCAAGTGCATCAAAAAACAACATCTTGGAGAAAATAGACAAAAAGAAGTGTGAGAACACAATAAGACCTGACAAAGCCTATCATGCAAGCACAAAATAAAGGGTAAAAACATTAGATATTTTGGACTCATCAGCACCTCCATACATCGGTGCTACTGGCCCCTGCCACGTCTGTTGCATGATGCTGGGACCAGTAGTAACTGGTGATGCAAGCGGACGACACCGGTGAGCGATGTTGCACCAGTGGTTGCCAAAGCTGGAGACGCGGGCACTGGATGCTACAACCCAGGCGATACTGATGCTAGATACCATGCACCAATGGCCGCTTTTTTGCTGCAACCGAAACCTGTTGGTGCTAGAGATGTGGCCACTAGATGCTACAACCCAGGTGGCGTCGATGCTGCAAACATTGATGATAGAGCTACGATGGCAGCGGCCGGTGCCCCAATTAGGGAGTCCATCTGTGGAGAGTGGCAACAAACGGTCAAGGCGGAGTGGCGTGGCTGACGTGGGCCTTCATTTTTCTATGCTACTGTTGGCGGGGGTCTTGTGCGTGGATAGTTTTCACTGAAGGATAGTGGATTTTCCAATTGCAGGGCAGGAGGATACAAGGGCAAAATAGGACAATCTAATTGTTTGCAGCATCCTAATCGTGAGGTTCAGCGGGGTGATATGGGCTTTTGTGCCGGTAGGCCTATGCCAAGCACCGCTCTAATCAGTAACCTAACTATCTTGCACTCCCCACATGCTTGACAAGCGTATAAAAAGTATGCATGTAATAAGTGTGTCCTAAGATTTGTTCATCTCTTCATCAATTGCCCTTTTACCAAAGAAGTATCGCATTTTGTCGTTTCTTCTTTGCAGCGAGCTAGTGTGGATGGATTATCCTCCCTAACAATTTTTAAGCCAGAACCATAGAATAATTGTTCTACGGTATATATTATTAAAATAATCAAGTATATGTACAAAAAGAAAAGAACCAATAAAATAAATGCAAAATCCATGGGCTCAACCAATATCAGGTCTAGGAAGCATCATAGAATTAGGTGAAACTTTAACTAAGATGTTCAACAATCCAATTCTTGAACACCTGCCACACGTTTCATCCCGATTTTATGAGAGATGAGCATGATATAAATTTTAGCAGGATTCTTCAAGAGGCAACACTAGGATTTCCACGTCTAAAGATCTAAGAGTTTCTCTACATAGAAATGTGCGAACAACCCATGATGATGATTCTTAGTGCAAAAAAAGTAGGCAGAGATTCCAAACTCAAAACGATTTCATCAAGTATTAAATATGTTTGCTTCTTGTGGCAATAATGGATTCCCAATAGTCCATGGCAAAAGGGCATTCCAAGAAAAGATGGAGGGTAGATATCTTCGAGTTAAGTGTGCAGAAAGCACAGTTGTATGAAGGCAGGTATTCTTTTCTCGTGAAGCAAATTCCTCGTATTGATGCTATCATGCAGAAGCAGGCACAAGAAGGTTTTGTATTTGAGGATTACATCACTTTTCTAGAGTAGTTTGAATACGAACTTTGCATCCAAACCTTGTCTCAAACATTTGTACACTCATTTCATAAAATAATTGTACTAATTGTACATTCTTGAAGATAATTTGAAGAAAATGGTTTTTGCAAAAGAATGAGTAGGAGGACAGAGCAACTCGACAAGATTATTGATGTCTACCACACAACCTTCTTCTTGTAGACTCTTGTTGGGCCTCCAAGCGCAAAGTTTTGTAGGACATGTAGCAAATTTCCCTCAAGTGGATGGCCTAAGGTTTATCAATCCGTGGGAGGCGTAGGATGAAGATGGTCTCTCTCAAACAACCCTGCAACCAAATAACAAAGAGTCTCTTGTGTCCCCAACACGCCCAATACAATGGTAAATTGTATAGGTGCACTAGTTCGGCAAAGAGATGGTGATACAAGTGCAATATACATGGTAGATATATGTTTTTGTAACCTAAAAATATAAAAACAGAAAGGTAACTAGTAAAAAAAGTGAGCAAAAACGGTATTGCAATGCTTGGAAACAAGGCCTAGGGTTCATACTTTCACTAGTGCAAAGTCTCACAACAATGATAACATAATTGAATCATATGGCAATCCCTCAACGTGCAACAAAGAATCACTCCAAAGTTTCTATCGGAGAACGTAGGACGAAAACCCGCATCAACCCCTATGCATAGATTACCCCAATGTCACCTCGAGAATCCGCGAGTTGAGTGCCAAAACATACATCAAGTGAATTAATAGAACATCCCATTGTCACCACACATATCCCATCACAAGACATACATCAAGTGTTCTCAAATCCAATACTCAATCCAACATAATGAAACCTCAAAGAGAAAGACTAGTTTCATCATAAGAAGGTAGATGGGAAGAAACACCATATGACCCAATTGTAGTAACAAAGCTCGCGGTACATCAAGATCGTGCCAAATCAAGAACACGAGAGAGACAGAGAGAGAGAGATCAAACGCGTAGCTACTGGTACATACCCTCAGCCCCGAGGGTGAACTACTCCCTCCTCATCATGGAGACCACCGGGATGATGAAGATGGCCTTCGGTGATGGTTTCCCCCTATGGCAGGGTGCCGGAACAGGCTTCCAATTGGTTTTTCATGGATACAAAGGCTTGCAGCGGCAGAACTTCCGATCTAGGTGTCTTTTTGGGGGTTTCTGTATTTATAGGAATTTTTGGCGTCGGAAACAAGTCAGGGGGGGGTCCCCGAGGGGCCCAAAAGCCAGGGGGCGCCCCTACCCTTCGTGGTTGCCTCGGGACTCTTCGGGCCGAACTCCAATGCTCCGTGGGCTTTCTTCTGGTCCATAAGAAATCACCGTAAATTTTAAGCTCATTTGGACTCCGTTTGATATTCCTTTTCTGTAAAACTCAAAAACAAGGAAAAATAGAAACTAACACTAGGCTCTGGGTTAATAGGTTAGTCCCAATAATAATATCAAATAGCATATTAATGCATATAAAATCCAAAACAGATAATATAATAGCATGGAACAATCAAAAATTATATATACGTTGGAGACGTATCAAGCATCCCCAAGCTTAATTCCTGCTCGTCCACGAGTAGGTAAATGATAAAAACATATTTTTTTTATGTGGAATGCTACCTAACATATTTATCAATGTAATCTTCTTTATTGTGGCATGAATATTTAGATCCATATGACTCAAAACAAAAGTTTAATATTGACATGAAAACAATAATACTTCAAGCATACTAATAAAGCAATTATGTCTTCTCAAAATAACATGGCCAAAGAAAGTTATCCCTACAAAATCATATAGTCTGGCTATGCTCCATCTTCATCACACACAATATTAAATCATGCACAACACCAATGACAAGCCAAGCAATTTTTTCATACTTTTGATGTTCTCAAACTTTTTCAACTTTCACACAATACATGAGCGTGAGCCATGGATATAACACTATATGTGGAATAGAATATGGTGTTTGTGGAGAAGACAAAACGAAGGAGATAGTCTCACATCAACTAGGCGCATCAACAGGCTATGGAAACTAAGTGGGTGTGCATCCAACTCGCTTGCTCACGAAGACCTAGGGCGATTTGAGGAAGCCCGTCATTGGAATATACAAGCCAAGTTCTATACTGGAAAATTCCCACTAGTATATGAAAGTGACAACATAGGAGATTCTCTATCATGAAGATCATGGTGCTACTTTGAAGCACAAGTGTGGAAAAAGGATAGTAGCATTGCTCGTTCTCTCTTTTCTCTCATTTTTTATTTTGGGCTCTTTGACATCTTTTTTCACTCTTTTTTCCTCTTTTTTTATTTTTCGTCCGAAGTCTCATCATGACTTGTGGGGGAATCATAGTATCCATCATCCTTTTCTCACATGGAACAATGCTCTAATAATGATGATCATCACACTTTTATTTACTTTACAACTCAAGATTACAACTCGATACTAGAATAAATATATGACTCTATATGAATGCCTCAGGCAGTGTACCGGGATGTGTAATGACTCAAGAATGACATGTATAAAAAAATATGAATGGTGGCTTTGCCACAAATACAATGTCAACTACATGATCATGCAAAGCAATATGACAATGATGAAGCATGTCATAATAAACGAAACGGTGGAAGTTGCATGGTAATATATCTCAGAATGGCTATGGAAATGCCATAATAGGTAGGTATGGTGGATGTTTTGAGGAAGGGTATATGGTGGGTTCAATGCACCGGTGAAAGTTGCACGATACTAGCGAGTCTAGCAATGGTGGAAGGTTGAGAGTGCGTATAATCCATGGACTCAACATTAGTCATAAAGAACTCACATACTTATTGCAAAAATTTATTAGCTATCGAAACAAAGTACTACACGCATGCTCCTAGGGTGGTAGATTGGTAGGAAAAGACCATCGCTCGTCCCCAACCACCACTCATAAGGAAGACAATCAAAAAATAAAACATGCTTTAACTTCATCACATAACGGTTCACCATACGTGCATGCTATGGGAATCACAAACTTTAACACAAGTATTTCTACCAATCCACAATTACTCACTAGCATGATTCTAATATCACCATCTTTATATCTCAAAACAATCATAAGGAATCAAACTTCTCATAGTATTCAATGCACTTTATGTGAAAGTTTTTATTATATCCCTCTTAGACGCCCATCATATTAGGACTAAATTCATAACCTAAGAAAATTACCATGTTGTTTAGGACTCTCAAAATAATATAAGTGAATCATGATAGTTCATCAATTTCTATAAAATAAAACCACTGTCGTGCTCTAAAAAGATATAAGTGAAGCACTAGAGCAACAGAACAAACTACTCTAAAAAGATATAAGTGAAGATCAATGAGTATTTGAATAATTATGTAGCTATGTTAAGACTCTCTCTCATAAAAAAATCAAATCTTAAGTACTTTATTCAAACAGCAAGCAAAACAAAATAAAATGACATTGCAAGGATAGCACATATCATGTGAAGAAGCAAAAACTTAGGCTCAACCAAAACAGATTGATAGTTGTTGAAGAAGAAAGGTGGGATGCCAAGCGGGGCATCACCAAGATTAGATGCTTGAGACTTCTTGAAATATTGATTTGGGATGCCTTGGGCATCCCCAAGCTTGGGATTTTGTGTCTCCTTAATTCCTCTCATATCACAGTTTTCCTAAATCTTAAAAACTTCATCCACACAAAACTCAACAAGAACTCGTGAGATAAGTTAGTATAAATCAATGCAAAACCTTATCATTCTCTACTGTAGAAAATCACTAAATTTATAATTTGATATTGCCTACTAGATGCCTCTGCATATTTAACACTCCTATCCTCAAATAGAATCATTAAACAAGCAAACATAACAACAATCTGTCTAAATTAAACAATCTGTAAAGAATGCAACAGGAATCATACTTCCCTAAAAAAATCTGAAAAAATACCACACTGTATAAAATTTATTGTTACTCATTGTGTAAAAATTTCAAGATTTTATCACATTCCGACTTTCCAGAAGAATTCATACAATGGTAGAAAACCTTTTGTTTTCAAAACAACAACATATAGACTTGCAAAATAAGCATGGTAAAGGCTATACCTGACCTTTTTATTGAACTAAAAGATTAAAAACATAAATATAAATAACAGCAAGAAAATCCTAATAAAATAAAATGATGCTGCAAGCGAAACACATATCATGTGACGAATAAAAATATATCTCCAAGTGAGGTTACCGATAATGTTGAAGATGAAAGAGGGGATGCCTTCTGGGGCATCCCCAAGCTTAGTTGCTTGGATATTCCTTGAATATTACCTTGGGGTGCCTTGGGCATCCCCAAGCTTAGGGTCTTGTCACTCCTTTTTCTCTTCATATCGATATCTCACCCAAAACTTGAAAACTTCAATCACATAAAACTTAACGGAACTTCGTGAGATTGGTTAGTATGATAAAGACAAATCATTCACTTTGGTACTGTCAAGACAAGATTCAAAATTGTTTCCACATAATTCCTAATGTACTCTATCATTTCCACAATTTATATTACTTAATATAAGCTATAGAAACACTAAAAAAAGCAAAATATGCGTTGAAAATAGATTTTGTCAAAAACAGAACAGTCTGTAATGATCTGAACAACCACCATACTCCTGTAACTCCAAAAATTCTAAAAAAATTAGGACAATGTATAAAATTTGTATATAAATCATGTGTAAACAATTCAGATCAAAATCACGTTCCAGTGAATGTTTAAAATTCCTGGACTGAGCGCAAAAGTTTCTGTTTTGCACAGAATGAAGTCAACTATCATCCACACTACCCCAAAGGCTTTACTTGGCACTTTATTGAAACAAAAGCTATAAAACATGATTACTACAGTAGTATAATCATGTGGACACACGGAAACAGTAGGTATAAATATTGGGTTGTCTCCCAACAAGCTCTTTTCTTTAATGCCTTTCTAGCTAGGCATGATGATTTCAATGATGCTCACATGAAAGATAAGAATTGAAACATAAAGGGAGCATCATGAAGCATATGACTAGCACATTTAAGTCTAACCCACTTCCTATGCCTAGGGATTTTGTGAGCAAACAATTTATGGGAACAAGAATCAACTAGCGTAGGAAGGCAAAACAAGCATGACTTCAAAACTTTCAACACATAGAGAGAAAACTTGATATTATTGCAATATGTAAAAGCATATGTTCCTCTCTCATAGTAAGTTTTAGTGGCATCATGAATGAATTCAACAATGTAACTATCACATAAAGCACTCTTTTCATGATCCACAAGCATGTAAAATTTGTTACTCTCCACATAAGCAAATTTATTCTCATCAATAGTAGTGGGAGCAAATTCAACAAAATAACTATAATGTGAGGCATAATCCAATTGAAAATTAAAATATTGATGACAAGTTTCATGGTTATAATTATTCTTTATAGCATACATGTCATCATATAATCATCATAGATAGCAACTTTATTCTCATAATCAATTGGAACCTCTTCCAAAATAGTGGATTCATCACTAAATAAAGTCATGACCTCTCCAAACCCACTTTCATAATTATTACAATAAGATTCAACATCCTCCAAAATAGTCGGATCATTAGTACCTAGAGTTGACACTCTTCCAAACCCACATTCATCAATATAATTATCATAAATAGGAGGCATGCTATCATCATAATAAATTTTCTCATCAACACTTGGGGGACTAAAAATATCATATTCATCAATCATAGCTTCCTCAAGATTGTGGCTTTGCATATCATTAGCATCATGGATATTAAAAGAATTCATACTAACAACATTGCAATCATGCTCATCATTCAAAGATTTTATGCCAAACATTTTATTAACTTCTTCTTCTAACACTTGCGCACAATTTTCCCTTCCACCATTTTCATGAAAGACATTAAAAAAAGCATATGAGGCAACCTCAATTCCCCTTTTTGTAGTTTTCTTTTATAGACTAAACTAGTGATAAAATAAGAAACTAGAAGATTCAATTGCAAGATCTAAGATATACCTTCAAGCACTCACCTCTCCGGCAACGACGCCGGAAAAGAGCTTGATGGCTACTATGCAACCTTCTTCTTGTAGACTCTTGTTGGGCCTCCAAGCGCAGAGTTTTGTAGGACAGTTTTAAATTTCCCTCAAGTGGATGACCTAACGTTTATCAATCCATGGGAGGCGTAGGATGAATATGGTCTCTCTCAAACAACCCTGCAACCAAATAACAAAGAGTCTCTTGTGTCCCCAACACACCCAATACAATGGTAAATTGTATAGGTACACTTGTTCAGCGAAGAGATGGTGATACAAGTGCAATATAGATGGTAGATATAGGTTTTTGTAATCTGGAATTATAAAAACAGCAAGGTAACTAATGACAAAAGTGAGCAACAATGGTATTGCAATGCTTGGAAACAAGGCCTAGGGTTCATACTTTCACTAGTGCAAAGTCTCTCAACAATGATAACATAATTGAATCATATGGCAACCCCTCAACGTGCAACAAAGAATCACTCCAAAGTTTCTATTGGAGAACTCAAGACGAAAACGTGCATCAACCCCTATGCATAGATTACCCTAATGTCACCTCGGGAATCCGCAAGTTGAGTGCCAAAACATATGTCAAGTGAATTAATAGAACTTCCCGTTGTCACCACAGATATCCCATCACAAGACATAGATCAAATGTTCTCAAATCCAATACTCAATCCAACATAACAAAACCTTAAGGACCAAGACTCAATTCATCACAAGAAGGTACATGGGGAGAAACACCATATGATCCAACTGTAGTAACAAAGCTCGTGATACATTAAGATCGTGCCAAATCAAGAACACGAGAGAGAGAGAGAGAGAGAGAGAGAGAGATCAAACACATAGCTATTGGTACATACCCTCAGCCCCGAGGGTGAACTACTCCCTCCTCGTCATGGAGACCACCGGGATGATGAAGATGGCCTCTGGTGATGGTTTCCCCCTCCGGCAGGGTGCCGGAACGGGCTCCCGATTGGTTTTTCATGGCTACAGAGGCTTGCGGTGGTGGAACTTCTGATCTAGGTTTCTTTTCACGGGTATCTGTATTTATAGGAATTTTTGGCATCGGAAACAAGTCAGGGGGATTCCCGAGGGGCCCACAAGCCAGGGGGCGTGCCCCCTGCCCTTGTGGTTGCCTCGGACTCTTCTAGCCAAACTCCGATGCTCCGTGGGCTTCTTCTGGTCCATAAAAAATCACCGTAAATTTTCAGCTCATTTGGACTCTGTTTGGTATTCCTTTTCTGTAAAACTCAAGAACAAGGAAAAACAGAAACTTGCACTGGGCTTTGGGTTAATAGGTTAGTCCCAAAAATAATATAAAATAGCATATTAATGCATATAAAACATCCAAAGCAGATAATATAATAGCATGGAACAATAAAAAATTATAGATACGTTGGAGACGTATCAATTACAGAATCTTCATGACCAGGTTAAAGAAAAGGAACTCTAGAAGTAATTCTAGAATTTCCTACTGCGACTGATACGAAAGCCTCTACATGAGATATTGACTTCGGTCGAAATTGCGGCTAAACTATATAGGTTGAGAAAATTCATGCAGACTCTTATGGTGTCTAGACGAGATATTGTTGAATAGACAATGAACCTAAAATACACAAGGAAGCATTGATGGGCCGTGACTCCAAAAATTGGCTATATGCCAACATAATCTGAGATAGTACCCATTCACATAATTCAAGATTAGCACTTGATGAACCCATCAAAAGACTTGGAGTCTAAAGAATAGTAATGGATCTATAAACTGACAAAGATAAAAATGTTTTATAATGCTTGACTTGTTACAAATAGTTTATGATAAGATCAAGGAGTTGACTATGACGAGATTGTCTCATCATACCAATAGTTTAAGTCGGTCATGATTAAACTAGCAATTACTAAATATTTCAATTATGAAAATATAATAGATGGGTGTCAAAATGATTCCCATGAGATGGAAATAGAACCAAGGTTGTATATTCGATATGGTCCAAGGTAATTTTTTCAATCCATAGGATGCTAGTAAGTGTGCAAACTTGAAGAGATCCTATAATGATTAGAAGAAAGCATTGTGGGGTTGGAATCTTCTTATTGATGAGATGGTCACAGAATTTGATTTCAACGAGGAAAGAGAAGGTGATTGTATTTAAAAGAAAGTAAGTGGGAGCATAATAATAAACATTGTATGTGACACATTGTTGATTGGAAATTATATAAATTTCTTGACACGTAAGACTTTATTGAAACTAGTTTTCAGTAAAGTACTTAGGGAATACATAGTTCAGGTAGTGGACATAATTATCTATGAAGATAGTATTGTCTAATCAGGCTTAGCCAAAATATATATTGACATAATACTAAAGCATTTTAGTATGAAATACACAAGAAGAAGTTTTGTCAAATTCACATGGAAGGAGTTTTAAGCAAGAATCGGTATCCTGAAACACAGATGAGCGAGATACATGATTTCAACCACACTTGTGTTAAATATGTTCCATGGTATGTAACCCACCAGATATGTCTAGTACTCCAAGTAAGTTGTGAGTAAATGTGATGCCCCTGACTTAATCCTGCACTAATCATACACGCAAATGCACACGATCAAGATCAGAGACTCATGGGAAGATATCACAACACAACTCTAAACACAAATTAAAGCTAAAAAAGCTTTATATTACAAGCCAGGGGCCTCGAGGGCTTGAATACATAAGCTTTAACACAAACGAGTCAATGGAAGCACCAATATCTGAGTAGAGACATAAGGTAAACAAGTCTGCCTTAAGAAGACTAGCAAAATAACAACAATGATTGAAAAGGCAAGGCTTCCTGCCTGGGAGCCTCCTAACTACTCCTGGTCGTCGACGGCCTCCACATAGTAGTAGGCACCCTCTGGGTAGTAGTAGACGTCGGTGGTGCCATCTGGCTCCTGGGATCCTTCATCTGATCGTAGCAAACAGGTATAGGGGAAAAGGGGTAGCAAAGCAACCGTGAGTACTCATCCAAAGTACTCGCAAGACTTACATCAGATCTATACTAAGTATGCATTAGTATCAAACAAATGGGGCTATATCTTTGGACTGAACTGCAGAAATGCTAGTAGAGAAGGGAAGTTCTAGCATATCGAAGACAAGCATCTTGCAGCATTAGAAGAGTGCAGATTAGCATATTATAAAGTATTAGTTTATTGTGGTAACGCGCAAAGATCCTTCCTTGACTCCATGCAAGAAAGCAATCCTGGCGCCATCATATCCATTTCACATCTCCAGTATCTAGTTCTAGTTGTATAGATCGGGATACAACTCTGAGTGTCCGTTACCATGGACACGGCTATTCGAATAGATTAACTTCCGTGCAGGGGTGCACAAACTTACCCAACACGCTCCATTAACTCTGGCTGAACACACTTTCCTGGGTCATGCCCGACCTCGGCTGATCGACACGCCGTAGTCCTACCTAGGTTCAACAGAGAGGCCAACACGTCGGTCTACATCCTAAATGTGAAGGGGTCATGGGAGAATCGTCCTTTGCAATCTTGCACATTGCGAGTTTCAGTTCTAAATACGGCATATCTTGTAGTAGGGGTCCTAAGCTAGGCGTCTTGGAATGATGGTAACATGGACACAGATTTTACCTAGGTTCGGTCCCTCTTAATGGAGGTAAAAACCTACGTCCTACTTTTGATTATATTCATATGGGTGTTGTATAGGGTACATGTATCTACCACGACATTAATCTAATGAATACGAGATGATCTATTGTCTAGCCTGGCCTCGGTTTATATAAGACACCAAAGGCCTAGGGTTTTAGGAGAGTCCTCGGCTTGTGCTCCTAGTCTTGTGGAAACCTCCTTGTATGAGGCATGGGCTACCCGTTGCGGCCCATGAGTGAACCGCCATGGGGGTCCTCGGCCCGATCCACCTGATCGGGAGATGGCGTGGTGGGTACCCCCTAGTCCATGACACCGTTAGTAGCCCCTTGAACCGGTCTTCAAGTTGGGGACGCTCCACGACTCTTCCGTACTGTTCTTCATCTTCGGTCGTCCTTCTTGAAAACTGGTTTAACAAATCTTCCCATCTTCATCCTTAAGGATTGTCGGGTTAAATCCGAAGTTTACATGTCGAATATCCGAGGAGCCCTTTTTGCAGCCAAACTCCAACGTCGGTCTGCATCTGAAATGTTGTTTTGCAGCCAAGCTCCAACGCCGGTCTGTATCCGAGATCCAATGCCGAACTATATTCGAGCTCCAATGCAGGACTATATCCAAGCTCCAACGCCAATTTGTATCTGAGGTGTCATAAATTACCTCATTCTTAAAAAACTTTGAAGGACTTCAGCCGAGCTTAATGCTGGGAATGTCCTATATGCATCTTGCCATTTGCATCCGAGCTTTATGTCGGACTGTGTCCACGGGCTGATTGTTTGCGGATTTAATTCCGATTTGTGTAATTTATTCTATAGAGAGTTGTATAGCCAGTAGCTCTCAAGGTGCGTGTCAACCTAATATCCAGGATGCACATGAAGGATAAAATCAAACCGCTGATCCCAATAGCCCCTGAGACTCAGGTCAATTCGCGAGATTGGCTTGGGGATCAATTCCCAGCTCAGCAACATACTTAGAAATAGAAACGCGGTGTAATATATTAGAGGACATAGTGATCGACAGACGGGCCCTTGAGAGAGGGTCTTGAGAAGTTGCCGCAATATATTAGCTTGATGCCAGATAGATCCTAGATGGTACCTTATTGTTTTCCGAATACACATTTACCCATAGCTCGGTCAAGGCGAACACTTGGAAGTTTGAATTTTATGCATTGAATAGGCAATGCAGTAGCCCCCGAGCCATTGGTCAGGTGGCAGCACCAGATCAGGGGATCAAGGTGCCCCTTTAATATTCGTAAATGATAAACGCGAAGCACAGTAGCCCCCGAGCCTTAATGTGGGCATGGGTGGCCGAATTAAGGATCGATATCAATTTAAAAGAAAATTAAATTTTGGCTGCTCGGCTGTCTCAACAAGACTGTGCCCTCAACTTTTTTAATGGATGACTTGGAGTAAATGAACTTCGTCCAGTATGATTCTATGTAGGAAAGTACTTTACATCACCAATGCTCGGATCCGCATTGTACAAACTTTGTTGACCGACCATCAGCTTCAACCTCCTCGGCCAGTAGCCGAGGAGTGTTTTCTTACTTTATAAAGCGGTTATAAGGGCAAAGATTTATGGAAAACAAGGCAATCCGGCCATAAGGTTTTATAAACAAAGGTACACATAGAGATATGTTATATTACTATTTAACATAAGAAACATCTTCCAAGGAAAATAGTCCCGCTGTCGGTTCCTTTCTTCGGGTAGTCATGCTGATCATGATCATGAAACCTAACTCCGAACAATGTGTGAGGAAAATATTGAGGATTTAGTTTGGGGAAAGTTCCCAAACTCTGTGTGGTTTTAGTGAACCTAAATTTTCACTTCCGTCGTGGCCGACCAATTATATTCTTAAGATAGCTAGCTTTCGACTTCACCTAGTCTGAGGTACTAACCCGAATGACCCGGTAGTAACAATCACAGAGGTGCTCCCTTTACCCCCTAGACGAATAATCGAGAACATAGGGTTAAACATAGGAGCCAGGCAACTCAGCTTGGCCAAAATCCCAAGTCAAATTTGATGCATATTTATGGCTTTATAACAATAATTACGAAAGGCAGTGCTTGTATAATGAATACAAACGCTGATGATATATGTTGTGACTCCGTTGTGACTGTTTATCATTTGAAAGTGGCCCATCGTCGGCTTCCACCCCTTTGTAGATGCTACGCAGGGTGTTTCTGCAATAACAAAACAACCCTTAGCCGACGTCTCGGTGCCCAGAGGCGGTTGTGTTAGCAAAAACAAGGCAATCAGATATGCGGGCTCATAACTTCACTTAGTCATAGGAGCTTAAATTTTGGAGACCGGTTACTAGCCCCGGATAGTGTTCGGCATTAGATAGCCTAGGACATGCCGGCCAAGTTAGTGTTCAACGTCAAGTCATTAGCACTTGGGCCAATTTTATAAATGCCCGTCAATTAACACGGGGTGACCTCCATTGATCTTATAGTTTAACACAGTCATCGAATCACTAACCAGTTTACGCTCATTGTGCTAGTCAGTTTTCGGCTTTCTTCACTGAGGCACTTAACCATTCGAGATGGAAGCACAATCACAGTGGTTCTCCCTTTGCTCACCAAGCCGAACAAAGTGGAACATAGGAGGCAAGCACAGGAGCCGGGCAACCCAACTATTGATCGAAGACACAATTCAAAACCGATGCATATAAAGCAATATCCGGGAATGTTTTTCTGAGGACTCCATGAATTTCCTTGGCTTTTGATGGGTTCGGATGTAGTCTCAGTCCCCGTTAATATTGCCAATGCTTTAAAGGCGTTTGGCATAGCACTGCTTGGGAAGTAGTCCTGATGTGGCGTGGAAAGATCTCCCGAGCCGAATTGTGGGTCGGAAAAGATCTCCCGAGCCGAATTATTATGCAGGGCACCTCGGTCATGAGGATATCCCGCTTCCTGAAAGAAAAATATACAAATACCTAAAAAGTGCCATAAGCTCGAAAAGCCAAAAAACTTATGCAAAAACTTGACGCCTGTAGTAAATCAGGTTTTTTGGTGCCAATCCGAAGATTGGTTTTAAAACTAGTTTGTGCTTCTATCATGCTGTAACATGACACATCCGATCTCAAGACTTCAAGCGGGTCGGCCTACAGCTTCAACCTCCTATCCCGAAGGCGGAGTACTTCTAGTTAGGCCAGTTTAGCAAACTAAACTCGAGCAGCTTCATGGAGAATCCAGGCTATCCGGCTATTGACCACACACTCGAGGCGAGAAAGAAGTGGTAGAAAAGGACTTTGCAACGACTAGGAAGAAAATATTTATTATGAAAAAACTCATATAAATTTAAGAGCTCCCAGTTAACATGGGAAAGGAAGTGTTTTAAACAAACAATGTTTGTTCACAAACTATTTTTTTATTTTTAAGACAAATATAATGTTTGGTCGAACCGAACAAGAATTTAAAAACTGAGCATGGAAGCGACTTAGCTGGTTAATGTGCTCGGTGTTGATGCGCGGCCTGTGATAACGGTGGGACGAGGTCCCAGCCCCCAAGCCGGTCCCGAGGTGGCGGAGCAAAGATCTCGGCACTCCGAAGTGGCGAAATAGCACGGCCAATGTGGCGAGGTGGAACCCCCAGTCCGACCGAGGCGACGGAGCAGGTCGGCAGTATGACGTCGAAGTCCCCGGCGTGGGTTAATGAAGTGATGATGAAGCCCTCGGTCCAGCCGAGGTGACGTGGTACATTTACCTGTACATTATGATAGCGCTGCCCAACCCGGATCATTTACCTGTGCACAAAAAATAGTGCAAGCCGGAGATAATACTAATAATAATAAATCAAAAAAATCGTAGCATAATAAGTAATTTATGCAAAGTGAGTAATAAAAGAAATATGACCCGTGTGTCGAACACTCGATGAGGTAGAGCTCTCTCAGTGATGCCGAAGTCCCTGAGGCAACCGAACATGTCGGTATGGCAATTCGACCAACAAGGTGATCACACGAGCCGATTTATGCCGATTGGGACGACGACGTCAGCTTGCCGAAGTGACCGCGTGACGCAGTCGAAGTCGATTACCTACACACGTAAAATAGTGTAGTCTAAAAATAATAATTTAAATATATAAAAAATACTCACATAATTAATTTATTCAAAGTAATTTATTTAAAGAGATGTGGCCTGGCACCGAAGTCAATGTCGACACAGGTCGGTTGGCCGACCTAACGGTAAGAGGCTGGCCGGATCGACGTCACGCACGAACGTTAGTAGAATATCTCTGCAAAAATAATGTAGTACATCCCAACAAAAAATATTCTTTGTGTAATAATTTTACATGCTAAACAAATAGCTAAGATAAATACAATCTATTTGTCGAACGGTGACCGTAGCAGACCGAGGCGAATAAAAGAAGCCGACTTGTACTGTACTAGTACCGACTAGTACCAAGAACGTGAAGTAGCATACTAGTTAAATAGCTAATTTTCATCAACTAAATCTTGGAGACCGTGCTGGACGGCAGCTGCCCTTTGTTGATCATTGATCCTAACAAGTACTAGTACTTCTCGCGAAGGATCAATAGGCGGTCACATCGAAGACCTATGCAGCTTCGGCCGCTTTTATCTTGTGACAGACTGGACGTTTGTGGAAGATTTTGTAGCCGGCGCTGGATCTTCCGTAGGAAGGTCGACTGACGCGCCTTTTCTCGGTGGCAACAGATAAGACTGCTTCCAAGCAATATCTACTGCAGTCGGTCAAGCAGCTGTAGACAATTCGGATTAATTCTGGCCTCCCCTGCCGATGTGTTGAACATCCCCGAATCTACAAATAAATTTACAAACGGGCAGCAACAGTAGTTCATAAAAAATCTAACCTATGCGGCACAATTTAACTGAAACAAAACACCTGATTTGGCATCAATTGAAGATCCCATCACGCCATGACGACACCTTAGCAGACTCTCAAACAAAGCACCAATGTCGGTTCTAAATCTGGTATATATCGTAGTAGGGGTCCTAAGCTAGGCGTCTTGAAACGATGGTAACATGGACACGGATTTTACCCAGGTTTGGGCCCTTTTAATGGAGGTAAAACCCTACGTCCTGCTTTTGATTGTATTCATATGGGTGTTGTATAGGGTACATGTATCTACCACGAGATTGATCTAATGAATATCAGATGATCTATTGTCTAGCCTGGCCTCGGTTTATATAACACACCAGAGGCCTAGGGTTTTAGTAGAGTCCTCGGCTTGTGCACCAAGTCTTGTGGAAACCTCCTTGTATGCAGCATGGGCTACCCGGAGTGCCCATGAGTGAACCGCCATGGGGGTCCTCGGTCCGATCCACCTGATCAGGAGACGACATGGTGGGTAGCCCCTAGTCCATGACACCATCAGCGAGGACGGCCTTGATCAGTCCTCAGTACCTCTTTATACAAAGTAGGTGCTTACGCGGACCACCCGGGCGCGTTTCACCAAACGCTGACATCAGTGAGCTTTCAGAAGAATCGTACAACATAGAGTGCCCATACTTATTCCCACATGGAGGTCAGTGCGAAAAGGCCAGAGGCCTACTCAGATCACATATCCAAACCGTTAGTATCTTGGGAGTGCATGAAGACAATCAATGATGCACAATTTGTGATCCCGTTGCCCCGTCTCATAGACTTACGACAAGGGCTAAGAATGCCCGACGTGGCGTGTAGTTATCTTGCGGGTACTCTGCAGGTCAACCTGACTCCACATCACTCGTGGGTACCCTCACGGTCAACCCGACTCACAAGAGACTGTCGGGAACTCAGGTCCACCTCTACCGGGGTGGTACCGCTTGTCCCAGTGGTCCCACAAAAACGGTAACTCTCATGGGTACCCCTCGGGTCCGACCCGTCTTTAACATGGTTCTGGGCATGAAGTAAAAGTATCCGTGTGTCCATAACACCAAGGGGAGGGGGTCTGAGGAATCACCCTCGAACGATTCCACTTGGTGTAACCGTCAAGGTGAACTTGGAGGAATCACCCTCGAGGGTTCACACTTGAGGTGTTGCACGACAGAGTCGTTATCGGGAGTGGTGAAGGAGGAATCAACCTCCGTAGACCACGACCGACTAACTACACTACAAAGATCTCATCAGAAGTGCTATATGAGGTATCACCCTCATCACTTGATAGTAGCTCTGCAGAGTCATACAACTAGGGGGTGTGAGGTGATGTGTCAGGCTCTGGACGTCGATCACATTGATCGAGTCATCGATCATAAATCGGGGGCAACATGGACAAGGTGAGGGGTCAATGGTGGATCAATAACCAACCTAAACTAAGCATATATGATAAGTAGGTAGGTAACAATAGCAGGTTACAAAATCAGGCTATGCATCAGAATAGGTACAAGCGAACATCAGCAGCAAAATCTAATGAAAGCATGAGAGAGAAGGGAATGGGTGATATAGGAATGATTAAGGGGGTTTTGCTTGCCTGCAAGCTCTGCAGACAGACTCGGACCTCGACGGTGATGTAGTCGATTACCAGATCAATATCAGTCTCGGGGTCTATCGGAGAAGTAGGAGGAAGAAACAATAAATAACAGGCATACAAATGCAACGGGAAATATGACATGACAGTAAGCTATGCTAGAAGTGACCTAACGCAGTGCTAAATGATATAGGTGGAGCGGGAAAAACATCCAGAAATATTTTTCGGGCTCCGGGCATTTATGGGTAAGACGATCCAAAGGGGAAGGTTCCATGTTTTCTATGTCGGGGGCATGGGACAGGTATGTGGATAGCGTATTCGGATTTGTCATATTTTTCTGATCTATTTTCACATATAATTTATTTCCATCTGACTAATGATTTATTTTATATGATTTTCTGAAGTTTTGTTGATTTTCTAGAATTACAGATTTATTTTAATTCGAAAATCATTTTAGTACCTAAATTTTACGGATACCCGAAAGTGTACCCACAATTTTGCAGGTAAGGCTGATAGTGGGCCTAGAGGGCCCACTTGACCCAGTCAACAGTCCAGTCAACAGTCAAATGTTTGACTATTGACTGGTCAAACTGCAGATGGGACCCAGGTGTCATTGGCACACACTATTACATAACACATTATTTATTTATTAACTCCTGGATTAATCTAACGGTGGGTCCCACATGTCATAATAGTAACTTATCTAAAGGGTTATTTTTTTAGCAGTGTGGGGCCCTGATACGGCCATTTTGCATCATGTTTTTATGTTGATATTTATTGCATTATGGACTGTTATTTCACTTTATGATACAATTCTTATGCCTTTTCTCTCCTATTTTACAAGATTTACATGAAGAGGGAGAATGCAGGCAGCTGGAATTCTTGACTGGAAAGAAGCAAATCTGAGATAATATTCTGTACAACTCCAAATGCCTTGAAAGTTTATGGATAATTGTTTTGGAATATATAAAAAATATTGGGTAAAGAAAGAACAGAAGGGGACCCACTAGGTGGCCACAAGCCTGGGGGCTGCGCCCTACCCCCCAGGGTGCACCTCCCGAGCTTGTGGGACCCTGGTCAGACCCCGGTGTCCATCTTTTGCTATATGAAGGGTTTTGACCTAAAAATCACAAGGAGGCTTTCGGGATGAAGCGTCGTTGTCTCAAGGCGAAACCTGGGCAGAAGCAATCTAGGTCTCCGGCGGAGCGATTCTGCCGGAGAAACTTTGATTCGGGAGGGGGAAACCGAAGCCATCATCATCACCAACGATCCTCTCATCATGGGGGGGGGGGGTCAATCTTCACCAGCACCATCTCCTCTCAAACCCTAGTTCATCTCTATTCAATTTTTGCCTCAGAACCTCAGATTTGTAACTGTGGGTTGCTAGTAGTGTTGATTACTCTTTGTAGTTGATGCTAGTTGGTTTATTTGGTGGAAGATCATATGTTCAGATCCTTAATGATATTCAATACCCCTCTAATCTTGAACATGAACATGCTTTGTGAGTAGTTACGTTTGTTCCCGACGACATGGGAGAAGTCTTGTTATAAGTAAGCATGTGAATTTGGTATTCGTTCGATATTTTGATGACATGTATGTTGTCTTTCCTCTAGTGGTGTTTTGTGAATGTCGACTACATGACACTTCACCATGATTTGGGCCTAGGGGAAGGTATTGGGAGGTAGCAAGTAGATGATGGGTTGCTAGAGTGACAAAAGCTTAAACCCTAGTTTATGCGTTGCTTCGTAAGGGGCTATTTTGGATCCACATGTTTAATGCTATGGTTAGATTTATCTTAATTCTTCTTTCGTAGTTGCGGATGCTTGCGAGAGGGGTTAAACATAAGTGGGAGTTTTGTCCAAGTAAGGATAGCACCCAAGCACAGGTCCATCCACATATCAATTTATCAAAGTAGTGAACATGAATCATATGAGCATGATGAAAACTAACTTGACGACAATTCCCATGTTTCCTCGGGAGCGCTTTGCTTTAGATAAGAGTTCATTCAGGCATATCCGTTGCTCAAAAAAGGATTGGGCCACCTTGCGGCACTTTTGTGACACTTATTACTTGTTACCCGTTACGAATTACCTTGCTACCAAACTACTCGTTACTGATAATTTCAGTGCCTGCAGAAAATACCTTGCTGAAAACCGCTTGTCATTTTCTTCTACTCCTCGTTGGGTTTGAGACTCTTACTTATCGAAAGGACTACGATTGATGCCCTATACTTTTAGGTCATCAAGACTCTTTTTCGGCGCCATTGTCGGGGAGTGAAGTGCCTTTGGTGAGTGGAATTTGGTCAGGAAACATTTATATTACGTGCAGAAATTTATTGTCACTTGTCACTATGAAAAATAATCCTTTAAGGGGCTTGTTTGGGGTATCTTCACCTCGACTGGAAACACAAGGAGTTGATCCTCAACCTGCTGCACCTACAGAAAATATTTATTATGAAATTCCTTTGGGTATGATAGAGAAACTACTAGATAATCCTTATACAGGATATGAAACATTACATCCTGATATGCACCTAATCTATGTGGATGAAGTTTGTGGATTATTTAATCTTGCAGGTTTACCCAGAGATGAAGTCAATAAGAAGGTCTTCCCTTTATCTTTGAAGGGAAGGTCATTGACATGGTATAGGCTATATGATGATATTAGATCTTGGGACTGGAACCGGTTGAAATTGGCATTTCATCAAAGGTTTTATCTTATGCATTCGGTTCATCATGACCGGAATTATGTATAAATTGTTTGGCCTTGTGAAGGATAAAGTATCGCTCAAGCTTGGGGGAGGCTTAAGTCAATGTTATATTCAAGCCCCAATCATGAGCTCTCAAGAGAAATCATTATTCAGATTTTTTATGCTTGGCTTCTCGTAATGATCAATCCATGCTCGATACTTCTTGTACTGGTTCTTTTATGAAGAAACTATTGAATTCAGACGAGATCTTTTGGAAATAATTAAATGCAACTCTGAAGATTGGGAGCTCGACGAAGGTAAGGAGTAAAGTATAAAGCTTGAATTTTAGCACTAAATATGGACTTGGCTCTTAGATAGTAGCCTCTTTTTGTGAATTATTTGCTACTCATGTTGATCTCCCTAAGGAGAAGTGGTCTAAATATCATCCTCCCATTGAATTAAAAATAGTAGAACCCATTGAAGTTAGAGAAGAAACCACTACTTATAATGTTGATCCAGTTATTCCTACTTCTTACATTGAGAAACCACCTTTTCCTGCTAGGATAAAAGAACATGCTAAAGCTTCAGTTGTGGTTTGCAAAAGTTATACAAGAACATCTACACCTTCTGAACAAATTAAAGTTGAACCTAATGTTGCTATGGTTACAGATCTCTTGGTTGAAAATATTGATGGGCAAGCTATTTATTTCTGTGATGAAGCTACTAGAATTGCTAAAATCGATAAAAAGATAAAAACAAACCTGTTGTTGGCATGCCTATTGTGTCAATCAAAATAGGAGATCATTGTTATCATGGCTTATGTGATCTAGGTTCTAGTGTGAGTGCTATCCCGATTACTTTATATCAAGAAACTATGAATGAGACTGCACCTGCTGAAATAGAAGCCATTGATGTTAATATTAAGCTTGCTAATAGAGATACTATTACACCACTTGGGATTGATAGAGATGTTGAAGTCTTGTGTGGGAAAATAAAATATCCTACTGATTTTCTAGTTCTTGGTTCTCCACAAGATGAGTTTTGTTCGATTATATTTGGTAGACCTTTCTTCAATACGGTGAATGCTAAGATTGATTGCACTAAAGAAATTGTTAGTGTTAATTCTGGTGATGTGTCTCATGAGTTTAATTTCTCCAAATTTCGTAGACGACCTCCTGATAATGAATTACCTAGTAAATATGAAATTATTGGCGTTGCTTCTATTGTCGTACCTCCTACTGATCTGTTATAACAATATTTGCTAGACCATGAAAATGATATGCATATGAATGAAAGAAACGAAATAGATGATATATTCTTTAAAGAAATGCTTGTTTTGAAGCACAATTTGCCTGTTGAGACCCTTGGAGATCCTCTTCCACCCAAGAGCGATCCCGTGTTTGAGCTTAAAAAATTACCCTATACATTGAAATATGCTTATCTTGATGAAAAGAAGATATATCATGTTATTATTAGTGCTAACCTTTTAGAGCATGAAGTTAAGAGATTATTGAAAGCTCTGATGAAGCACCGGTGCCGCTATTGGATATACTCTTGATGATCTTAAGGGCATTAGTCACACTCTATGTCAGCATAAAATTAATATGGAACCTGATGCTAAACCAGTTGTTGATCAGCAACGACGGTTAAATCCTAAGATGAAAGAAGTGGTAAGAAATGAAATATTAAAGCTTCTGGAAGCAGGTATAATCTATCCTTTAGCTGATAGTAGAAGGGTAAGTCCTGTTCATTGTGTCCCTAAGAAGGGAGGTATTACTGTTGTTCCTAATGATAAAAATGAACTTATCCCACAAAGAATTATCACAGGTTACAGAATGGTAATTGATTTTAGAAAATTAAACAAAGCTAATAGGAAAGATCATTATCCTCTACCATTCATTGATCAAATGCTAGAAAGATTATCAAAACATACACACTTTTGCTTTGTAGATGGATACTCTGGTTTTCCCCAAATACCCGTGTCAGAAGAGGATCAAGAAAAAACTACTTTACATGCCCTTTTGGTAGTTTTGCTTATAGACATATGCCTTTTGGTTTATGCAATGCAGCTGCTACCTTTCAAAGATGTATGCCTGCTATATTCTATGATTTTTGTGAAAAGATTGTTGAGGTTTTCATGGACGATTTTTTCATTTATGGAACTTCTTTTGATGATTGCTTAAGCAACCTTGTTTGAGTTTTGCAGAAATGAGAAGAAACTAATATTGATATGAAATTTATTATCACTTGTCACTATGGATAATAATCCTTTGAGGGGCTTGTTTGGGGTATCTTCACCTCGACTAGAAGCACAAGGAGTTTCTCCTCAACCTACTGCACCTACTGAAAATATTTATTATGAAATTCCTTTGTGTATGATAGAGAAACTGCTAGAAATCCTTATGTAGGAGATGGAACATTACATCCTGATATGCACCTAATCTATATGGATGAAGTTTTGTGGATTCTTTAATCTTGCAGGTTTACCCGGAGATGAAGTCAATAAGAAGGTCTTCCCTTTATCTTTGAAGGGAAAGGCATTGACATGGTATATGCTATCTGATGATATTGGAGCTTGGGACTGGAACCAATTGAAATTGGAATTCCATCAGAGGTTTTATCTTATTATATACTCTGTCCGTTCCTAAATATTTGTCTTTTTAGAGATTTAAATGGACTACCACATACGGATGTATATAGACATACTTTGGAGTGTAGATTCACTTATTTTTCTCCGTATATAGTCACTTGTTGAAATCTCTAGAAAGACAAATATTTAGGAATGAAGTATAATTTTTGGCCATGTGAAGGAGAAAGTATCACTCAAGCTTGGGGGAGGCTTAAGTCAATGTTATATTCATGTGTATCATTTTCTACCTCTCGGCCCCTCTCGATCGGATGGTCCAACGTCACCTATTTATTTTTTCTATTGTTAGAGGTAAAGCTACTTCATGGATTCAAACCATGTACTTGGTTCAAACAAGAAAAAAGGGGGGGGGGGAATTTAGTATGTACATTGGACTTGGTACAAACAGGAAGGAAAGGGGGTGAAAGTAGTACAGACTGGTCATCCAACCGGTCTCTTGGTCGAAAAGGGAATATAGGGGAAACATTGTAAACAGTGGTATGACTAGGACTAGATTTGCTATCCACACATAGGAGTAGGTGGCTAGAGTGAACAAAAATGGGACCAACCCATATATGTTTCTTGGATGTTTGTTTCTCGGGGCAACAAACTCTGAATCACCAATTTATGCCCCGGTTTAGGTACATGGTGCTAGATTGCTGGTGCACCCACTGTCCCATGCCCTTATAGCATATATTTAGCTCTTCTTAGTCTAATTCTCCTGGTAAAATGAAGTCATGCCACTGTTATAAGCCATGACAAGTTTAGCCAATTGTTTTTGCCAGTAATTGTTTGAGACTCTGACTATTTCCTCTGTAGTTTTTTGTGCAAACAGGGATATCCATCTCACCTCGCTGCTATTGCGACCTTTTGGTGCATTGCACAAAACACTTCTTAAAATAAGTGACGTTCATGCTGTTTAACTGGAATGTCAGAATGGAACCGTTGGTTCATTTCGGCGGAACTGCACAAAGGGAGATCTGTGTTCCAATCTTCATCATCCATATTGACACCATAACCTTCCTTTAGGTAAGTATGATATTTAATGCATGTGTTCATCTCTATTTTGCGACTGCCATGAGAAAATAATGTTATTGTTTACTAGTACACTTGTACTCCCTCACTGACAAAACCAATTCTGAAATTCAAGGCCAATCATGTACTTGGTTTCACCAACTGGTGAGGAGAAAGAGAAATAGAGCATGAAGAGGAAGACGAAGAAGAAGAACAAGGAGGAAATTAAGAAGATCACACGATGGTTCCGTCTTATGTTATCTTGACATCTTGCCACTGGTATTGTATTGTTGTGTTACTACTAGTTTTAATTTACTTGGAAGACTAGCAAGATGCCCGTGTGTTGCACATAATATCAAGATGCATTTGTATGACTAGTTTATCTTGTGAGAGAAAAGGATAAATGAGGGAAGGCCTTATTTTCAAATGTGGAGAGGGGTGTGGGTATCTTTTTGCAAAATTGCCATAGTCTCGTTCCTATCCATCAGATATAAATCGGACGGCCTATATTGCAGGATGGCAGGCACACCATCATCACCAACTCTATTTTTTTATATAAGAGTAGAGTAGAGATAGATAGAGAAACGCAGCAGAGTAGTACTTGGCTTGACGACACATCATACTAATTAACTGGATTCTGGATGCATGTGTGACCCAGCTCTACACGATCAACAGTGCCAAGGTGATCTTGCTGAAGCCGGGGCCTCAGTCGAGGCCATTCAAGGGCTCCGGCAACGTCTCCCTTACATGTGAGATGATCCTCCAGGGAGCCCTTCCACTTATGTTGTCTCTCCTGCAAGGTCACTTAATTATTTAGGAGTACTTATGTAGCACTAATTTATTGCTACCTAATTTTCCTGTCAGAGTTAAACAAATCTTTAGTGGCACCCTATGCTGAATCATGTATGTGTGTATGTGTGTCTGTGGAGGTTAATCATGTGGTGGAGCAGGGAGGGAATCTTGGTAGTGTCATGACATAATAATGCTATTATTTTGCATGTCAATTTATTGCCATTGGTTCAATGAGGCAATGTTTTGCGTATTGTCCATCATGAAATTGATGCTGCTGTTAAAGTAATATGCTAATATATTTCTATCCTTTCTCACTAAGCTAATGAAGGTTTCACCTTGTTCCTACTTGTGCAAACAGGGATCATGTTGTGCCAATCGTACATTTTAGTGGAACCGCACAAGAGAATACAATGAACTATATCCCAGCCAGTGCTTTAACTTTGCTGGAAGTTCTTGATAGTCTTTTGATATAATCTCACCACTGGTAAACAAGAGTGATTTCAACCATACATTTGAAGTGCACAAAAATATATACTATTGAGTGATTCCAGTGAGTGCTTTATCATCTCTTCTAGGACTACTTGAATAAGCTTTTTTGCTCGGGTTGCTACCGTCCTAAGGCCTCCATCCATATTAGTTTGCTGTCATCTCTATTTGTATCGTGCTACTGTGTTGCTACTATCATGAGAAACTCCTTTATCTTTGCACATTAAAGTTTTGCAACCTATGATACATGGCAATGCTTTGAGTGTTGAGCTAATTGGCACTGATTAAATAAACTAATACGTCTCTTTAAGCATGACTACTATGTTGCTAATATTACCCATTAAGATAATGAGGGTGCTTCTATTTGTTAGTGTATGTTCCATAAACTAGTCCCACTATTATAGTAATCTCACTCTCTCAGTATATGTGCCAACTTGGATGCTCAATTTTGGTGGAAATGCATAAAACTTTGGGTGCTTCATTGCCTCGACTGCTTCCTACCTTACCTGTCAGTCACTTATATCGGCTTGCTTCCTTCCTTTCCTGTCAGTCGCTTGTCTCGGCTTCCTGTCAAAGGAAATAGTAATTGATATGCTACCTCACACAGGTTGGTACCGGTCTTTATCCTGGTTATAGTGCTTGTCATATGTATTGGTAATTTGGTATTGTGCTACTGTTTGCCGATTTCATAAAGGAGTAACTTGGAGCCTGAACTCGCAGGCAAATCATTACATTGGGTGATTTCAGTAGAACTGCACAAAAAGATTAGATGGACAGATACTTATGTTGCTGCTATGTACTCCAAATTTCACTCAGACAAGCATCAAATATCATTTGAGTATCAACCGGCGTCAACCAATTGTCAAACTCCAAGTATTAGGAGAGTGAACGCCAAAAATATTGCTTGGCGCATAGCCCAGAAAAATGCAGTCTAGTCTTTGGTCCCAACTTGTGCCTTTTGGTTATCGGCACATATGGTAGCGAACTTTATGGCATGGAGTCTAAAGATTCCAGACAACTTGGTTGGCGCGTATTTTCATCTGTCACTTAATCAGTATGCACGCCAGGGATGCTCCATTTCAGTTGAACTGCACAAAAAAATTGGGTGGTTCATTTTATCTACCGCCTCCTTTCTTGTCCCCAGTGTAGAATTTTGGCGAGCTACAGGACCAAGATGAGCCAGTAAACTAGTTGGATGAAAGTAGTGGCCAAGTTTCTCAAACCTCCCTCGGCATCGAGGCCACTATCTCGAGGATAAACCTACAAGCAAAGTTCAGATTGTTTGTGCTGCCTCTTATGTACTGGAAAGTTTACTGGTACAAGCATTAATTTTAGCAAGAAGTACCACCGACTGAACACCATTTACCAGTCTGTACCCTAGGTAATTAAAGTTTTTCCATGGACGATATTGGTTGTGATCTCAATAATTTGGATGCATAAACATACTGAACATGTGTATATCTGAATCTTTTTGTGAATTATCTATGAATATTGTCTTGTGATCTATCAATCATTTGGATGCATATACATACTGAACTTGTGTATATATGAATCTTTTGAGTTGTTGATTGTGAATGTTGGCTATGAATATGAACGTGTCCTATGAACCTGAGTTTGATACGAATGTTTACCTTTTCTGTTGTACTTGTGTGTGAACTTATTAGTATGTCTACTGTGGGATTTGTGACGTGTGGGTGTCAACGGCACACCTTCTTCCCGAGAAGAATTGCACCTACTTGTTAGGGTAGCAATGGTGCATCAGCTTTTTTTTATATTCTTGTTCTGTCTTCCCCCTCCCCCGCTCAACCCATGTCGTAATGTTTTCGACCTCAAAACAAACGTAGTACTGCGTTGTTTTTGGGGCTTGATGAAAATCGAGTGATGCTTTCTGTAGGTTGGTCGCCCAACAAATGGGTTGCTGGTCCACCACGGACTGGGAGGCTAAAAATATAAGTTGTATGGTGCAGAGGCAAGTAAAAAAACACCATCGAGAGCCATCCACTTAAAAAAATTGCATCTGATGTGCCTCTTCAGTCGCACCGCCGGCCCCCTCTTTAATCCAGTTCGCTCCATTCCCCAACCAGCATGGAACGGAAGTTTATTTCCCCTTCGCAATGCTGGGGGATTGAAGAAGCATGACATTGAATCCAAGACTGCTGATGGCTGCTTGTCCAAGTGATTTTCAGATAAGAAACTACATGTTTCAGAGGTAGAGCATGTAAATCAACAGGCACTTTTCAAACATGGATAACAGAATGTTGGAAATTTTATTCATGGTAAAAAATGGAACTAACAACAAGTTAACATCGCAACATTCATGTATAGCACATCTTCATATGATGCAAAGTCAAAAAGATATGCTATTTTCAAAATGGCAAGGCAATTGAGTGTGCGAAAATGTGGGTAAACTATGGACGAATTTTTGGCAAGTGTTAGATATTTTTCAACTGCACCAGTTGGAATCGAACCTGGGCAATAAAACTTTTGGGTGAGAGGGCTGCAGCCACGGGGTTAGTGCGATATGTTTGAAAGAATAAAGGCATCTTCCCCGGCTCAGGTTCTTTCTCGTCCGTGTGCGCTCGTCGTGGTGGCGTCGTATGCCGTTGTCAACACGCTCAACAAACGAGAGGAATTCGGAGAGACTGTACGCCGAGAGACTAGCAGTGGGGACCCACCAGGTCCAAGCCGTACGCAAGCAAGTGCCTCATTGGAAAAAAAACTTCTTCCTAATTGTATACTGACGTTGGGGTCCACGGGTTTTTCAACCTAGTCAATAAACAAAATAAATTTCCAATGATGACTGTCATCGGGGAGCTTTTTTTTCCAGGGGTATCGGGAATCCTTTTTTTTGTTGTTGTTGCGGGAAAGGGGTATCGGGGATCTAGCTAGTATTGTTTTTTTCTAGAGGGCAAACAAGTATTAGCTAGGCCTAGGTTTTGTTTTTTAACATGCATAGCCCACGACATACCGAGACAGTGGTTTCAACTTATTTTTTGAGGTCCATCACGTACGTATTGGCCTATGGGCCTCCCAGCGTAGCTTTTACTTTTTCTTAAAGATCGGCAACCCAATGTATTTTTTTAATAAAACGCATATCTCTTCTCTATTGATCTATATATAAGAATAATAATGTTGTGTCCAATTTATATTTTCCCTTCTAACCACATTATATATATTTATATTATTACTATTATTGTATATTTAATAGAGACTTATATGTACATTATAAAAACATCCCACGTCTTATTAACTCATAAAAGTAAATGTTTAATAGAAGTTGGCAAGGAAAATCCTAGTTGTTTTTGACTCACAGGCAAGGAGAATCCCGGTGATTGTGTACGAAAGCTTGTAAAGAATTTAAGGACCAATGTAATAATAATGTGCTCATGTTTCTTTTGAGCAATAACTCGCTAATTTGTTAATTTTATATATATAAAATGGCGTTGCTCCAGTTTATTTTTTGATATTAATTGCTCCTTCTAACCTAACATTATATATAGAACAAGCCCAGCTAATTCGTGTATCTCAAGAAAGTGCAAATGGGCTGGGATTTCTTAGAAAATATTAAATGGGCCGCATTGACACAAAATTATTTGTTCACCCAGCCCGGCAAATGGACTGTAAATTCTAAAAAACATGGGTTAAATATATGCCACATTTTTGCAGGCTGACATGTGGGCCAATTTATCAAAGCCTATGCAAGGCATTGTCAACTTAGTCAACAAATGATTCTGACATCCACGGCCATTGGATTTATATCCAACAGATGGCATGCACCTTCAATCTATCATCTTCTTCCTCTAGCGTCACCAGGACCGCCTGCTCCGGCCTCCGGCAGCTAGCAGATCTGCTTAGCATGCATCACTGCGAAGTGCTATCCCACCGTCGGCCAATCTATCCCTCCACACCTCCTCTTATTTTCCATCGACGGCAGCCCACGCCGCACCAGAACCAGTTATAACCCTCATACTCCTCTCAATCTGCAACTCCACTACCGCGTCTTCCTATCCCTGGGTCGTTCTCGTCCGGGGCCTCGCCGTCGTCCATCGACTCGCGGCGCTCGGCGCAGCGTGGTCAGCAAACGAGAGTCATCAGAAGAGGACTGTAGGTGGAGATCCTGAGAACTAGGACCCATAAGGTCCATGGTCGCACGCAAGGAAAGTTCCTCCTTATTAAGCTGAAAAAATGTTTCCTCGCCCTGACAGCTGGGACCCACCGGCTGTATCTTTGCATGGAAGGAAGTGCCTCCTTGTTATGCAAAAAAATTATTCCTCCCGATGATAGCTGGGACCCGACAGATTTGGTGGTGGACTTGTGGGCCTACTAAGCTGACGCGTACGCAGGGCTTCGTCAACTTAATCAACAAATGATTCTAGCAGGTGGACCGTTGGATGTTAATCCAACAGTCGTGCTGCTTCTTCAACCTCTGTTCTTGCTCCTGTCTCCCGTGGGCAGCAGTGCTGCCGCGCACCCGAACCAGTCAAGTTTCCCACTCCTCTCCATCTCCGACTCCACTGCTGTGTCTTCCCCATCTCCGAGTCATTCCAGTCTGGGGCCTCGCCATCGTCCACCAGCCTTGGTGCGCTCGGCACGGTGTGGTCAACGTGGACAACAAACGAGAGTCATCGGAAGATGACTACACATGAGAGGCTGACAGTGGGGACGCACCACACCCATGGACGCATGCATGCAACTGCATCATTTTTACCTTGAAAAATAATGGTTTCTCCTCTTGATAGTTGGGACCCACCAGCTACATCTTCAATCGCAAGGAAGTGCGTCCTTATTACGGGCAAAAAAATGACCCCCCCTGACAACTGGGACCCAGCATCTATATCTTCGCACACAAGGAAGTGTGTCCTTATCCTCCGTGACAGCTGGGACCCACCCGATCGAAGCGTACATAGCGTTGTCGGTCATGTCACGAATGTGTATGTACATACTGGTCGATCGGTCGCTCTGCAACGATGAACCGTGGCCGAGTAAGTAGCGGCACATATCATAGTAGAGCCCCCCACATAGCAGTTCAGGCTGTCCTGTCTAAACTGTGTACATGTACATACAGTCACACGCCAAAAAATACGGCCACGTACGTATATACGAGTGGGGTGTCGAAACGCGTACTCGCGTATACAGACGGCCAGGGCTCATGTACATAGTGAGTCAATGGACGGCAGCGACGTTGTCCTATTCATTTACAGCTAACCGGCTGGGTTGGAACGGAGGAAACAACGTCGTGTTCACCGGGAGCCAAGTGACTGGGTCGGAACATGTCCTATTCATGGGAGGCAACAGACTGTGTCAGAATGGGTCGTGTTCAATGGGAGCCAACTGGCTTGGATGGAACAGCCGCGACGGGGTCTGGCGTTGCGCAAAACGGAGGAAAACGGCCTTGTGTTCGACCGCGTACGGTCGAAACAAGATCCTGTTCATCGGGAAGGGTCTGGCGTACCGCAAAACGGAGGAAACGGACTTGTGTTCAAGCTCCTACGGTCGAAACGGAGTGATGTTGATCGGAAGGGGTGTGGCGTACTGCAAAACGGAAGATACAAAATTGTGTTGGAGCGCCTATGGTCTAAATGGGGGTCCTGTTCATCGAGAGGGGTGTGGCGTACCGCAAAATGGGACTCCACAGGATACTGGTCATCCACCGTCTACTGCCTCGCTCCAGCCACCACGGTCCCAAAATTTCATAGAAGTAGGAGTCCACCACACCTATGATGATACCGGGTTTTGTCACAAGTATCATCATCGAAATTGTCATAAGCATGACAGAAAAAAATCTTTTCGTCCCAAAGTGTCACAGATGTGCCTTTTTTTTGTAGTGCATCCAGGGCCAATACAAGATCTGGGCAACAAGGAGCATGAGAATGACTCACTGGTTTACCTAGCCGAGGCGATCATCGACCCCTACTACACAGACATGAAGGATTCTTACAACAAGGACAAGCATGCTTGGCACTAGGCCTGGATGGAGAAACTCGACAAAGCTCACGTCTTATACGCGGCAAAGGAGGCGTACGCGAGCTAAGAGATGTACAGACGGATCATTGACATGAGGAAGTGCCTCCTTCCCCAAAACAGCCAGGGATCCAGCCGGAAGCAGAGCAATGGCAAGTGTTGTTGCAACAAGATGTAGATGATTAGATGCTCATTTCTCCTAGTTTACTATGCATGTAATTGCTTACTTTGGTGTGTGGAAATGTTATGTGTCTAGTCACTTATGTAATTGTATGCTTAAATTGGTTATGCAATGTTGTTCTTATAAGTATATATGTTGATGTTCTGTAGATAGAGCAAATCACATCACACACGGACTAAACAATGGAACCCGTCGGTGATGATTTCATCAATCACTCACAATTGTATACCAGCAATCATTTGCTCACAACACACACGGCTTGTTATCAAGAATCGTCTGTGTTGTTATCGGTCTTCCCACACATTTTCGATTACAGACATGTTTGCCATGTATCACAGACATCTTGTTAAGTTGAACTGTTTCTGTTCTCTTGGCTCAACACCAACAGTTCATCCGAGTGAACTATATGTCATATATCGCACACACCTTGATATGGCTGACCGTTTCTTTTGTTTAGCCTAACCACAAACAGTTCATCCGAGTGAACTGTATGCCATATATCGCACAAACCTTCATCTAACTGCCCAAATTTCTATTGTTCCGCCTCATCACAAACAATTCATCGGGGTGAACTGTATGTCGTATATCGCACACACCTTGATCTGGTTGCCCATTTCTGTTGTTCTGTCTCATTGCAAACAATTCGTATGGATCAACCATATGCCCCGCATCGCACACGCAACTAAAACCTGAACCATGTTTGATGTATCCACCATCGCAAACATTTTGCATCTTTTTTGATGTTTTTTACAACACTGTTTGCGATTAATGCATCGCACACAGTTTCGTCGAAGGGTCTCTAATTGTAGTGCCACGTTTGTATCATCCTGCAGTAGTGTGTGACAGTCGAACGGAGGGCATATTCGGAATCATTGGATTTTTCTGAGCAACTTTCATATATAATTTATTTTCATCCAAGTTACGAATTAATTTATATGATTTTTTGAAGTTTAATAGATTTTTTAAAATGACAGCATTATTTAAATCAAAAATAAATATTGCATCAACATGACGTCAGGGTGACGTCACTAGTCAACAGGGCGTTGACTTGTCAAACTTACGTGTGGGACCCCTTGGTCAGTGACTTAGTTAGTTTAACAGTATAAATTTAACTAATTTAATTAATTAACTAGCATGGGCCCACTAATCAGTGAGAAGTTAGTTTAACTAATTCAACTAATTATCTTAATTAGTAATTAGGGGGGGTGGGCCCCACTACTAGCGGCTAGACCTGCCCAGACAGTTGCGTTTACTGGGTCAACTGGACCAACTGGGCCCGTGGGACCCGGCGGACAGTGTCCCAAGGGTGGCCCCAGGTGGTGCCACGTCCGTGGCACCGGAGCTTTGCCACCGGCGACCAAAAAATCGCGATGGAGGCTCGGTCCTGCATCGGGATTCATAGTTCGAGGGCCAAAATTGGCGTGGGTGGGCACATTCGAACGGGGAGAGCCCGCCGCGTCGCGTGGGGGCACTGGGCGGAGCTAAGGCCGCCGGAGTTGGCGCCGGTGTTGAGCAGAGGCGACGACCATGTTCGGTGGAAATGGGCACACGGATACGGCTTGCTTACACGCGCTCTAAGCGGCTAGGCGGGGGATATGCAGTGCGGCAAGGACAACGCCCACTGTCCCGTGACCAAAAGGTCACCAGAGATGTGCCGGTGACCAGTCCGCATGGTAGTGGGCCATGGCTACGGTGGCAGGGCGTCTACAGGCTATGGGAACAAGCGCTAAGGGCGGGGGGGGGAAGAGGAGCGGCGGCTGACCGGGTGGCACACGGTGATCGGTGGAAGGCTTAGGAGCTGTCGGGGCGAGGAATTTGATGGAGCTCGTCGGTGGGTCCCGAGCTTGAAGACGATGCATGTGTCAGTGTCGGGGCTCCTCTCCTTGATTGGCTTGGCGTAGTAGACATAGGGGACGATGGCGAGGCTTATGAACGCATCGACGAGGCGAGTGGGGGTCGGTGGCCAGCGCCGATGGCGATCAGTGGCGACGAGCTCGCGCGGCTGAGCTCGGGACCGAGCTGAGGGGAGAGGG
>NC_041385.1:428450999-428499023 GCF_002162155.2 Triticum dicoccoides | reverse complement strand
GAGAGAGAGAGAGAGAGAGAGAGAGAGAGAGAGAGAGAGAGAGTGTGTGGAGAGAGAGAGAGTGGGGAGCGAGTGGGTGGAGCAGGGGGAGAGGACCTAGGAGGCGGGGTCCTTATCCCCCCTCGTTGGGAGTAAATTGCTCAAAGCCACTACATTTGTGGCTAGGATACTCCAAAACTACCGCTTTTGACAAAAATCACAAAAGACCATCACTTCTACACCAGGCGAATAACAAAATGCACTAATTCAATACTGAGCGGCGTTAATAGCAAAACTGACGGATATGACCCACATGTCTGAGCTGATGTGGTGAAGACTAGTACTAGTCAATGTTCTACCTGCTGAGGTGGACAGGGGTCCCACTTGTCTGTCTCACACCTTCTTCTTCCTCCTCAATTTTCTCTCTCCCCTTCTCACCAACTCCACCGGCGGTCGGAGGCTGCGCTCAAGAGGCGTGCCCACCGGCAAGCCTGTCTTGCAGCGCCGTCGCCTCGCGCTCGCCGGCAAGCCCCGCCCCACTCCCCCAACGTTGTTGCCCCACCGCTGTTGCCATTCCGCGACCGTACCTGTGCGCCGCCGATTCACACCTGCAGCGACGCCATCCCGCGTCTGCACCCGCAACACTGTCGTCCCCGCCCACCATAATCCCGCGTGCGCGCCCGCCCGCCGCCATCCCGCTTTCGCGCCTGCAGTGCCGACGCCTCGCACCTGCACCCGTCGGGCCACCGCCCCCGCCCCACCCCCGCACCTGCAGCACCGCCGCCCCGCCCCAGCACCTGCGGCGCCGTTGCCCCCGCCCCCTGCCGCCCCACGCCCGCACCCTTAGCTCAAGGTCGTGCCCCTGGATGCCTCGCGGGCTGGCTGGGGTGGTCATGCGGGGACAAGGGGCAGCGCATCCAGGGTCGTCGGGGCCACGCCGGTGCAGGGCGAATGGCTCGAGAAGGAGCCCCGGTGGCGGTTGACTGCAGCAGAGCTCGAGCAAGGGGAGAGAAAAGAAAGGAGGAGGCGTGGGGAATAGGGGGCGAGCGGTGCCCTTGTGGCTGGTGGCGGCGGCTCCTCTTGGGACAGGGGTGAGGTCACGGGCTGGCTGGGATTTGAGGTCACCGGAGCAGACTACATGCGAGGAAGAAGAAGAAGGATAGGGGGAAATAAGATGTGTGGCTCACAGGTGGGACCCCGTCCACCTCAGCAGGTCAACATAATGACTTGGACTAGTCTTTGCCACATCAGCCCGACAGATAGGCCCCACCCGTCTGTTTTGCTGTTAGACGCGGCTCAATTCAAAATTAGTGCGATTTGTTACTCACTTGCCGCGGAAATGGTGGTATTTTGTGATTTTTGGCAAAAGCGGTGGTTTTGGAGTACCCTAGCCACAAATGTGGTGGCTTTGAGCAATTTACTCCCTCGTTAGCGTCGACGAGGCAGCGTGTTGGCGACTAGACGCTATCGGAGGTATAGGAAAAAAGGGGGGAGCCACCCGGCGGGGTAAGTGGGCCGAGGCCCAGGGGGGCAAGGGAGGTTTTTCTCTTTTTCTTTTTGTTTTTCCTTTTCAAAACTTCTGTTTTCTTTTTAGTTTTATTTTATTTTATTTTTTGAAAAATATAAACCTAGCCCCTAATTTAGTATTATTAATTCTGCCACTACCACAAACAATTTGGTACATTAATAAAATAGGTTATAATGGTTTATTATTTAAAAGCATTCAATACTTGTTTTTAGCCCCTATTTTAATTAGTTTAGGGCATTAAACCACTTTATATAAATGTTGGTTCACGACCATAATTAGTTATGAAATATTTGCCACACTTTGAACATTTTCTTTTGATGTTTGAAAAATTTGAATTTTGGGACTTTAATTTGAATTTGAATTAGAATTACGCCTTAGACCAAATGAGGTTTAGCAACAGTAATGTGTTCACATGGCACCATTAACTTGGGATTACTGTATCTTAATTATCCGAGTATTACACAATCATAGTCCCTTTCGATAAGTAAGAGTACCAGACCCAACGAGGAGCACAAGGAAATGACAAGTGGTTTTCAGCAAGGTAGTTTTTGCAAGCACTGAAATTGTCGGTAACAGATAGTTTAATAGCACGATAATTTGTAACAAGTAACAAGTAACAATAGTAGCAATAAGTGCAGAAAGGTAGCCCAATCCTTTTTGTAGTAAAGGACAGGCCGGAACGATCTCTGATAATAAACAAATCGTTCTCGAGGACACACGAGAATTTTATCTAGTCACTTTCATCATGTTGGTTTGATTTGCATTCGCTACTTTGATAATCTGATATGTGGGTAGACCGGTGCTTGGGTGCTGTTTTTACTTGAACAAACCTCCCACTTATGATTAACCCCTCTCGCAAGCATCCGCAACTACAAAAGAAGAATTAAGATAAAATCTAACCATATCATTAAACATATGGATCCAAACCGGCCCCTTACGGAAGAGCGCATAAACTAGGGTTTAAGCTTCTGTCACTCTTAACCCATCATATAATAACTACTCCACAATGCATTCCCTTAGGCCAAAAGATGGTGAAATGTCACGTAGTCAACGTTCACATAACACCACTAAGGGAATCACAACATACATATCATTAAAATATCGAAAGAATATCAAATTCACATGATTACTTGCAACACGACTTCTCCCGTGGCCTTAATAACGAAAGTAACTACTCACACAACATATTCATTCTCAAGATCAGAGGAGTAATAAATATCATAGTGGATCTGAACATGCAATCTTCCACCAAATAAACCGACTAGTATCAACTACAAGATATAATCAACACTACTAGTCACCCACAGGTACCAACCTGAGGTTTTGATACAAAGATTGAACACAAGAGATGAACTAGGGTTTGAGATGAGATGGTGCTGTTGAATATGTTGATAGAGATTTCCCTCCTAAAGATGAGAGGGTTGTTCGTGATGACGATGGCTTCGATTTCCCCCTCCCAGAGGGAATTTCCCCCGGCAGAATCGCTCCGCCGGAGGGCAAAAATGCTCCTGCCCAAGTTCCGCCTCGAGACGGCGGTGCTCCATCCTGAAAGTCCTCTCATAATTTTTTCTAGGTCAAAAGACCTTATGTACCAGAAGATGGGCACCGGAGGTCAGCGAGGGCCACCACTTCCCACCAGAGCACGCCTAGAGGGGGTGGCGTGCCCTGGTGCCTAGTGGGCACCTATGTGGCCCCGTGTGATATTTCTTTTCTCCAATATTTATTATATATTCCAAAATAATTCTCCTTAGAATTTCAGCTCATTTGGAGATGTGCAGAATAGGTAACTCCGACCTAGCTTTTTCAGGTCCAGAATTCCAGCTGTCGGTATTCTCCCTCTTTGTGAAAACCTTGCATATTATGAGAGAAAAGGCATTAGAATTACTCCATAAAGTGTTATATTATCATTCCAGGATGTTTTACAATCATTTTATAGTCATTTTTTGGTACTAACCTATTGACATAGTGCCCAGTGCTGGTTGTTGTTTTCTGCATGTTTTTTACATCTCAGGAAATCAATATCAAACAGGGTCCAAATGCAGCGAAACTCCTGGAGGACTTTTTGGGCCAGAAGACATCTAGTGGGAAAAGGAAGCACCTGGGGGGTGGCTCGAGGGGAGCAGCACCCACAAGGGCGCGCCAGGAGGCCCAGGCGCGCCCTGGTGGGTTGTGCCCACCTGGGGTGCCCCCTGAACCGCCTCTTTAATCTATAAATACACCAATATTCCAGAAACCCTAGGGGAGTCGACGAAAATCAATTCCAGGCACCGTAGAGTCCAGAACTACCAGATCCAATCTAGACACCATCACGGAGGGGTTCACCACTTCCATTGGTGCCTCTCCGATGATGCGTGAGTAGTTCTTTGTAGACCTACGGGTCCATAGTTAGTAGCTAGATGGCTTCATCTCTCTCTCTCTCTCTCTCTCTCTCTCTCTCTTTATTTTGATTATCAATACAATGGTCTCTTGGAGATCCATATGATGTAAGGCTTTTTTGCGGTGTGTTTGTTGGGATCCAATGAACTTTGAGTTTATGATCAGATCTATGTTTTTATCCATGAAAGTTATTTGAGTCTTCTTTGATCTCTTATATACATGATTGCTTATAGCCTCGTATTTCTTCTCCGATATTTGGGTTTTGTTTGGCCAACTTGATCTATTTATCTGGCAATGGGAAGAGGTGCTTTGTAGTGGGTTCAATCTTACGATGCTTGATCCCAGTGACAGAAGGGGAACCGACATGTATGTATCGTTGCTACTAAGGATAACAAGATGGGGTCTATATCTAAGCAATAGATAAATAAATCTTGTCTACATCATGTGATCGTTCTTATTGCATTACTCCGTTTCTCCATGAAGTTAATACACTAGGTGCATGCTGGATAGCGGTTGATGTGTGGAGTAATAGTAGCAGATGCAGGCAGGTGTCGGTCTACAAATCTTGTACATGATGCCTATATAATGATCATTGCCTGGATATCGTCATGATTATTTGAAGTTCAATCAATTGCCCAACAGTAATTGTTTTCCCACTGTTTGCTATTTTTCTCGAGAGAAGCCAGTAGTGAAACCTACGCCCCCCGGGTCTCTTTTCATCATATTTGCCTTTGCGGTCTATTTTCTTTATATTTATTTTCAGATCTATTAAACCAAAACTACAAAAATACCTTGCTGCAATTTATTTGTTCCGTGATCTATTTATCCTATCTATCACTTTTATCTCACGTTATTTGCCTATCTTGAGGCGTCGTACCCAAAAGAGATTGACAACCCCTTTAACACGTGGGTTACGAGTATTTGTTTTGTGTGTGCAGGTGCTGTTTATGTGGTGTGAGGAGGTTCACCTACTGGTTTGACAACCTTGGTCTCATCACTAAGGGAAATACCTACCATCGCTATACTGCATCATCCCTTCCTCTTTGGGGAAATACTGACGTAGCTCTAGCAGACATCAAAAGGAATTTCTGGCGACGTTGCCGGGGAGGATCTTCAAAATCAACCAGGTTCATAATCACAAATCTCATCTCCTCGCAATTTACATTATTTGCCATTTGCCTCTCATTTTCCCCTCCCCCACTTCACAAAAATTTGCCGTTTTATTCGCCCTCTTTTTCGTTCGCCGTTTTTCGTCAGATCTCATGTTTGCTTGTGTTGCCATGTGCCTTGTATTTGCTTGCATCTTTGCTTGCTAATAATCTTTTGATATGGATCCTCATCCACTTGCTAATCTTTTCAAAAGATCGAGTTATGATGAACCAATTGCTAATGATTTGAGTGCAATAGATTAGCTTTATGAAGTTTTGCTTGAGATTCGTGAATCTGAAAATTGTGATGAAGAAATTTATGATGTGATTCATGATAGCTCCTTGAATGAAAATCATGATTACAATGATTTTACTATAAATTATATTAATGTAAATTGTGCTAATAATATGCAAAACCCCAATGGGGATGCTAATTTTGTTATGTCCACTACTTATTGCAATGAACATGATTGGGGTAATAATGATTCTTATGATCTTGAAAATTTATTTGAGCCTCATGATGAATATGTTATTGATAATAATTTTTGCGCTAGTATTGAAAGTGGGTTTGGAAGTGTGTCAACTTTAGGTGAAAATAATCCCACATATTTGGAGAGTCTTCAATCTTGTGAAATTTTTGATAAAAGTGGGCTTGGAGAGATCATGACTTTATTTGATGACAATCCCACTATTTTGGAAGAGTGTCAACTTTGCATGCATGTGGATCATGAAAAGAATAATTTATGTTAAATTTATATTGTTGAATTTGATTATGATCCTACATGTAATTATTATGAGATAGGAAAATATGGTTGTGGCAATTTTAATGTTACTAAATTACCTCTCTTCAGGTTGAGATTGCTATTGTTTCTTTCTTCTTCCTTGCATATGCTAAATATTTCTTTTCTTGATAATTTGTTTGACTACAAAATGCCTATGCATAGGAAGTCTGTTAGACTTAAATATGTTTGTCACATGTTTTATGATGCTCTCTTTGGGATTCAATTATTATCTTTCTTGTGAGCATCAATAAAAGTTATGCCTAGATAGGGGCGTAAAACGATAGCGCTTGTTGGGAGGCAACCCAATGAATAAAATTTATTTTTGCTTTTTGCTTTCTATTCTTGTGTTTTAGCACAATTATGCTACTTTTATGATTGTGTTTTTTGTGTTTTAATATGTGTTTGTGCCAAGCAAGGCCTTCGGGAAGATTTAGGTGAAACTTGATTTGATCTTGCTGAAAAACAGAAACTTTTGCGCTCACGAGATTATTTTTCATTTGTAACAGAAGAGTGATTTTCAGTTGATTATTTTTGTATAAGATTAATAGAAAAATTTCTCACGTCCATCAATTTATTTCAGAATTTTTGGAGTTACAGAATTATTCGAAATATTCAGATTGCTACAAACTGTTCTGTTTTTGATAGATTCTATTTTCTTTGTGTTGTGTGCTTGTTTTGATGATTCTATGGTTTTCTTTGATGAGTTTTTGCCATAGAAAAGTTGTAATACAGTAGATATAATGCAAAAACAAAATAATAATATGTTTGCTATAGTACTTATAGTAGTGGTCTGTTTTGTTATACTAACGGATCTCACGAAGGTTTTGTTTGAGTTTGTGTGATTGATGTTTTCATGTTTTGGGTGATCTTACGATGGATGAAGGAATAAGTATTAGCAAAAGGCTATGCTTGGGGATGCCTGGAGAACCCCAAGATAATATCCAAATAATTAGCAAGCAACTAAGCTTGGGGATGCCTGCGAGTGGCAACCCCGCTTTCTTCTAACAACCATTGGTATTTTACTTGAAACTATATTTTTATTCGTCACATAATATGAGTTTTGCTTGGAGCGTATTGCATGATATGAGTCTTTGCTTGTTTTGCTTTGTGTTTTAAGTGTTGAATCCTTGATGGACACACCCTTTTGAGAGAGCCAAAAATTATATATGCTATGCTTGCTCCTATGCCTCACTTAAATTTTTAGAGCCATGGATTTTCTCTAGTGCTTCACTTATATCTTTTTGAGCATGGTGTGCTTTGTTATTTTTGAAGAAATGCACTCATGCTTCACTTAGATTTATTTGGGAGTTCGTAAATTTTAAGAAATTCTCTCTTGCTTCACTTAGATTATTTTGAGAGAAAGAAAAAAAATTATGCTCATTATCTTCACTTATATTTGTTTGAGCTTATCAAAAGCAACATATGAAAATAGTCCCAAAGTGAGAGATATCCAAGGAGGATATAACAAAAACTTTCATGAAGATAATTGTACAAAATAAACTTGATTCTTAGTAATGGTTTTGAGATATGACGATATGATATCTGAGTCATGTTGATGAGTAATTATGCTTTAGTAAGAATATTGATGTTAAGGTTTGTGATTCCCTATGCAAGCACGAAAGTCAATAGTTATGCAATGAAATTTATATCCTACTTATGGTGCATTATTGGGTGTTACTTATGCTTAATGATTGGGTACGAGATTTTTTGCTTTTTAGTTGGTCGCTTCTCAATCTTTTTGCTAGCCTTCATTTTGCACTAAGTATGATCACTAGTTGTGCATCCAAAACCCTTTAAACCAGTTTCGCCTTATGAGTCCACTATACCTACCTATATGCGGTATTTCCATGCCATTCTAAGCAAATTTGCATGTGCCATCTCTAATTTTCAAAATAAATTTCTCTTTTGTGTGCTCTATAGCTCGCGAGGCGGTGAAGGGTGACCAATATTTCCATGCTAGATGTGTTATTCTCACGATGAGTGTTTATTCACTTGTCATTGCACGAGATTATGGCAAAGGTATTAGGGATGCCTAGTCCCGGAATGAATAATGAATTTAGTTTATGTTGTCAAATAATAAATTCCTTGGAAAGTGTTGGTATGGAGGGCACTCGTGGATACGGTTAGCCATGGAAAGTGAAAGTAATGGCGGAAAAAGGAATAAACTTTATTTTCTATTTGGGAACCGCCTTTGATGTATCTAGCATGGAAAGTGTTGAGATCTCTAAGTTGTTTTCATTGGTGGGAAAAGTATGCCTCTCAAAAATATTTTTCCCTCTCAATTTAAGCTTTGAGCTCTGGCACCTCTACAAATCCCTACTTCCCTCCGCGGGGGCACTATGATCGTTTTTGAGCATTGGGTGTAGCTAATATTTGAGTGTATTTCATGAATGGATCAATGATTGAGCATGATGGGCTAGGGATGACTTGCTTTAGTGTTGATATTTTGAAATACATGGTTGCTTGTTGATATGCTTGAGTATTAAAGTCTTCATGCAAAACTAGACTTTTGCTTTTAATCATATAAAAGTCCATATGTCCATGCTATAAAGAAAAGAAATGTGATGAACATGTTAGGCAACATTCCACATCAAAAATTCTGTTTTTATCATTTACCTACTCGAGGACGAGCAGGAATTAAGCTTGGGGATGCTGATACATCTCCAACTTATCTATAATTTTTGATTGTTCCATGATGTTATATTATCATTCTTGTATGTTTTATAATAATTTTATAGTCATTTTATATGTTTTTGGTACTAACCTATTGACATAGTGCCCAGTGCCAGTTACTGCTTTGTGCATGTTATTTACATCGCAGGAAATCAATATCAAATGGAGTCCAAATGCAGCGAAACTCCTGGAGGATTTTTTTGGGCCAGAAGACATCCAGTGGGCCATGGAAGCACCTGGGGGTGGCTCGAGGGGAGGAGCACCCACTAGGGCGCGCCAGGAGGCCCAGGCGCGCCCTGTTGGGTTGTGCCCACCTCGGGTGCCCCCTGAACCGCCTCTTTGCTCTATAAATAACCCAATATTCCAAAAACCCTAGGGGAGTCGAAGAAAATCTATTCCAGCTGCCACAGAGTCCAAAACCAGCAGATCCAATCTAGACACCATCGTGGAGGGGTTCACCACTTCCATTGGTGCCTCTTCGATGATCCGTGAGTAGTTCTTTGTAGACCTACGGGTACGTAATTAGTAGCTAGATGGCTTCCTCTCTCTCTCTCTCTATCTATCTCTCTCTCTCTCTCTCTCTCTCTTGATTATCAATACAATGGTCTCTTGGAGATTCATATGATGTAAGCCTTTTTGCGGTGTGTTTGTTAGGATCCGATGAACATTGAGTTGATGATCAGATCTATGTTTTTATCCACGAAAGTTATTTGAGTCTTCTTTGATCTCTTATGTGCATGATTGCGTATAGCCTCGTATTTATTATTCGATATTTGGGTTTTGTTTTGCCAACTTGATCTATTTATCTTGCAATGGGAAGAGGTGCTTTGTAGTGGGTTCGATCTTACGGTGCTTGATCCCAGTGACAGAAGGGGAACCGACACTTATGTATCATTGCTACTAAGGATAACAAGATGGGTCTATATCTAAGCAATAGATAAACAAATCTTGTCTACATCATATCATCGTTCTTATTGTTACTCTGTTTCTCCATGTACTTAATACACTAGATGCATGCTGGATAGCGATCGATGTGTGGAGTAATAGTAGTAGATGCAGGCAGGAGTCGGTCTACTAATCTTGGACGTGCTGCCTATATAATGATCATTGCTTGGATATCGTCATGATTATTTGAAGTTCTATCAATTGCCCAACAGTAATTGTTTTCCCACCATTTGCTATTTTTCTCGAGAGAAGCCACTAGTGAAACCTATGGCCCCCGGGTCTCTTTTCATCATATTTGCCTTTGCGATCTAATTTACTTTGCATTTATTTTCAGATCTATTAAACCAATAATACAAAAATACCTTGCTGCAATTTATTTGTTCCGCAATCTATTTATCCTATCTACCACTTTTATCTCAGGTTATTTGCCTATCTTGAGGCGCCGTACTCGAAAGGGATTGACAACCCCTTTAACACGTCAGGTTGCGAGTATTTGTTATGTGTGTGCAGCTGTTGTTTACATGGTGTGAGGAGGTTCTCCTACTGGTCCGATAACCTTGGTCTCATCACTGAGGGAAATACCTACCATCTCTATACTGCATCATCCCTTCCTCTTTGGGGAAATACCAACGTAGCTCTAGCAGACATCAGGCTACTGTTCAACCAGCCCTCCACCGGCTGCTGTTCATCCAGCCCTCCACCGGCTACTGTTCATCCAGCTGTTGGGGAACGTAGTAATTTCAAAATATTTCCTACGCACACGTAGGATCATGGTGATGCATAGCAACGAGAGGGGAGAGTGTTGTCCACGTACCCTCGTAGACCGAAAGCGGAAGTGTTAGAACAACGTGGTTGATGTAGTCGTACGTCTTCACGCCCGATCGATCAAGCACCGAAACTATGGCACCTCCGAGTTCTAGCACATGTTCAGCTCGATGACGTCCCTCGAACTCCGATCCAGCCAAGTGTCGAGGGAGAGTTCCGTCCGCACGACGGCGTGGTGACGATGTTGATGTTCTACCGTCGCGGGGCTTCGCCTAAGCACCGCTACAATATTATCGAGGACTATGGTGGAGGGGGGCACCGCACACGGCTAAAAGATCCAGAGATCAGTTGTTGTCCCTATGGGGTGCCCCCCTGCCCCCGTATATAAAGGAGCTAGGGGGGAGGCGGCCGGCCAAGGAGGAGGGCGCGCCAAGTGGGGAGTCCTACTCCCACCGGGAGTAGGACTCCTCCTTTCCTAGTAGGAGTAGGAGAGAAGGAAGGGGAAGAGAGAAGGGAAGGAAGGAGGGGGTGCAGCCCCTCCCCCTGGTCCAATTCGGACTAGGCCTTGGGGGCGCGAGGCCTGCCCTAGGCCGCCCCTCTCTCTTTCCCGTATGGCCCAATAAGACCCAATACTTCTCCCCGGCGAATTCCCGTAACTCTCCGGTACTCCGATAAATACCCGAATCACTCGGAACCTTTCCGAAGTCCGAATATAGTCGTCCAATATATCGATCTTTACGTCTCAACCATTTCGAGACTCCTCGTCTTGTCCACGATCTCATCCGGGACTCGGTACATCAAAACTCATAAACTCATAATAAAACTGTCATCGAAACCTTAAGCGTGCGGACCCTACGGGTTCAAGAACTATGTAGACATGACCGAGACACGTTTCCGGTCAATAACCAATAGCGGAACCTGGATGCTCATATTGGCTCCTACATATTATACGAAGATCTTTATCGGTCAAACCGCACGACAACATACGTTGTTCCCTTTGTCATCGGTATGTTACTTGCCCGAGATTCGATCGTCGGTATCTGAATACCTAGTTCAATCTCGTTACCGGCAAGTCTCTTTACTCGTTATGTAATGCATCATTCCGTAACTAACTCATTAGTTACATTGCTTGCAAGGCTTATAGTGATGTGCATTACCGAGAGGACCCAGAGATACCTCTCCGACAATCGGAGTGACAAAACCTAATCTCGAAATACGCAAACTCAACATGTACCTTTGGAGACACCTGTAGAGCTCCTTAATAATCACCCAGTTACGTTGTGATGTTTGGTAGCACACAAAGTGTTCCTCCGGTAAACGGGAGTTGCATAATCTCATAGTTATAGGAACATGTATAAGTCATGAAGAAAGCAATAGCAACATACTAAACGATCAAGTGCTAAGCTAATGGAATGGGTCAAGTCAATCACATCATTCTCCTAATTATGTGATCCCCGTTAATCAAATGACAACTCATGTCTATGGTTAGGAAACACAACCATCTTTGATCAACAAGCTAGTCAAGTAGAGGCATACTAGTGACAGTATGTTTGTCTATGTATTCACACTTGTATTATGTTTCCGGTTAATACAATTCTAGCATGAATAATAAATATTTATCATGAAATAAGGAAATAAATAATAACTTTATTATTGCCTCTAGGGCATATTTCCTTCAGTCTCCCACTTGCACTAGAGTCAATAATCTAGTTCACATTGCCATGTGATTTAACACCAATATTCATATCTGTATATGATTAACATCCATAGTTCACATCGTCATGTGACCAACACCCAAAGGGTTTACTAGAGTTAATAATCTAGTTCACATAGCTATGTGATTAACACCCAAAGAGTACTAAGGTGTGATCATGTTTTGCTCGTGAGAGAAGCTTAGTCAACGGGTCTGTCACATTCAGAGCCGTATGTATTTTGCAAATATTCTATGTCTACAATGCTCTGCACGGAGCTACTCTAGCTAATTGCTCCCACTTTCAATATGTATCCACATTTAGACTTAGAGTCATCTGGATCGGTGTGAAAGCTTGCACCGATGTAACTCTTTATGACGGGCTATTTTATCACCTCCATAATCGAGAAATAATTCCTTAGTCCTCACTAAGGATATTCTTGACCAATGTCCAGTGATCTACTCCTAGATCACTATTGTACTCCCTTGCCAAATTTAGAGCAAGGTATACAATAGGTCTGGTACATAGCATAGCATACTTTATAGAACCTATGACTGAGGCATAGGGAATGACTTTCATTCTCTTTTCTATTTTCTGCCGTGGTCGGGATTTGAGTCTTACTCAATTTCACACCTTTGCAACACAGGCAAGAACTCTTTCTTTGACTGTTCCATTTTGAACTATTTCAAAATCTTGACAAAGTATGTACTTATTGAAAAACTTATCAAGCGTATTGATCTATCTCAATAGATCTTGATGCTCAATATGTAAGTAGCTTTACTGAGGTCTTTCTTTTAAAGAACTCCTTTCAAATACTCTGTTATGCTTTCTAGAAAAAATCTACAACATTTTTGATCAACAATATGTTACTCACTTATATCTATCAGAAAGGCGGTAGTGCTCCCACTCACTTTATTGTAAATACAAGCTTCACCGCAAGTCTGTATAAAACTATATGCTTTGATCAACTCATCAAAGCGTATATTCCAACTCTAAGATGCTTGCACCAGTCCATAGATGGATCGCTGGAGCTTGCACATTTTGTTAGCACCTTTAGGATTGACAAAACCTTCTGGTTGCATCATATACAACTCTTCTTTAAGAAAACCATTAAGGAATGCAGTTTTGACATCCATTTGCCAGATTTCATAAAATGTGGCAATTGCTAACATGATTCGGACAGACTTAAGCATCGCTACAGTTGAGAAAATCTCATTGTAGTCAACACCTTGAACCTGTCGAAAACCTTTTTGCGACAAGTCGAGCTTTGTAGATAGTAACACTACTATCAGCGTCTGTCTTCCTCTTGAAGATCCATTTACACAATATGGCTTGCCGATCATCGGGAAACTCCACCAAAGTCCACACTTTGTTCTCATACATGGATCCCATCTCAGATTTCATGGCCTCAAGCCATTTCACGGAATCTGGGCTCATCATCACTTCCTCATAGTTCGTAGGTTCATCATGGTCAAGTAACATGATTTCCAGAATAGGATTACCATACCACTCTGGTGTGGACTGTACTTTGGAAGACCTACGAGGTTTTGTAGTAACTTAATCTGAAGTTTCATGATCATCATCATTAGCTTCCTCACTAAATTGGTGTAGGAATCACTGGAACTGATTTCTGTGATGAACTACTTTCCAATTCGGGAGAAGGTACAAATTACCTTATTAGGCTCTACTTCCTCCCACTCACTTCTTTCGAGAGAAACTCCTTCTCTAGAAAGGATCCATTCTTAGCATCAAATGTTTTGCCTTCGGATCTGTGATAGAAGGTGTACCCAACAGTTTCCTTTCGATATTCTATGAAGACGCACTTCTCCGATTTGGGTTCGAGCTTATCAGGTTGAAACCTTTTTCACATAAGCATCGCAACTCCAAACTTTAAGAAATGACAGCTTAGGTTTACTGCTAAACCATAGTTCATACGGTGTCATCTCAACGGATTTAGATGGTGCCCTATTTAAAGTGAATGCAACTGTCTTTAATGCATGACCCCAAAATGATAATGGTAAATTGGTAAGAGACATCATAGATCGCACTATATCTAATAAAGTGTGGTTACGATGTTCGGACACACCATTACGCTGTGGTGTTCCAGGTGGCATGAGTTTGTGAAACTATTCCACATTGTTTTAATTGAAGACCAAACTCGTAACTCAAATACTTGTCTCCGTGATCAGATCGCAGAAACTTTATTTTCTTGTTACGATGATTTTCCACTTCACTCTAAAATTCTTTGAACTTTTCAAATATTTCAGACTTATGTTTCATCAAGTAGATATACTCATATCTGCTCGAATCATCTGTGAAGGTCAAAAAATAACGATACCCGCCACGATCATCAACACTCATTGGACCGTATACATCGGTATGTATTATTTCCAACAAGTCAGTAGCTCGTTCCATTGTTCCGAAGAACGGCATTATAGTCATCTTGCCCATGAGGCACGGTTTACAAGCATCAAATAATTCATAACCAAGTAATTCCGAAAATCCATCTTTATGGAGTTTCTTCATGTGCTTTACACCGATATGACCCAAACGACAGTGCCACAAATAAGTTGCACTATCATTATCAATTTTGCATCTTTTGGCATCAATATTATGAATATGTGTATCACTACGATCGAGATCCAACAAACTATTTTCATTGGGTGTTTGACCATCGAAGGTTTTATTCATGTAAACAGAACAACAATTTTATTCTCTGACTTCTAAATGAATAACCGTATTGCAATAAACATGATCAAATCATATTCATGCTCAACGCACACGCCAAATAACATTTATTTAGGTTTAACACTAATCCCGAAAGTATAGAGAGTGCGCGATGATGATCATATAAATCTTGGAACTACTTCCAACACTCATCGTCACTTCCCCTTCAACTAGTCTCTGTTTATTCTGTAACTCCTGTTTCGAGTTACTAATCTTAGCAACCGAACAAGTATCAAATACTCAGGGGCTACTATAAACACTAGTAAGGCACACATCAATAACCTGTATATCAAATATACCCTTGTTCACTTTGCCATCCTTCCTATCCACCAAATATTCAGGGCATTTCCGCTTCCAGTGACCATTTCCTTTGCTGTATAAGCACTCAGTTTTAGGCTTTGGTCCAGCTTTGGTCTTCTTCACGGGAGTGACAACTTGTTTGCCATTCTACTTGAAGTTTCCCTTTCTTTCCCTTTGCCCTTTTCTTGAAACTAGTGGTCTTGTCAATCATCAACACTTGATGCTCTTTCTTGATTTCTACCTTTGTCAATTTCAACATCACGAAGAGCTCGGGAATCATTTTCGTCATCCCTTGCATACTATAGTTCATCACGAAGTTCTAGTAACTTAGTGATGTGACTAGGGAATTCTGTCAATCACTATCTTATCTGCAAGATTAACTCCCACTTGATTCAAGCGATTGAAGTACCCAGACAATCTGAGCACATGCTCACTAGTTGAGCGATTCTCATCCATCTTTTAGCTATAGAACTTGTTGGAGACTTCATATCTCTCAACTCGGGTATTTGCTGGAAATATTAACTTCAACTCCTGGAACATCTCATATGGTCCATGACGTTCAAAACGTCTTTGAAGTCCCAATTATAAGCCGTTTAAGCATGGTGCACTAAACTATCAAGTAGTCATCATTTTGAGCTAGCCAAACATTCATAACGTTTGCATCTGCTCCTGCAATAGGTTTGTCACCTAGCGGTGCATCAGGGGCATAATTCCTCTGTGCAGCAATGAGGATAAACCTCAGATCACGGACCCAATCTGCATCATTGCTACTAATGTCTTTCAACACAGTTTTCTCTAGGAACATATCAAAATAAACATATGAAAGCAACAACGCGAGCTATTGATCTACAACATAATTTGCAAAATACTACCAGGACCAAGTTCATGATAAATTTAAGTTCAATTAACCATATTACTTAAGAACTCCCACTTAGGCAGACATCTCTCTAGTCATCTAAGTGATCACGTGATCCAAATCAACAAAACCATGTCCGATCATCACGTGAGATGGAGTAGTTTTCAATGGTGAACATCACTATGTTGATCATATCTACTATATGATTCACGTTCGACCTTTTGGTCTCCGTGTTTCGGGGCCATATCTGTATATGCTAGGCTCATCAAGTTTAACCTGAGTCTATCACACCCGATCATCACGTGGTGTCTCAGCACAAAGAACTTTCGCAACGGTGCATACTCAGGGAGAACACTTCTTGATAATTAGTGAGAGATCATCTTAAAATGCTACCGTCAAACTAAGCAAAATAAAATGTATAAAAGATAATCATCATATGCAATAAAAATATGTGACATGATATGGCCATGATCATCTTGCGCCTTTGATCTCCATCTCCAAAGTACTGTCATGATCTCTATCAACACCGGCACAACACCATGATCTCCATCATCTTGATCTATATCAATGTGTCGTTACATGGTCGTCTCGCCAACTATTGCTCTTGCAACTATTGCTATCGCATAGAGATAAAGTAAAGCAATTATTTGGCGCTTGCATCTTATGCATAAAGAGACAACCATAAGACTTCTGCCAGTTGCCGATAACTTCAACAAAACATGATCATCTCATACAACAATTTATATCTCATCACGTCTTGACCATATCACATCACAACAAGCCCTGCAAAAACAAGTTAGACGTCCTCTACTTTGTTGTTGCAAGTTTTACGTGGCTGCTACGGGCTGAGCAAGAACCGTTCTTACCTACGCATCAAAACCACAACGATATTTCGTCAAGTTAGTGCTGTTTTAACCCTCGCAAGGACCTGGCATAGCCACACTCGGTTCAACTAAAGTTGGAGAAACACACACCCGCTAGTCACCTGTGTGCAAAGCACGGTGGTAAAACCAGTCTCACGTAAGTGTACACGTAATGTCGGTCCGGGTCGCTTCATCCAACAATACCGCTGAACCAAAGTATGACATGCTGGTAAGCAGTATGACTTGTATCACCCACAACTCACTTGTGTTCTACTCGTGCATATAACATCTACGCATAAAACCAGGCTCGGATGCCACTGTTGGGGAACGTATTAATTTCAAAAAAATTCCTACGCACACGCAAGATCATGGTGATGCATAGCAACGAGAGGGGAGAGTGTTGTCCATGTACCCTCGTAGACCAAAAGTGGAAGCGTTAGAACAATGCGGTTGATGTAGTCGTACGTCTTCACGGCCCGACCGATCAAGCACCAAAACTACGGCACCTCCGAGTTCTAGCACACGTTCAGCTCGATGACGTCCCTCGAACTCCGATCCAGCCGAGTGTCGAGGGAGAGTTCCGTCAGCACGACGGCGTGGTGACGATCTTGATGTTCTACCATCGCAGGGATTCGCCTAAGCACCGCTACAATATTATCGAGGACTTTGGTGGAGGGGGGCACCGCACACGGCTAAAAGATCCAGAGATCAATTGTTGTCCCTATGGGGTGCCCCCTGCCCCCGTATATAAAGGAGCTAGGGGGGAGGCGGCCGGCCAAGGAGGAGGGCGCCAAGTGGGGAGTCCTACTCCCACCGGGAGTAGGACTCCTCCTTTCCTAGTAGGAGTAGGAGAGAAGGAAGGGGAAGAGAGAAGGGAAGGAAGGAGGGGGCGCAGCCCCTCCCCCTAGTCCAATTCGGACTAGGCCTTGGGGGGAGCGCGGCCTAACCTAGGTAGCCCCTCTCTCTTTCCCGTATGGCCCAATAAGGCCCAATACTTCTCCCCGGTGAATTCCCGTAACTCTCCGGTACTCCGATAAATACCCGAATCACTCGGAACCTTTCCGAAGTCCGAATATAGTCGTCCAATATATCGATCTTTACGTCTCGACCATTTCGAGACTCCTCTTCATGTCCCCGATCTCATCCGGGACTCCGAACTCCTTCGGTACATCAAAACTCATAAACTCATAATAAAACTGTCATTGAAACTTTAAGCGTGCGGACCCTACGGGTTCGAGAACTATGTAGACATGACCGAGACACGTTTCCGGTCAATAACCAATAGCGGAACCTGGATGCTCATATTGGCTCCTACATATTATACGAAGATCTTTATTGGTCAAACCGCACGACAACATACGTTGTTCCCTTTGTCATCGGTATGTTACTTGCCCGAGATTCGATCGGTGGTATCTCAATACCTAGTTCAATCTCGTTACCGACAAGTCTCTTTACTCGTTATGTAATGCATCATTGCATAACTAACTCATTAGTTACATTGCTTGTAAGGCTTATAGTGATGTGCATTACCAAGAGGGCCCAGAGATACCTCTCCGACAATCGAAGTGACAAAACCTAATCTCGAAATACGCCAACTCAACATGTACCTTTGGAGACACCTGTAGAGCTCCTTTATAATCACCCAGTTACATTGTGACGTTTGGTAGCACACAAAGTGTTCCTCCGGTAAACGGGAGTTGCATAATCTCATAGTTATAGGAACATGTATAAGTCATGAAGAAAGCAATAGCAACATACTAAACGATCAAGTGCTAAGCTAACGGAATGGGTCAAGTCAATCACATCATTCTCCTAATGATGTGATCCCTTTAATCAAATGACAACTCATGTCTATGGTTAGGAAACACAACCATCTTTGATCAACAAGCTAGTCAAATAGAGGCATACTAGTGACACTATGTTTGTCTATGTATTCACACATGTATTATGTTTCCGGTTAATACAATTCTAGCATGAATAATAAACATTTATCATGAAATAAGGAAATAAATAACAACTTTATTATTGCCTCTAGGGCATATTTCCTTCACAAGCGGCAACGGCCTCTACTACCACGAGGTCCTGTTCATCCAACCCCCACCGAGAACTATTCATCCAACCCCAACAACGTTCACTGTTCATCAAGAGGCAACAAGTTCGATCGACTTCAGTTAGCAGCAGTAGCAAAGGAATCGCCCGGGTTCAATTAATAGCCTGGGATCGACCGCTAGGGTTCAGTAACGTATCCAGTGCAATTGCTCGGGTTCAGTTAGAGCCCAACGCCTCGCACACACGCGCATATGTGTACGAGAGAAACAAGCAAACCTCCATGCATCGCTCGGCCCCGAGCACCCGCCGTAACCAGGAACTCCCCGAAATTTTCTGCGCCCTTGCTTCTACCATGATTTTTCCCGTCATTGACGGCCCAAAGAATGTCATGCAGGTGCGTCTCTGGCCTGCCCAGGAAGAAAAGACCATTTTCTGTCATGATTTTTTGTCATAGAAGTAGGAGTCCACCACATCTATGATGATACCGGGTTTTGTCACAAGTATCATCGTAGAAGTGTCATAAGCATGACAGAAAAAAATCGTTCGGCCCAAAATGTCACGGATGTGTCTTTTTTTTGTAGTGCATCCAGGGCTAATACAAGATCTGGGGCAGCAAGGAGCATGAGAAGGACTTACTATTTCACCTCGCCGTGGCGATCATCGACCCCTACTACAGAGACATAAAGGATTCCTACAACAAGGACAAGCGTGCTTGGCACTCGGCCTGGATGGAGAAACTCGGCAAAGCTCACGTCGTGTACGCGACCAAGGAGGCGTACACGAGCTACGAGATGTACAGACGGATTGTTGACATGAGGAAGTGGCTCCTTCCTCACAATAGTCAAGGATCCAACCAGAAGCAGAGCAATGGCAAGTGTTGTCGCAACAAGATGTAGATGATTAGATGCTCATTTCTCCTAGTTTAGTATGCATGTAATTGCTTACTTTGGTGTGTGGAAATGTTATGTGCCTAGTCACTTATGTAATTGTATGCTGAAATTGGTTATGCAATGTTGTTCTTATAAGTATATATGTTGATGTTCTGTAGACAGAACAAATCACATCGCACACAGACTGAACAATGGAACCCGTCGGTGATGATTTCATCATCACTCACAATTGTGTACCGGAAATCATTTGCTCACAACACACACAACTTGTTATCAGTAATCGTCTGTGTTGTTATCGATCTTCCCACACATTTCCGATTAGAGAACCATTTTCCATGTATCACGCACATCTTGTTAAGTTGAACTGTTTCTGTTCTCTTGGCTCGACGCAAACAGTTCATCCGAGTGAACTATATGTGGTATATCGCACACACCTTAATCTGGCTGGCCGTTTCTTTTGTTTTGACTAACCACAAAAAGTTCATTCGAGTGAACTGTATGCCGTATATCACACACACATTCATCTAGATGCCCATTTTTGTTGTTCCGCCTCATCACAAATAGTTCATCTGGGTGAACTGTATGCCGTATATCGCACACACCTTGATCTGGTTGCCCATTTCTGTTGTTCTGTTCTCATCGCAAACAATTCGTATGGATCAACCGTATGCCCCACATCGCACAGGAAACTAAAACCTGAACCATGTTTGATGTATCCGCCATCGCAAACGTTTTGCATCTTTTTTGATGTTTTTTACATCATTGTTTGCGATTAATGCATCACACACAGTTTCGTTGAAGGGTCTCTGATTGTAGTGTCGTGTTTGTATCGTCCTGCAGTAGTGTGTGACAGACGAACGGAGGGCATATTCGGAATCATTGGATTTTTCTAAGCAACTTTCATATATAATTTATTTTCATCCAAGTTACGGATTAATTTATATGATTTTTCAAAGTTTAATAGATTTTCTAAAAATTATAGGATTTATTTAAATCAAAAATAATTATCGCGTCATCATGACGTCAGGGTGACATTACTAGTCAACAGGGCGTTGGCTGGTCAAACTGACGTGTGGGACCCCTTGGTCAGTGACTTAGTTAGTTTAATAGTTTAAAATTAACTAATTTAATTAATTAACTAGCATGGGCATAAATATTAAGACATAAGTGATTCAAAGCAATAGTCTATATTTGACATAAATACATCAATACTGAGGCATCCCAATAAACAATCATGTCTTTCAAAATATCAACGCTAAAGAAAGCTATCCCTACAAAATCATATAATCTTGTCATGCTCTGCCTTCCTAACACAAAGTATAAATCGTGTACTATCCCGGTGTCAGCCAAGCAATTGGTTCATACTTTTTAACGCACTTCAGTTTTTTCAACCCTCACGCAATACATGAGCGCAAGCCATGGATATAGCACTACGGGTGAAATAGAGTATGATGATAGGGGTAAATATAAAGAAGACAAAAAAATAAAAAAAGTCTCACATCGATGCGGCTAACCAATGGGCTATGGAGATGCTCATCAATTGACATCAACGTGAGGAATAGGGATTGCGATGCAACGAATGCACTAAGAGCTATAAGTGTATGAAAGCTCCATATGAAAACTAAGCTGGTGTGCATCTAATCCTATAATGAAAAATTCCCATTAGTATACGAAAGTTACAACATAGGATCTCTCCATATGAATAACATGGTGCTACTTTGAAGCACAAGTGTGGTAAAGGATACTAACAATGCACCTTCTCTCTTTGTTTATTATTTTTTCCTTTTCTTTTTTTCCTTTTTCTTTTTTTCCTTTTTTCGCTTTTTTCTCATTGTCCGGAGTCTCATCCCGACTTGTGGGGGAATCATAGTCTCCATCATCCTTTCTTCACTGGGGCACTCCTCTAAAAATGATGATCATCACACTTCTATTTACTTATAACTCAAAAGGAATAAAAATTACAACTCGATACCTATAACAAAGTATGACTCTATATGGATGCCTCTGGCAGTGTACCAGGATGTGCAATGATCTAGCGTAACATGTATGAAAAATTATGAACGGTGGCTGAGCCACAACTACTATGTCAGCTATATGATCATGCAAAGCAATATGACAATGAATGCTCAAGTCATCAAATGGAAGCAGTGGAAGTTGCATGGCAATATATCTCGGAATGGCTATGGAAAAGCCATAATAGGTAGGTATGGTGGATGTTTTGAGGAATATATAATAAGGCTTATGTGTGATAGAACGTATCCTAGCATAGGTTTGGATGCACCGGCGAAGTTTTCACCATGTCTCGAGGTGAGAAAGAGCAATGCACGGTACTGTAGAGGCTAGCAAATTGCGGAAAGGTAAGTGTGCGTATAATCCATGGACTCACATTAGTCACAAAGAACTCATATACTTATTGAAAAAATTTATTAGCCCTCGAAGCAAAGTAATACTACGCATGCCCCTAGGAGGGAGTTTGGTAGGAGTTAACCATCGCGCGCCCCCGACCTTCACACAAAGATAGACAATCAAGGATAAATTGTGCTCCAACTTTCATAGCATAACGAGAGACTATACATGCATGCTCAGGAATCACAAATCTTAACACAAATATTCTTACTAACCACAACTGTTTACTAGTACTTCCCACATTATGATCATCTCTATATCGCAAAACTATTGCAAGGAATCAAACATATCATATTCAGTGATCCATAAGTTTTGTTTAGGATTTTATGACTAACCATGCAATTGACCAATTCCATTTGTCTCTCTAAATAGATATAAGTGAAGCATGAGAGTTCAATTATTTCTACAAAAGATCATGCTCTAACAAATATAAGTGAAGTAAAAGAGCATTCTACGAACATCGGTTTTCTATGTGAAGAGAAGTAGGCAACCCAAACTTCAAATGATATAAGTGAAGCACATGAAGCATTCTATAAAGCCATCCTCAAAAGATATAAGTGAAGTGCAATGAGCATTCTATAAATCAACCATGAAATATCTCATACCAGCATGGTGCATAAAAGAAAAATGAAAACTAAATGGAAAAGAGCTCCAAGATTTGCACATATCATATGAACGAAACGAATCCGAAAACATACTGATACTTGTTAAAGAAAGCTGGGATGCCCCATACTAATACTCGTTGAAGAAAGATGGGGTGCCTTCTGGGGCATCCCCAAGCTTAGACGCTTGAGTCTCCTTGAATATTTACTTGGGGTTCCTTGGGCATCCCCAAGCTTGAGCTCTTGCCTCTCCTCCTTCTCCTCATATCGAGACCTCCTCGATCTTCGAACACTTCATCCACACAAAACTCAACAGAAATAAAATGACTCTCTAAAACTTCCAGGTTGTCTCCCTGGCAGTGCTTTCTTTAAAGCCTTTAAGCTAGGCATAAAGTGCTCAAGTAATGGATCCACCCGAATCCCAAGGTATATCAAAGCCAATTTTAATTAACAATGATTTGGAATTTAGTAGTGAGCACAAAGCAACATAAATCAAGCAATGACGAAGTCTAACTCTCTTCCTATGCATCGGCATGTCATACAAGAACAATTCATGCACATCAAGTAAAGTCCAATACATAGCATAAGTGGTTTCTTGCAATTTTTTCGTGTTGGAAACATAGAGAGGTGGAGATGTAGTTCCTCTCTCATAATAATTGCACGTAGGAGCAACAAGCACATGCATATTATATTCATCAAAATCATCATGTGCAACGATAAAAGGTAACCCATCAATATAATCCTTAATAAGAACAAACTTCTCCGATACAATGTAGTTTGGAGAATTCAAAAAGATAATAGTACTATCATGTGTGGGTGCAATAGCAACAATTTCATTCTTAACATAAGGAACTATAGCAACTTCATCTCCATATGCATAATTCATATTGGCATCATGGCCACAATCATCAAGTTCATCAAAAAGGGATATTTCAAAAGAATCAACGGGATCATAACAATTATTAGCATTCATCCTTCAGTAAGAACGAAGGGACATCAAACAATGTATGAGTTGAAGAGTTACTCTCATTAGAAGGTGGGCATGGGTAGCTAATCCGCTCTTCCTCCTTTTGTTCTTCGCTCTCCTCATCATCTTTTTCATCCAATGAGCTCACAGTTTCATCAATTCCTTCTTCCATAGACTCCTGCAAAACATTAGTCTCTTCTTGGACAGCGGAGACCTTCTCAATAAACGCATCAATATCGGAATTGTATTTATAGTTATCATAGGATGGCAAAATTTACAGGTCTATAAACTGAATCATCAAAATCTTCATACTTTTCAAACAAAGATTCAATTTCATAAGCACCCTTAAAAGCAACAAATTCTTCTATTCATTCCACATCATAATAATCATATATACCGTTGGCATAAGAAGCCAAGGTTTCATTATCATTAAATTCACATGAAAAGGGAAGGTGTGGAGCATTCATCCTAGAGCAACAAGTATAATCATATCTCAAGCATAGCTCTCGAGCATACCAATGCAACATATGAATTTGATCCCATAAAAGTTTCCCTTTTTATGTCAAGCGATAATCCCTAAAGTATTCACGTTGATCCAACGTTACTCCCATTATTACGTTGAATGGGGTTTTCTCAGGATTATCAAAGTAGTGCATAATATTTTTCACATAACAAGCATCGAGGGTTTCAGGAGGTTCCCCATCTCCATGAGTAGCAAGTACAACTAATTTTTTTTGGTCTTTCATGTTCCATATCCATAACTAAAGATAGAGAACAACTTAGAACAGGAAATAAAAACAACCTAGTGATAAAGCAAACAAGCACACACGAGAATATTCACCCCACATTATGGCTCCCCGACAACGGCGTCAGAAAAAGGTCTTGATAACTGAGGGAGTTCCGGACTAGGGGGTGTCCGGATAGCCGAACTATCATCATCGGCCGGACTCCAAGACTATGAAGATACAAGATTGAAGACTTCGTCCCGTGTCCGGATGGGACTTTCCTTGGCGTGGAAGGCAAGCTTGGCGATACGGATATGTAGATCTCCTACCTTTGTAACCGACTCTGTGTAACCCTAGCCCTGTCCGGTGTCTATATAAACCGGATGGCCTTAGTCCATAGGACGAACAACAATCATACCATAGGCTAGCTTCTAGGGTTTAGCCTCCTTGATCTCGTGGTAGATCTACTCTTGTAACCCACATCATCAATATTAATCAAGCAGGACATAGGGTTTTACCTCTATCAAGAGGGCCCGAACCTGGGTAAAAACATCGTGTCCCTCGTCTCCTGTTACCATACGCCTAGACGCACAGATCGGGACCCCCTACCCGAGATCCGCCGGTTTTGACACCGACATTGGTGCTTTCATTGAGAGTTCCTCTATGTCGTCACTGATAGGCTCGATGGCTTCTTCGATCATCATCAATGATGTAGTCCAGGGTGAGACCTTCCTCCCCGGATAGATCTTCGTATTCGACGACTTTGCACTGCGGGCCAATTCGCTTGGCCAACTGGAGCAGATCGAAAGCTACGCCCCTGGCCGTCAGGTCAGATTTGGAAGTTTGAACTTCACGGCTGACATCCGCGGGGACTTGATCTTCGACGAATTCGAGCCACAGCCGAGCGTGCCGCACTGTCACGTCGGGCATGATTTAGCTCTGCTGCCGGACAGTACCCTGGAGGCCGCACTTGAAACTGCTCCGATCTTCAATTCGGAGCCAGCTCCGCAGATCGAGGATGGATGCCTAGACACCGCCTCGGGGGCTGCAACCTCTACGGCGATAGAGCCGAACACTAACTTTATCCCTCATAAAGCTCGTGACTCCAAGGTGTCGGACTCCTCGCCGGACTCCGAACCTCCCGCGCCCGCCCTGATTGAATCCGATTGGGCGTCGATCATGGAGTTCACCGCAGCGGACGTCTTCCAACACTCACCTTTCGGCGACATCTTGAGTTCGCTAAAATATCTCTCGTTATCAGGAGAGCCCGGGCCGGATTGTGGTCAGGACGGTTGGGATGCGGACGATGACAAAATTTAAAGCCCACCCACCACCCACTTGGTAGCCGCTGTTGATGATTTAACCGACATGCTAGACTACGACTCCGAGGACATCGACGGTATGGACGACGACGTCGGAGATGACCAAGAACCAGCGCCCACTAGGCACTGGACAGCCACCTCATCGTATGACATATACATGGTGGATATCCCAAAAGATGGGAATGGCGAAGGAACAGATGAGGGTGACCCCTCCAAAAAGCAGCCCAAGCGCCGGCGTCAGCGGCGCCGCTCTAAATCCCGCCACAGCAAGAATGAAGACTCCGGCACCGAAGACAATAATACACCGGACAGTGCCTTAGACAACCCGCTCCAGCAAGATGCAGCGCAGGAGGACGGAGACGCCAGCCCTTATGAAGGAGCGGCAGGGGAAGAGGCAGAGGATTATACGCCTCCCTCCGGAGACGAAGCGAGCCTCGACGATGACGAATTCGTCGTGCCTGAGGATCCCGTCGAACAAGAGCATTTTAAACGCAGGCTTATGGCCACGGCGAACAGCCTAAAGAAAAAGCAGCAACAGCTTAGAGCTGATCAGGATCTACTAGCCGACAGATGGACTGAAGTCCTCGCGGCCGAAGAGCATGAGCTCGAACGCCCCTCCAAAAGCTACCCTAAACGCAAGCTGCTCCCCCGATTAGAGGAGGAGGCTTACGAACCCGCATCACCAGGAGACAATACGGCTGACCGACCACCCCGTGGTCGCGACAGAGTGGCCTCTAGGCCCTTCACCAGACCCGTACCCCGGCATCGCTCGAAAAGCACATGGCCACAGGGGAACACTCCGGACTTGCGAGATATATTGGAGGATAAGGCAAGACAATCAAGATCGATCTATGGATTGCGTGGGCGTCCCACTATACGTGACGACAATCGTCGCGCTGGACACAGTAAGTCCGGTCGGGCCGAACAAAATAGACCAAGCTCCCTTGAGCTCCGTCGTGATATCGCCCAGTACAGAGGCGCCGCACACCCACTATGCTTCACAGATGAAGTAATGGATCATCAAATCCCCGAAGGGTTTAAACCCATCAAGATTGAATCCTATGATGGCACAACAGACCCCGCGGTTTGGATTGAGGACTATCTCCTTCACATCCACATGGCCTGCGGTGACGATCTTCACGCCATCAAATACCTCCCCCTCAAGCTTAAAGGACCAGCCCGGCATTGGCTCAATAGCTTGCCAGCAGAGTCAATTGGGAGTTGGGAGGACCTGGAAGCCGCATTCCTCGATAACTTCCAGGGCACTTATGTGCGACCACCAGACGCTGATGACCTAAGCCACATAATTCAACAGCCAGATGAATCGGCCAGGCAATTCTGGACACGGTTCTTAACCAAGAAAAACCAAATCGTCGATTGTCCGGATGCGGAGGCCCTCGCGGCCTTCAAGCATAACATCCGCGATGAGTGGCTTGCCCGGCACCTGGGACAGGAAAAGCCGAAATCCATGGCAGCCCACACATCACTCATGACCCGCTTCTGCGCGGGTGAGGACAGCTGGCTAGCACGCAGCAACAACCTCAGCAAAAATTCTGGCAGTCTGGACTTCAAGGACCGAAATGGCAGGCCGCGTCGCAACAAAAACAAACGCCGCATTAACGGCGATCATATTGAGGATACGGCAGTCAATGCCGGATTCAGAGGCTCCACACCCGGTCAGCGGAAAAAGCCATTCAAAAGAACTACTCCGGGTCCGTCCAATTTGGACCGAATACTCGACCGCTTGTGCCAGATACACGGCACCCCCGAAAAGCCAGCTAACCACACCAACAGGGACTGTTGGGTATTCAAGCAGGCAGGCAAGTTAATTGCCGAAAATAATGACAAGGGGCTACATAGCGATGACGAGGACGAGACCCAACCGCCGAACAATAGAGGACAAAGGGGTTTCCCCCCCTAGGTGCGGACGGTGAACATGATATACGCAACGCACATACCCAAAAGTGAGCGGAAGCGTGCACTCAGGGATGTCTACGCGATGGAGCCAGTTGCCCCGAAGTTCAATCCATGGTCCTCCTGCCCGATCACTTTTGACCGAAGGGACCACCCCACCAGCATCGCCACGGCGGATTCCCCACACTGGTCTTAGACCCAATCGTCGATGGATTTCACCTAACCAGAGTCCTGATGGACAGCGGCAGCAGCCTGAACCTACTTTACCAGGATACAGTGCGCAAAATGGGCATAGACCCCTCAAGGATTAAACCTAGCAAAACGACCTTTAAAGGCGTCATACCAGGTGTAGAAGCCAATTGTACAGGCTCAATTACACTGGAAGTGGTCTTCGGATCCCCGGATAACTTCCGAAGCGTGGAGTTAATCTTCGACATAGTCCCGTTCCGCAGCGGCTATCATGCCTTGCTCGGACGTACTGTGTTTGCAAAGTTCAACGCGGTGCCGCACTACGCATACCTCAAGCTCAAGATGCCAGGCCCTCGAGGAGTCATCACGGTCAACGGAAACACTGAACGTTCTCTCCGCACGGAGGAACATACAGCGGCTCTCGCGGCAGAAGTGCAATGCAGCCTCTTGAGGCAATTCTCGAGTCCGGCCTTTAAGCGGCCGGACACAGCTAAGCGCGCCTGGAGTAACTTACAACAAGACCACCTAGCACGTTCCGAGCACGCGTAGCAGTGCGGCCCCAACCCCAGCTCCTGCGAAACGTTAAAGCAGATCCTTCGCGTACACCATTACACTCTGAAGATACCATGAGCATGGGTAGAGGGGCACGACCACGATAAACCCAGACTGCGGCTCAACCGCACCAGGGGCTCTCCAGTGTGTCGTTCTTTTTTCTTTTTTTCTTTTTACCTTTTTGTTTTTACACACAGGACTCCGTTCGTCAGAGGCCCTGTCCGGCAGCAGATCTGCCGAACTCACGATGCAATAGCCAGGGAAGGATAAAGGCTACAACGAACATACAAGTGGTCTCCGTTACGAGCATTTTTATACACCAATCTGCAGCCTACCCCTGGAGGGGGACATGTTTAATAGTCCCATACCTTGCTTATCGCACTATTTATATCGTTATGCATTCGTAGCAGCACTTATTGAATAAAACAATGCAGCACCTTTTTGCTTATAATTGCATTTCCTTTTCATACATATGTTCATTCACGACATATTGCATCCGTACACTTTGGTACGGCTAATACACACCAGGGGCTTATGTTCCCCACGTCATGGTGTGATGAGTCCGAACACTTTCACAAGTGCGGCACCCTGAACTTATAGCACTATATGCATCGGCTCCGAATCATGTCTTGGGTCAATAGTTGGGTTTGCCCGGCTCCCATGTTTTGGTACCTTACGTTCCGTTATATCGGCTAAGGTAGCACTGGGAGAACCACTGCGATTGCGCCCCAGTTGAGCTGGGTTAACGCCTCAGTGGAGAAAGCTAAAACTGACCGTCATGATGAGGCGAGAGCCGGTCGCTGTTCGAGAGGTTTTTTGCGAGTCCTTAAAGACTTATGCCGCTTAGAGCGAGGAGCCGGATACTGTCCGGCCAAGGCGTGGATAGTGCCCCAAATTTGGCTTTCCGAAGACTAGGGGCTTCGCCGAAATTTAAAATTATAGAATTCTATGGCTAAGTGAGAGTGCTCAAGCATTATAAGTCCGGTTGCCTTGTTCGCCGTGTCGAGCGCCTCCCTAGATGGACCCAAAAATGGGAACAAGAGTGCTCGAGTTTATCCTGAACACCCCAGCACTCGTGGCATGGGGGTTGAAGCCGACGACTTGCCATCTCTCAGATTTGATAAATAGCCGCACAGAAGGTAATATTTTAAATTAACAAGCGTTGCTTAGCGCATATGAACCAAGTTTTCAGTGCATAGGATAACAAAATGCGAGTCTACTCAAATATTACATCTTTGGAGCACTCACCCGCAATAGTGCGGGCGCCCTTCAGCACACTCTTATAATACATCTCAGGCGTGCGATGCTCCTTGCCCTCTGGTGGGGGGTCCGTCATAAGCTTCTGGGCATCCATCTTGCCCCAGTGCACCTTTGCGCGGGCAAGGGCCTGACGGGCACCCTCAATACAGGCGGAGTGCTTGATAACTTCAACCCACGGGCACGCATCCACCAGCCGCCGAACCAGGCCGAAGTAGCTCCCAGGCATAGCCTCCTTAGGCCACAGCCGAACTATGAGGCCCTTCATGGCCTGTTCGGCCGCCTTGTGGAGCTCGACCAGCTGCTTCAGCTGGTCGCTAAGGGGCACCGGATGTCCGGCCTCAGCATACTGAGACCAGAAGACCTTCTCCGTCGAGCTCCCCTCCTCGGCCCGGTAGAATGCGGCAGCGTCGGACACGTTGCGAGGAAGATCTGCGAATGCCCCTGGAGAGCTCTGAATTCGGGTAAGGAACAGGTAATTAACACTCACATGCTTACTTTGCATGAAAAATGCCTTACCCGCTGCTATTTTCTTCACCGCCTCAATCTCCTGGAGGGCCTTGTAGGCCTCGGCCTTAGCGGCTTTGGCACTCTCAAGAGCCATTGCAAGCTCAGACTCTCGAGTCTTCGTGTCACGCTCCAAGCTCTCATGTTTTTTCACGAGATCCTGGAGCTCTTGTTGTACCTCCGCCACCCGCGCCTCCTGCCTCTCTCGCTCGATGCGCTCCGCGGCCGCATTGCGTTCGGCCGCGGCCACTGCCTCCTTCAGGGTCGCCACCTCGTTAGTGGCCCCTGCAATACCCAAGTTATCCTTGTCATTTTTCTTGCAACCAAATCCTTTTCTGTAAGGTACAATTTTCATAAGGTATTACTCACCTTCTTTTTCCTCGAGCTGCTTCTTGGCACGGCCGAGCTCGTTCTCGGACCGCTCGAGGTTTTCCTTCAACGTATTGACCTCCGCAGTCAGTGCGGCAGAGGTCAGCAGCACAGCCTGCAATCCCATATTGACATATTTTCATGACTCCTGCGTTTATCTTTCTAAAGATCCTCAGTCCGGCTTTTCTTTCCGAACACCGAACCGAGCATCAGGGGCTACTGTCTATGCGGTACCATTTTACATATATTGAAATTCTTACCTCAAAGCCTGTTAGAAGGCTGCTGCAGGCTTCGGTCAGCCTGCTCTTGGCGAGCTGAACCTTCTGAATCACCGCACTCATAACAGTGCGGTGTTCCTCTTTGATGGAGGCGCCGTTGAGCGCCTCCAGCAAATTGTCCGGCACCTCCGGTTGGACGGAGGCAGCCGATGTCGCGGTCTTGCCCTTCTTATGAAGGGGTCGCCCGCCGGACTCTGGAGCCACTGTGGCCTCCGGGGCTGAGTCCGGTGCAAAGTCCGGGAGGTTGTCCTGCGACACCTCCGGGGCCTCCTCCTCCTGGTAGGTCCCTTCCTGGGACCCCACCTCGGCGTCGTCCGCGGCACGGGGGGTGGAGGCAGTCAGAAGGGAATCCATATCCGACGCACCCAAGGACCCGCTCGACGAAACGGGAAGATCATCCTTGGGCGGACTGCAGGGTTGTATGCGGCATTAGAAAGACATTATCTGGCGAAAAGAAAAAAACCTTGAAGTTATTTGGGAGTCCGGATGCTTACAATCTCGCCAGGGGCTTGGCCCTTGGAGGCCAGTCCTCATCGACGTCACTGGCGTTGGCGGAGCGGTCCGGGCGGAGAGTTTTTCCCCTCTTGGACCCTTCAGCCTCCCTTGTTGGGGAGGCCTTCCTTTTCTTCCCTTCCCCCGCTGGGGGAGAGGCTTTCTTCTCCTCCTCGCCTTGGTGGGAGGAGTCGGCCTCGAATTCATCATCCGATAGCACCTGAAAACGGGAACTCTTCCGAGTCGCCGTGGCCTTCTTCTTGGCCTTCTTCTCCGGCACCACATGGGGTGCCGGAGCCAGCAGCCCCGTCAAATGGGCGTCCGCTGGGTCCTCTGGCAATGGGGCCGGACAGATAGCCTGTGCGGCCTTCTTCAGCCAGTCCTGTCAAAGGAAAGGGGAGTTTAGATCCCGCATAGAGTCAAACTATGGAAAACACACGTCCCTTAAAGGATGAAATCACTTACCTCGTCAGCCGGACGCTGCGAGCGGAATCCACGATCTTCGGTAGCAGATGCGGGAGCTTCGGCGCCCTTGAACAGCACCTTCCAGACATCTTCGTACGCAGTGTCGAAGAGCCCGCTCAGGGTCTGGTGCTGCGCCGGATCGAACTCCCACATGTTGAAACCCCGTCGTTGGCACGGGAGAATCCGGCGGATGAGCATGACCTGGACTACGTTGACAAGCTTGAGCTTCTTGTCCACTAGCTTCTGGATACAGGCTTGGAGTCCGGTCAGCTCCTCCAAATTCCCCCAGATCAGGCCACTCTCTTTCCAGGAGGTGAGCCGTGTAGGGATGCCGGATCTGAATTCGGGGGCCGCTGCCCAATCGGCGTCACGCGGCTTGGTGATGTAGAACCACCCCGATTGCCACCCCTTGATGGTTTCCACGAAAGTGCCTTCCAGCCACGTAACGTGGGACATCCTGCCCACCATGGCGCCTCCGCACTCCGCTTGGCTGCCCTTCACAACCTTCAGCTTGACACTGAAGGTCTTGAGCCACAAGCCAAAGTGGGGCTGGATGCAGAGGAAGGCCTCGCACACGACGATAAACGCCGAGATGTTGAGGATGAAATTCGGGGCCAGATCATGGAAATCCAGGCCGTAGTATAACATGAGCCCCCGGACGAAGGGATGAAGTTGGAAGCCCAGTCCGCGGAGGAAATGGGGAAGGAACACTACCCTCTCATGGGGCCTGGGGGTGGGGATGAGCTCTCCCTCGTCGGGGAGCCGATGCGCGATGTCGCTGGACAAGTATCCAGCGTCGCGCAACTTCTGGATCTGCCCCTCCGTGACGGAGGAGGCCATCCACTTGCCTCCCGCTCCGGACATAGTTGGAGAAGGTTGAGGTGAGAAGTGCGGACTTGGGCACTGGAGCTCGAGTTCGCAGAGATGGATAAGCCAAGGAGGAAGAAGGCGCAGGTAAAAAGGTTGGATCTTTATCCCCTTATATGGGCGGACAGAAACATGCATCCCCACCGGCCTGGTAAAACTCCCTTATCTCCCAAGCGTCACAATAAATGGCGATGTTGGGTTACCCACGCCCGTTGTCGGTGTCAAAACCGGCGGATCTTGGGTAGGGGGTCCCGAACTATGCGTCTAGGCGGATGGTAATAGGAGACAAGGGACACGATGTTTTACCCAGGTTCTGGCCCTCTTGATGGAGGTAAAACCCTACGTCCTTCTTGATTGATATTGATATTGTGGATGTTTACAAGAGTGGATCTACCACGAGATCAAGGAGGCTAAACCCTAGAAGCTAGCCTATGGTATGATTGTAATGGTTGTTGTTGTTGTTGTTGTCCTACGGACTAGAGCCATCCGGTTTATATAGACACCGGAGAGGGCTAGGGTTACATAGAGTTGGTTACAATGGTAGGAGATCTACGTATCCGTATCGCCAAGCTTGCCTTCCACGCCAAGGAAAGTCCCATCCGGACACGGGACGAAGTCTTCAATCTTGTATCTTCATAGTCTTGGAGTCCGGTCGATGATGATAGTCCGGCCGATGATAGTTCGGCTGATGATGGTAGTCCGGCTATCCGGACACCCCCTAATCCAGGACTCCCTCAGTAGCCCCTGAACCAGGCTTCAATGATGATAAGTCCGGCGCGTATATTGCTTGGCATTGCAAGGCGGGTTCCTCCTCCGAATGATAGAAGATTGTGAACACCAGGGTAGTGTCCGGCTCTGCAAAATAAATTCCACATTCCACCATAGAGAGAATAATATATACACAAGTTCAATCTGCTGACGTTTTTTGCGGCATGTCATCACGCCACTACCAAGCCATTACTTGAATCGTTTTTTACTCCACCACCTCAGCGCATTTAGCGAAGCGGTTTCCTTGGCACGTCTTGTCGAAGCAGAGATCGTGTTCCCCCTTAATCCGGGATTCTCATCAATACGGACGTGGGTAACCCAACCGCGCCATTGATGGTGACGCTTGGGGGATAAGCGAGTTTTACCAGGCCGGTGGGGGACGCGTAGACTTCGCCCGCCCATATAAGGGATAAGGATTCACCTTTTCACCTATGCCTTCTTCCTCCTTTGCTTATCCATCTCCGTGCACTCGAGCTCCAGCGCCCAAGCCCGCACATCTCGTCTCAACCTTCCCCAGTTATGTCTGGAGCGGGAGGCAAGTGGATGACCTCCTCCGTTACGGAGGAGCACATCGAAAGACTGCGCGGCGCCGGCTACCAGTCCGGCGACATCGCGCACCGGCTGCCCGACAAGGGGCAGCTCATCCCCACCCCCAGGCCCCATGAGAGGGTCATTTTTCTTCCCCACTTCCTCCGCGGACTGGGTTTTCCACTTCACCCCTTTGTCCGGGGGCTCATGTTCTACTACGGCCTGGATTTCCATGATCTGGCGCCGAACTTCATCCTCAACATCTCGAGTTTATCGTCGTGTGCGAGGCCTTCCTCTGCATCCAGCCCCACTTCGGCTTGTGGCTCAAGACCTTCAATGTCAAGCCGAAGGTAGTGAAGGGCACTCAAGCGGAGTGCGGAGGCGCCATGTTGGGCAAGATGCCCAATGTCCTTTGGTTCGAAGGTGCCTTCGTGGAATCCGTCAAGGGGTGGCAACCGGGTGGTTCTATATCACCGAGCCGCGCGACCCTAAGTGGGCGGCGGCCCCCGAGTTTAGATCTGGTATCCCCACGAAGCTCACCTCCTGGAAAGAGAAGGGCTTGCTGTGGGGTAGTTCGGAGGAGCTGACGGGACTCCAAGCCTGTATCCAGAAGCTGGTGAAGAAGCTCAGGCTGGTTAACGTGGTCCAAGTCATGCTCGTCCGCCGGATTCTCCCATGCCAAGAGCGGGCATTCAATCTGTGGGAGTTCAATCCGGAACAGCACCAGGCGCTGAGCGGGCTCTTCGACACGACGTATGAAGGTGCCTGGAGGGTGCTGTTTAAGGGCGCCGAAGCCCCCGCATCCTCGACTGAAGATCGCGGATTTCGCTCGCAGCGCCAAGCCGACGAGGTAAGTGATTCTACCCCTTTACGGGACACTTGCTTTTCATAGTTTGACTCTATGCGGGTTTTAATTTCCCCTTTTCCTTTGATAGGATTGGATGAGGAAGGCGGAGCAGATTATCTACCCGGCTCCCATGCCAGAAAACCCAGTAGACGCCCGTCTAGCGAGGCTGCTGGTTCTGGCACCGCACGTGGTGCCGGAGAAGAAGGCCAAGAAGGAGGCCACGGGTGCTCGAAAGAGCTCCCGCTTTCAGGTGTCCGATGACTCCGGGGTGGACTCCTCCCCCAAAAACGAGGAGGAGAAGGAGGACTCTCTCCCAGAGGAGGGAGAGAGGAAGAGGAAGGCTTCCCCAACAGGGGAGGCCGAAGGGTCCAAGAGGGGAAGGACTATTCCCCCAGACAGCTCCGCCAACATCAACGTTGGCGAGGAAGAATGGCCTTCAAGGGCCAGGCCTCTGGCGAGATCGTAAGTATCTGGATTCCTGAATGATTTATATTTTCTTTTTCTGCGTCACACAGTGTCATTCTGATGCCGCATGTTGCCTGTAGTCCGGCCAATGATGATCTCCCCGCTTCATCGAGCGGGTCGTTGGCTCTGTCGGATGTAGACTCCATCCCGACCGCCTTCACCCCTCGCGACACCGAGGACGCCGAGGTAGGATCCCAAGAAGGGACCCATCAGGGGGAGGCTCCAGAGGCGCCACAAGGCAGCCTCCCGGACTTTGCGCCGGACTCCGCATCAGAACCCGCAGTGGTTCCGGAGTCCGGCCGGCGGCCCCTTCGCACGAAGGGCAAGACCGTGACGCCGGCGGCTTCCGTCCAACTAGAGGCGCCAGACAATTTGTTGGAGGCGCTCCAGAGCACTTCCATCGAGGAAGAACACCGCACTATTATGAGTGCGGTGATTCAGAAGGTACAGCTCGCCAAGAGCAGGCTGACCGAAGCCTGCAGCAGCCTTCTATCAGGCTTTGAGGTAAGAAGATAAAAAATATGCAATGTAATACCGCATAGACAGTAGCCCCTGATGCTCGGTTCGGTGTTCGAAAAGAAAAGACGGACTGAGGATCTGAAAAAAAAAGAAGATATACGCATGGTTGCTAAAAAATTATGTCAATATGGGTTGCAGGCTGCGCTGCTGACCTCTGCCGCACTGACTGCGGAGGTCGGTGCTTTGAAGCAGGAGCTCGAGCGGTCCGAGCAAGAGCTCGGCCGCGCCAAGAAGCAGCTCTAGGACAAAGAAGGTGAGTAACACCACTTTGAACTTGTACCTTACAGAAAAGGATTTAGGTTGCAACAAAAAATAACAAGGATAACATGGGTACTGCAGGGGCCACGAACGAGGTGGCGACCCTGAAGGAGGTCGTGTCCGCGGCCGAACGCAATGCGGCCGTGGAACGGGCAGAGCGAGAAAAGCAGGAGGCGCAGGTGGCGGTGGTTTAGCAAGAGCTCCAGGCTCTCATGGAAAAGCATGAGAGTTTGGAGCGTGACTCAAAGACTCGAGAGTCCGAGCTTGCCTCGGCTCTGGAAAGTGCCAAGACTGCCAAGGCCGATGCCCATAAGTCCCTTCAGGAGATTGAGTTGGTGAGGAAGATAGCGTCGGGTAAGGCATTTTTCATGCAAAGCAAGCATGTGAATGTAAATTACGTGTTACTTACCCGAATTCGGAGCTCTCCAGGGGCGTTTGCAGATCTGCCTCACAGCGTGTCTGATGCCGCCGCATTCTACCGAGCCGAGGAGGGGAGCTCAACGGAGAAGGTCTTCTGGTCTCAGTATGATGAGGCCGGCCATCCGGTGCCCCCTAGCGACCAGCTGAAGCAGCTGGTCGAGCTCCACAAGGCGGCCGAGCAGGCCATGAAGGGCCTCATAGTCCGGCTGTGGCCTGGAGAGGCCATGCCTGGGAGCTACTTCGGCCTCGTGCGACGGTTGTTGGATGCGTGCCCCTGGGTGGAGGTTATCAAGCGCTCCGCCTGTATTGAAGGTGCTCGTCAGGCCCTTGCCCGCGCAAAGGTGCATTGGGGCAAGCTGGATGCGGAGAAGCTAATCACTGACGCGCCACCAGTGGGCAAGGAATATCGTATGCCCGAGATGTACTATAAGACTGTTCTGAAGGGTGCCCGCAAGATTGCGGATGAGTGCCCCAGGGATGTAATTATTGAGTAAATTCGCAATGTGTTATCCTGTGCGCTGAAAACTTTGTTCATATGTGCTAAGCAATGCTTATTAATTTAAAATATTACCTTCTGTGCGGCCGTTTATTAAATCTGAGAGATGGCAAGTCGTCGGCTTCAGCCCCCATGCCACGAGTGCTGGGGTGTTCGGGATAAACTTGAGCACTCTTGTTCCCATTTTTGGGTCCATCTAGGGAGGCGCTCAACACAACGAACAAGGCAACCGGACTTATAGTGCTTGAACACTCTCACTTAGCCATAGAATTCTATAATTTTAAATTTCGGCGAAGCCCCTAGTATTCGGAAGACCGAATTAGGGGCGCTATCCACGCCTTCGTCGGACATTATCCGGAACTTTGCTCGAAGCGGCGTAGGTCTTTAAGGACCCAAAAGGACCTCTCGAACAGCGACCAGTCTCTCGCCTTATCATGACAGTCAGTTTTAGCTTTCTCCACTGAGGCGTTAACCCGGCTCAACCGGGGCGCAATCGCAGTGGTTCTCCCAGTGCTACCTTAGCCGATAGAACGGAACGTAAGGTGCCAAACATGGGAGCCGGGCAAACCCAACTATTGACCCAAGACATGATTCGGAGCCAATTCATATAATGCTATAAGTTCGGGGTGCCGCACTTGTGAAAGTGTTCAGACTTTATCAGACCATAATGCGGGGAACATAAGCCCCTGGTGTATTTGGCCATACCAAAATGTACGGATGCAACATGTCGTAAATGAACATATATATATAAGGTAATGCAATTATGGGCAAAAAGTCCTGCATTTTATTCGAGAAGATCTGCTATGAGTGCGGAATGATACAAATAGTGCGGAAAACAAGGGATTGGACGAATTAAAGGCGTCTCCCTCCAGGGGTAGGCCGCGGAATGGTGTATTTAACAAATTTAATGCTCGTAATGGAGACCACCTGAGTGTTCGTCGCAGCCTTTGTCCCTCCCTGGCTGTTGCATCATGAGTTCGGCAGGTTCGCCGCCGGACAGAGTCCTGTGTAAAAAAAGAAATAAAAGATAAAAAGAGCCACACACTTGGGAGCCCCTGGTGTGGTCGAACCGCACACTGGGTCTGGTGTGGTTGTGCCTCTCCCCCTATGCCCATGGTATCTCCAGGGCGTAATTATGTACGTGGAGAGTTTGTCTTACAATTGTGCGAGGGCTGGGGTTGAGGCCGCATTGCTATGCGTGCTCGAAACGTGCCAGGTGGTCTTGGTTGATGTTGCTCCGGGCGCGTTTGGCCGTGTCCGGTCATTTAACGGCCGGACTCGAAAATTGCCTTAAAAGGCTGCTCTGTACTTCTGCCGCGAGAGCCGCTGTATGTTCCTCCGTTCAGAGGGAGCGTTCCGTGTTTCCATTGACCGTGATGACTCCACGAGGGCCTGGCATCTTGAGCTTAAGGTATGCATAATGCGGCACCGCGTTGAATTTTGCGAACGCGGTTCGTCCGAGCAGAGCGTGATAGCCACTGCGGAATGGGACTATGTCGAAGATGAACTCCTCGCTTCGGAAATTATCCGGGGATCCGAAGACCACTTCCAGTGTAACTGAGCCTGTACAACTGGCCTCGACACCTGGTATGACGCCTTTGAAGGTTGTCTTTGTAGGTTTAATCCTTGAAGGGTCTATGCCCATCTTGCGCACTGTATTGTTGCCATCGAGGATAAAAATATGGGGTTTACTCTACATCATGTCATCTTTCTTAATGCGTTACTCTATTCTTTATGAACTTAATACTCTAGATGCATGATGGATAGCGGTCGATGTGTGGAGTAATAGTAGTAGATGCAGGAAGGAGTCGTTCTACTTGTCACGGACGTGATGCCTATATACATGATCATGCCTAGATAATCTCATAATTATTCGCTTTTCTATCAATTGCTCGACAGTAATTTGTTCACCCACCGTAATACTTATGTTATCTTGAGAAAAGCCACTAGTGAAACCTATGGCCCCCGGGTCTATCTTTTATCATATAAATTTACCATCTACTTTCATTTGCATCTTTACTTTTCCAATCTATATCATAAAATACCAAAAATATATTTATCTTATCATATTAGCTCTGTCAGATCTCACTTTCGCAAGTGGCCGTGAAGGGATTGACAACCCCTTTATGGCGTTTGTTGTGAGGTTCTTGTTTGTTTGTGTAGGTGCATGGGACTTTTGAGGATCCTCCTACTGGATTGATACCTTGGTTCTCAAAACTGAGGGAAATACTTACGCTACTTTGCTGCGTCACCCTTTCCTCTTCAAGGAAATCCAACGCAAGCTCAAGATGTAGCACCCGTCGAGTTCGCGTCAAGCACTAGGCCGCCCGCGTTGCTCAGACGGCGCTGGTGGGCCGTGGCGCCCCCCCGCCACTCCGCCTCTCCCGCAGCCAACGCTGCCACCGATCTCGCTGCTCATGAGCAGCAGGACTCCTCGTTGCTGCCCTCCGTGCAGTGTGATGGCCAGACCGCCACACCTTCCCTCACTCCCTCCACGGCGTCGTCCTCCCACGTCCATCGTGGGATGGAAAATGCATAGGCTGTGCTTCTCATGGCGTGTGGGCTGCTGCGCTACTGTCCCGCCAACAAGGGTTATGGCATCACCGAGCTTGTCAACGCCGCAGGCGAGGCCCTGGCACCCTCCCACTCGCTCCATCCCCCGCCGTCTCATGCGGGCGCGTGGCCCATAGTGTGCCTCCGCCTCCTCATCTGCACAGCACTGACATCGAGCCGAGGTGCGACGTGCATCCACGCGACCCGCCGCATGAAGCACCGTCGCCTACCAGGGACGAGGCCAGCTGCCAGGTGGTGCAGCAGCCACAGAATGACGCACGTGCGCTCCGTGCACCGCCGCGTCAGCACCAAGACCGGGCCGCTCTAGAGGTTGCCGTGCATGGGCGTCTGGACCATGCCCCTCCCAGGCGGGCCGCGCCCGTGAGCGTGGCAGGCTGTCGCGCATTCACTCATGAGCTGCACCGTGTCGTTTGGCCGGTCAAGTTCAAGACGGATCTACCCCCACGCTATGACGATGTCCCCAACCCTGCGGAGTTCCTCAAGCTCTACTCGCTGAGCATCGAGGCAGCCAACGACAACGACAAGGTCATGGCAAACTAGTTTCCCATGGCTCTCAAGGATGGCACACGCTCTTGGCTCATGCACCTCCAGGAGGGGTCGATCTCCTCTTGGGATGAGCTCCACGAGCGGTTCGTCGCCAACTTCCACAGCACCCGTGATGGCGCCCTCACCACCAACAACCAGCAATGCATGAAGTAGTTGTCGGCGAGACTCTCCTCAAGTACATTCAGCGCTTCACTCAGGTCAGCCTCAAGATTCTGAAGGCCTCGGATGAAGCCACAGATGTCAAGATGAGCGAGGAGCTCGCCATCCACAATGACCTATGCACAGCGCTGAAAATGTTCAACCTGGCGGACAAGTGCGCCAGGGAGGAAGAAGTCCACATCTCCCTCCTCAAGCACCCAGACGTCGATCCCGAAGACTATAAGGCCAAGGCTAAGGAAGCGAAGCGCAAGGGCCCCATCGTGCTGGCAGCAGAACCGGAGATGAAGTGCGGTTGTGATTGCGATGAGTCCCCCAAGGATGCTTGACCGTTCTGTGTCTTCCACAACGTGCATACTCAGAACAGCGATGACTGCCAGGAGCTCAGGGAACTCCGAGATGAGCGCCTGGGCCACCACGTCGAGCGCGGTGACCGTGGCTTCAGCCGTGGAGGAGTCCGTGGCGGAGGCCGCTGGGACAACCACAACCCTCGTCAGGGATGGCGTGATCAAGGAGGAATAATGACAACCAGCAAGACGATGGGGCTGGGGGCTACCAGGAGCCTCACGCGATTCCCTGCATCCTTGGCAGAGCTCAGGAGCCCGCCTCGAACTACATCTTCAAGCAGTTCTCTTGCGAGGTGAATGCTGCCCTCCCGAGGATTGAAGCTACGCTTCCCGTCAAGTCGTCACAGTACGCCATCACCTTCGACTCCAAGGACCACCTCAGGTGTTCGGCTACTGCTGGCGTGCTCCCCATGTTGTGTATGCCCTCCATCAGCAACGTCTCTGTCACCAAGACCCTCATCGATGGTGGCGCCGGCCTCAACGTCCTCTCTGTAGAGACCTTTGATACACTTCAAGTGCCATATGATCAACTCATGCCCACCAAGCCATTCTCCGGAGGGACCAACGGCTCCATCACTCCCCTGGGGTAGGTGCGCCTTCCCGTCACCTTCGGCAAGCACGACAACTACCACATCGAGCTCATACTTCAATGTGGCCCACATCAGCCTCCCGTACAACGCCATCCTGGGATACCTAGTGCTCGCCAAGTTCATGGCGGCTACTCATCATGGCTACAACGCCCTGAAGATGATAGGGTACAGTGGCGTCATCATCGTCGTCTGTGATGAGAAGGATGCCATCTGCTCCCTCGAGCATGCCTACCGGGCCGCCGCGGCCGATAACTTAGATGGCGAGGGTGACGCTGTGCTCCCTGAGGCTTCCCCTGCGAAGAAGAAGTAGCTCGTCCCCAAGGGCCGCCCGGAGGCCAAGAAATCTATTGGCGATGCCTCGGGCTCTGCGCCTGCTGCCAGGGCGCCCCTCCTTTCTGCATAGGAAGGCGCACCCGATGCCTCCCTCGGGATGGGCTCGGGGGCTTCCGCTTGGAGAGCCTCTGACCTAACCAGTGTTTCGGGGGAGGTGCTCGGGCACCACTTGGAGGCGTGTCTAGACACGCGCCCCCACAAGCAAGGAACAAGGTGTGAGGCGCCAGGAGCACGAGAGTTCATCACCAAGGCAATATAGGACCTTCAGGAAGCGTGAGCCATGCGCTGCAAGTTCCGCCCCGCAGGCCCCACCAGTGCAACCGCCGCTCCCAATGTGGGACATGAGCTTCGCGTCTGCGTCGACATCCCGGGCCTCAACATGGCCTCTTCTTAGGACCTCTTCTGGCCGTCCAACAATGACCGGAGTGGGGGCTACCCCTGCAGCTATGTCCGGATGACGTTCGGCCTGCTGAACATTGCCGCCTCATACCAGCGCCTGGCGCAGCATGCAATGGAGTCTCATGAGGCCCGACGCTCAGCGGTAGAGTCTCAGGAGGCCCCGGACACTCATGAGCCCCCTGGGCGTCGTGAGCCTCTCGAGCCCCCGGAGCCGTCTGGCTCGTGAGGAGTGAGCCCCCACGACACGCTTCATTGATTGCTTTGGCGCCTCTACAGCATCATTGCCACGTGACTTTTTGGTTTGTTCCACTAAGGGCGTCCCGCGGGATGCATTATCCTCAAGCTGCTAGGGTCCGTCCCGGCAGCTGCTTCGTTTTGCTCATGTATCAGAACTGGCTATGCTTCGATGAGATTTCCTTGATGTTTTAACTTGTGTGTCCGGTGCTTCGTCACCATGAATGTTAGAGCGCCCTCACGAGCCCACTCTCTACTGCCTCATGATTAAGGGCATGCACGGAGCATGTGCTTGGGTCCGTCCTTGCAGCGTTGTGAAATCCAAGTGACCGACCTCTGTCTCGCGGGCCAGCTCCGGTGCATGTCACCTCCTGAGGTCCTTGGTGCCTTGTCCTCGCATGAGCTCATCGAGGGTAGGTGAGTAGGGGCGCGCGGCCCGGTTCGTACAACCGCGATTTTGGTGCTTCGCCAACACGGGAGCCGCGCATCGAGTGTTCTTCCTTAGATTGTTGCGTTAGAAGACTTCGCACGACGTCTGTGCTCGGGTCCTTCCCTGTAGCGTTGATAAACCCAAGCGACCGAGCTCTGTCTAGCAGGCCGTCCCCATACAAATCACCTCCTATGGGTCCTTGGTGCCCGGCCTTCTCATGCGATGAATTTTGGATGCTTTTTCGGCGCAGGCCACACCCCCCCCCAACTCAGGTCTCACGAGCGCGCTCCGCGCAGAAAATCCAGGCATACCCCGCCTTGAGGTAGGACCTCTTGAGCCCTACGTTGGATCGCGAGTGTCCAGGTACACCTCCTCAAAGTTCTGTCATGCCAGCCACGCGTACGAACAAAACAGGGTTGTACACGCCCGGAGACTCTAGCACAGAGCTCCCTGCCCACGCCCAGTGGAAGCCCCATGCTCAGCGCTGGCGGATACAGTCGAACTACGACCATGCCCACCCCCAATGGAAGCCCCATGCTCTGCACTAGTGTATAAACAATTGAGGACTACCTACGGGAAGAATCAACCTCAAAATCACCGCTCGACTCTTCAGCAGCACCCCTTGCAGTCTCTCCCTGAGCCTCACACAAGCAGGGGCTGGACACGATGACTGTGCTCTCACGCATGTCACCCCACCAAGGTCCTTGGTGTCTAGTCTCCTAGCATAACACCAAGGTGCAGGCTGACGAGCGGAAGGTAGGAGGAGCCCAGGTTAACCTCGCTGTCGCCCACATTTCCTTCATGTGGGCCCATCACTACTCACGTATCCCATCACACCTTGCCTTTTCCAGGCATCATCACCTGACATTCTAGCGACGACCGAGGTATGTGCGGGGTTGGGCCCTGCCGATGCAAACCACCAAGGCAAGCGGGAAAGAAATCAAGCACGAAAAGGAAATTACAGGGTTCAAACAGTTATTACAGGTACCGAATGTATCACAAATTCAAACAAAGTCTTACGCCTCCACGAGGGACAATAGGTTGTGGCATGCCCGGACGGCCCGACGCGTTGTTGCCCGTGCGCCCAAGGCTAGCGCCCGGCTGGTTCTGCGCGCCCACGCGCTCAACAAGGACACGACTGAGCATCGAGGCCGCCCTTGGGGCGATGGGCACCTTCGCGCCGGCGGCTGGCTTGTTCTTCTTCTTCGCATCGCTGCCCCTGTTCAATGCGATGAAGTGTAGCATGAGCATATGGGCTACGAGCGCATGGTCAGGAGGTAAGGCAAGGATACTCACTCGTTTAGCACAACCCACTTCCTTTTCTTCTCCTCCTTGGAGGTCGGTGTGCCCGCTTTCTTCTTCAATGTGTTCTCGCCCCGGGGGCTGGTAGAGTGGCCCCCGACGGGCCCTGTTGCGGCATCACAGACTGGAGGAGCGTGAGGGCTCCCCTGAGGGGTCTTGGCCGGTGAAACCATGGCCGCCTCAGTGGAGGTTGTCGCAACCATCAGCGGTGAAACCATGGCCGCCTCAGTGGAGGTTGCAAGAACGAACCCGTCTTCTCGGCCTCTGAAGGAGGCATTGCCGGCCCCCTCTCCTGGGGCCACCTGGCCGGATGCTCGCGTGGTTGAAGGCGCCGACTCAGCGTGTCACGCCCAATATGTGACCCTATCCTAAAGGAACTCGAAGGTCCCACCAAGGATAGAAGCGCATATTGGAGACGCTTTTGCAAGGTGGATATCATTACATCGTACCATTACATAATAGTTGGGGATACATACAAAAGGCATACAATGCCGCATGAATACAATCACATCATACATAAGAGCAACATCCGACTATGGATGAAACACAAACAGAAACTCAAATGACATCCACCCTGCTAGCCCAGGCTGTCGACCAGGAACCTATCCCGTGAACAAAGAAGCAGAAGAATAACTCCAAACAAGCAAGCATCGCACTCGCGTCAGATCATCGCATTAACTGTACCTACAACTGTTGTTGTTCTAATCTATGAGCCACGAGGACTCAGCAATTCCATTACCATGGGTATTAAGACTAGCAAAGCTTAAAGGGTAAGGAATGGATAAGTGGTGAGGTTGCAGCAGCGACTACGCAATGTATGGTGGCTAACTTACGAGTACAAGAATAAGATGAGAATCTACGCAAACGGTCGCAAACTAGTAATGATCAAGAAGTGATCTTGAACTACTTACATTCAAACATAACACCACCATGTTCTCTTCTCGACCCACTCGAAAAGAGACATCACGGCTACACACGCGGTTGGGTGTTTTAATTCGAATTTGGTGTCAAGTTTTCTACAACCGGATATTAAAAACTCCCATCTTCCACATAACTGCGTGCATGGCTTTCGAAATTTTAAACCCTGCAGGGGTGTCCCAACTTAGCCCATTACAAGCTCACGATCCACGGAGACAATCCTCCATCGCGGGACATCCGATCAGACTCGGGGTCCCGGTGCACAAGACATTTTGACAATGGTAAAACAAAACCAGCAAGACCTCCCGGTGTGCCGACAAATCCCGATAGGAGCCGCGCGTATCTCGTTCTCAGGGCACAACGGATGGGCCAGACATCGGTTTGGCTGAGACCCTAGTTGCCCAGGGGGCGCCGGACATCGACTAGGTTGGACCAACACTCAGAGGAGCATTGGCCCAGGGGTTGATTAAAAATACTAGGGGGCCGGCGAAAATCCCCTATTTAAGTTTTAGTTGTTATTAGGCAGATGGAAAACCAATGTTGGGCCTTGCTGGAAGAGTTTTATTCAAAGCAAACTGTCAAGAGGGTCCCATACCCCTCACCGTGTTAGGGACACAAAAATCAAGGGAACATAACACCGTTATGACGGAAACTAGGGCGGCAAGAGTGGAACTAAACACCAGGCAGAAGGCTGAGCCTTCCACCCTTTACTAAGTATATAGATGCATTAATTAAATAAGAGATATTGTGATATCCCAAGATATCCATGATATCCATGTTCCAACATGGAACAACCTGCAACTGCACCTACAACTAGCAACACTATAAGAAAGGCTGAGCAAAGCGGTAACATAGCCGAACAACAGTTTGCTAGGAAGCGTGAAAAGGTTAGAGGCTGTCATGGGAATTTGGGAGGGTTGATAAACAAGTGGTAAGGAAGCACGACATAGCGATAGCATCGAGACAACTAGCATAAGGGTAACGGTCATCTTGCCTGCAATCCCGCCGGGAAGAAGAACGAGTCCATGAAGAAGACGAACGGGCGAAGACGAACCAACCATATATAGTCGAACGAATCCTCATGATCGCAACGAAACAGGAACTATCGGGAAGAAGCACAACCGTAAAGAAGCAAACAAAAAGGTAAACACACAACACATGAACATGGCATGATGCTCAACCAAGGATGATTCATGACAAGGCTACATGATTCTACTCATGGCAAGAGATGATGCATACAGGAGCAACACATCAAAGCAAGTTTAAATGAGGCCGGAACAACATATAACAAATCGGGTAAGTCCCCATATGCAAATTTCGAAATTGGTACAGAGCTGAATAACACATTATGTTCAAGTAGTTAAACAACAAGTTAAGATGCACCATGATGATCTACATGAGATTCTAGACAAGTTACATATAAAGTTCATTTAATTCGGAGCTACGACCTAGAAGATATGAGCAACACAAGTTAAACATGGCATTGATGCAAAATGCATTCAAAGATCAAGCATACACACTCAAAACAAGTATTCAACATGACATAACAAAACTACATACAAGTCTAAGCAAGTTTCATATAGAGCATGCTCAAAACAGAGCAACGGTGCAACACAAACACTCCAAACAAGTTATAACAACAATCTGCCCAAAACAGCAACTAGGCACTTTGCAATCATCAAAAAAACATGCTACGGGAATCATATGAGCACAATCTTGATATGCACTTCATGTACAGATAACAATCTTCAAATATAATTAAGGTTCAGGTTCATACGCATCAATATTAAACCAATATGAGCAATGCAAAATGCAACATTATAACACAGGGACATCATGAGCAGAGTTAATATGATGGCATGTTGGAGGCATGAAATAGAGATGCTACTACAACTATACATAGCAACCAAGGGAATGGCATCCAAGTACACATAACAAAGAGCAAATAACATCAAGACATCATATGCATATGGCTCATGGATTAGTGGAAACCAACAAAACAAGATTGAAAGTTGAAAAAGTTTTAGCAAGTGTAAAACAACAACATTATGATAGCATGTCTGCAATCTTGAAACAGAGGCATATGATATCGACAATTAACAACCATGTCATGCGAACAGAGTATTCATAGCATACTTCAAATCACGTAATTGGATCATCTCCAAAAGAGGCATAGATTAACTAATACTCCCTCTGTAAACTAATATAAGAGTGTTTAGATCACTAAAGTAGTGATCTAAATGCTATTATATTACTTTACGGAGGGGTATCAAGCTCACAACATGGCACCATTAAGTTAATAGAAACTTGGAACATCATATAGGCATGTTCATGGCAATGACAACATATGCTACAGGACATATATGAGGCATCAAAAGGCTTGTAAAGATGGAGCATAACATGGACATCAAAACATATCAACTAAGCATCTCCACATTATGCATGAATTAATTGGTAGCATCAAGAAAACATGGCAACTTGATAGGATAGGTTCAGACTTGACAGAAAGTTAACAGCAAGTAGCCCACTTCACAAGTTTGATGCACTCACTATAGGACATATCAAAATACATGGAGTTCCCCACAGAAAATATGGAATAATTATTCTCCTAAAACATGTACACATGATGCTCAAAAGAAAATCATGCAAAAAGATATAAAAAAGACAAATAGGCTAGTTATAACAGTTTTCAGCAGTTAACAACAACAAGCACTTTTAGAATAGGGATTAAGATAACTATATGAACTAAAACAAGCAAGGTAATGACACCATCATGTAGAACATGAATAGCAAAACATTTTCATATTAAGATCATCACCATAGGGTCAACATAGACAAAGTTAAACCACTCACAAGACACCTAAATGATGTTAACATGCAGCAGTTTTCAGCACTTTATATCACTTAGTAGTTTTGCAACAAAGATTAAGGCATCAAGGTTAACAGTAACATGAATCAAACTACTCCACAATGTAGATCATCAAGAGGTGAACATTTTGACATATCATACATGCAAAACGAAACAATACGCATGAAGTTACACCATGACAAACATGCACACATGAAGTTGAAAATTTTGGGACTGAGAGGAATTTTACCCTCGCGAAACGGGACGAGGAGGACCCGGGACGGGGAGATCCAGGACAGAGAGGGGCGTATGGTTGTCCGCATTGGTGCATCTGGTCCAGGCGAGCTCCAATGATGTCAGACAAACTCCGGTGAGCTCGTAACTCCGGTGAGGGGCGGATCCGGCAGCGGGGAGCTCTCCTCCGGCCGGATCTCGCCAGATCTGGCGCGGGGAGCTCCGGTCGTGGCGCGGCGAGAAGGAGGGAGAGGCGCGGCGCTCCGCCGCGGCTAGACGGTGACAGAGGGCGGCGAACTCCCGACGGCGCGATGCAGGCGCGGTTGCC
>NC_041385.1:428441382-428450544 GCF_002162155.2 Triticum dicoccoides | reverse complement strand
GGGGCGCGGGGCAGACGGGCAGCGGGCCCGGTTCGGCCCGGGGGTGGGCCGGCTGCGGGCTCCACGGGCCGCGGCGGCGGGAAGGCGCGAGGAGCCATGTGGCGGGTCGGGATTGGCCGGGGGCGGCAGCGCAGACACGTCCGGCGGCAGGAGGAGGAAGAAGACTAAGGTTTCGTCCGTGAATTTGGAGGGGGAGGACCTATATATGGTAGAGGGAGCTAGGAGAGTCCAAATGAGGTGCAGTTTTCACCCACACGACAGTGATCGAACGGCGGAGAGAATGGAGGGGAGTTAGATGGGCTAGTGGGCTGTGTGGAGGGGTGGTGGGCTGCAAAGATAAATGGGGGTCGCGGTTGTCGGGTTAACCGCCGGGGCATCAAACGACCTCCAAATGGAACGAAATTTGACAAGCGGTCTACCGGTGATATATCAAGACCAGTCGTCAACTCTCGGCCTATTCCGAGAACATTTTTCCGCGGCTCACAAAACAAGATTTGAGAGGTGCGACGGGTGCGTGCGAGTGTGTTGGGGCTCAGAACGGACAACGGAGAGAACCGGTAGGAACCGAACAGATGCAAGTTTTGAAAAACATGCAGATGAAATGCACATGATGACATGGCAAAGTGCAACATGCAAGCAAATGACATGGCCACAACGGCAAATAACTGGAAGACACCTGGCACATCGGTCTCGGGGCATTACAACTCTCCTCCACTAACAGAAGATCTCGTCCCGAGATCTTAGGAACAAGATGGAAGAGAAGAGGATAGGTGAAACAATGGCGCAAGAGAGAAGATGAACAAAGACGAGAGCACTTGGTAGAAAAGAGGAACCGCGAATGTGACAAGAATCAAAAGCTAAAGGAATAAGATAGACTCTAAAACCACTCCGGTTAGAACAAGATAGAAAAGGAATAAGAATGAAAGAATTTGGGCAGCACTCCGGCTGAAAATGGAAGAAATGGAGACATTAACTTCACAAGATGGGATGACACCTGATGAGACGAACAACACAATGTCTCCCGAAGAATAGAGGAATGAAAAGAACAGATAAGAGAACATCAACTTCCTCCACGAATGAATTAGATAGCATCCTTAGAACGAAGGATTAAACGGAGTTGTTGAGAAAATACACAACGAAAGTATCATCTTGTTGAGGACTTAGGGAAAAAACATCTCAAAACTTGAGGTGAAATTATGCCCCAACCAAATGCTTGAATATATGAGAAGAACGAAGAAATGCAAAACTCCACTTCAAAGCAATACGGGGAATTAATTGCACTTCGAGATGCAAGAAGAATAAAACTCGAGCTCCACCAACAGGAATCTTGATGAACTCTTAAAGAATGAATTAAATCATGAAGAACCACCATGAATAACTCCGGTGAGAAAAGGATGATGGGATAGAATTGAAGGATGAAAAGAATAAGATTCAAGCTTCGCGGTGATTTAGATGGAGGTTCCGACGACATAAACAAGAAAACTTGGAACTCCGGAAAGGAAAAAGATGAAACACTTGAACCGAGAATTTTTGCCATGACGAACTCCGGAAGAAGGAATTAATCACTTGGAAGAAACAAGAATAAGAATTATGTTATGCATATCCTTCACCAATTAAAATTGATGACAAGCAACAGATTCTCATACTACTTATTTCCATCGGAAAAGGATTGAGCAGAGATATAGCGCAAAACTTGGGAAAGTCTTCATGAACCACCGGTACAATTGGAAAGAACGAATGAATTGATATGACAACAAAGGAAGAGGAATGCTAAAGGAACCACCGTGAGAATTTGAAAATGACTAATGGAAGAGAATGAATCACCAGGAAGAATTAGAAGACAGATGTGCTTGAGGGGATTTAGATGCAAAAGGACGAAGATATAACGAGCTGATTAAGAATACTTGACAAATGCACTAGGATAATTGGATAACGATAGCTGGAATGTGAGGATGAAGAATTCTTCTCGAATGATGGCCTCCAGTGAAACGAAACAGAAAACAATTCCTTACATACTCCGGATGGGTAAGAAAAGAATATCTGACAAATGGAATAATTGGAGAGGATAACATGAAGCTAGAACCACGAATCTTTGAGAGAACGGGCAAGATTTAGGAGAAACTCTTCTTCGATCTTCAAATGTTGAGAATGACAATGAGGAACACCACCAAAATTATTGAGATACTCCGGGAGAATGAAAGAGTAAAGGTTGAACCAACAATGAGAAAACTTGAAAGCGATCTTGGGGAAGGCATATGACTGATGGAATCCATACTTACGTCACACCCTGAAAAGAATTTGAAAATAACTCCAAAATAATTAGAAGAGTCAGGTAAGATCCAGGGAAAAGACCTATGGGTTAGGGCCCACTAAAACAAAACACCATTGAAAAGGATTGAGGAATAGATGATGCACCGGAATGACTGAAGGACTTGAATGAGGTGACAACCTCGAATGAATTGGGACACAGACGAATCTCCTGAGATGTCTTCCGCACTCCTGAATGATTGAATAGCGAGAGGTGAACGAGCAATAGGAAACATTTGATCCAAGGAAAATAATATGATACCCGAAAAACTTGAGTTGAGTCCACCGGAAAAGAAAAATCGATGAAGAATGTCGAACGAAACGAGAATTCACCGGTTGAAATAATTGAGGGAAGACTAAAGAGGCTCCGCACGAATCAAATTGGTACTCGAATAGCGACGCAAACTCCGGGAAGAAAAAGGGTGGGAGAGCGGGAAAATAAAGGCAACTGGGATTAGGGAACCGACGAATAACTTGAAGAGAAAACGCCAGCTGAAATAATTGAGGAAAGAATGCAAAGACTTTGCACGAGTAGGATGGATACTCGATTACGGACTCCGGCTCTGAGAAGAAAAAAGGGTGGGCGGGTGGAAAAAGAAAACAACTAAGGATGACATTGTCTCTCTTCAGATGACATTGCTTCCCCGTTTGAGAAAGAGCTAAGGATTGATCTTGGCAAATACGAAGAAGATCGAATCAACTTGACGAGACATGCACCGGATGAAAAGAGCTGACAACGCAACAAACGAAAACTAACTGCGTGAACCTAAAGAAAACACTGAATGGGAAGAGTAGAAGAATCAAAACACCTATTGAAAGTGCGTTATGTCGACAAGAGGGGGGGTGAATAGGCGATTTTTATGAATTCTTCATTGAGGAATTTGCCGGTGAGGAAATTCCTTAGCGAAGAACTATTAGCAGCGGAATAAGTACTCAGAAGTAAGCATAACAGAATACAAGCATGGTCATCATGATGAAATGAAGACTAGCACAGAGTACAGAAAGCGTAATCACGGGATAACACAAGATGAAGACAAACAGACTGAAGAAATTGAACTGAGGAAATTGAGAAAGTCTTCAGTCAAAGTCTTCAAACACAGATATGAACAAACACTCAACACAGTAATGAGGAAATGAAAGGGTTGAGGAAATAGAACCAGTTAGGTTGGTGAAGACAATGATTTGGTAGACCAGTTCGAACTGCTGTCTCAGTTGTACGTTTGGTTGGAGCGGCTGAGTATTTAAACTCGAGGACACACAGTCCCGGACACACAGTCGCTGAGCACGCAGCTCAGGACACCCAGTCCTCACCGTATTCTCCTTGAACTAAGGTCACACAGACCTCGTCCAATCACTCGTGGTAAGTCTTCAGGCGACTTCCAAACCTTCACAGACTTGGTCACTCGGCAATCCACAATTCCTCTTGGATGCTCTAGACCTTGACGCCTAACCGTCTGGAAGAAGCACAGTCTTCAAAGGTAACAAGCGTCGGATCCACGCAGGATCAATTTCTTCAGTGATGCTCAATCACTTTGAGTTTGTAGGGGTTTGGTTTTGGGTTTTCCTCACTCGATGATTTTCGCTCAAAGTCCTCGGAGGATGGGTTGCTCTCAAATGACAAGTGTCAAGTTCTCTCGGAGCAGCCAACCAGCTAGTGGTTGAAGGGGGCGGCTATTTATAGCCTAGGGAGCAGCCCGACGTGATAAGACATAAATGCCCCTCAATGATATGACCGTTAGGTGGATAAGATATTTTGGGACAGCTGGCGCGCAGCACAGCAACGGTCGAAAATTTGACTCTCAAATTCCTCAGGGCTATCATGTTCCTCACTGTGTAGGTAATTCGCACTGACGAATTCCTAACTCCTCAGTCAGAACAAATTCATCAGCGACCAGAAGAACTTTGTCTTTGTCACTGAAGAAAGTGACTGAACTGTATGAGATTTCCAAAGGCTTCACTCAAAGGAATTGGTAGGTGTAGGATTTTGAGTTGAGCATCACATGGAAATTTTTCCTTAGTATTTCCTCGACCCCCTTTAACAGTACGGTGTTTCCTATGACTCAAGAAAGAGAAAATGAAACTACGAAAACAAAAGTCTTCACGCTTCATGTTCCACAAATGAATACCAAGTCTTCAAGGTCACACCAATTTCTTCACTTTCAAAGTCTTCAGAAAGTCTTCAGAATATCAAAGCCTTCAGTTGAAGAACTTCATTTTTAGGGGTCGACTTTCTCTGTAAATATCAAACTCCTCATAGACTTATAGACCTGTGTACACTCACAAACGCATTAGTCCCTTAACCTATAAGTCTTCAATACACCAAAATCACTAAGGGGCACTAGATGCACTTACACCTATGTCAAGATTCCTCACCGGAGCGACGAAGGGGTTGAGGAGTAAAAAGAATTCCTACTCTCCAATATAACTATAGTCTGAAAACAGTTTTCTTCTAGACTCGACAACGACCATGCTATGAACAATCAAGGGGGCTCCTATGGTCAGTCGAGGCTTTGATACCAACTTGCCACGCCCAATATGTGACCCTATCCTAAAGGAACTCGAAGGTCCCACCAAAGATAGAAGCGCATATTGGATACACTTTTGCAAGGTGGCTATCATTACTTCGTACAATTACATAATAGTTGGGGATACATACAGAAGGCATACAATGCTGCATGAATACAACAACATCATACATAAGAGCAACATCTGACTATGGATGAAACACAAATAGAAACTCAAACAACATCCACCCTGCTAGCCCAGGCTGCCGACCAAGAACCTATCCCCTGAAAGAAGAAGAAGAAGAATAACTCCAAACAAGCAAGCATCGCACTCGCGTCAGATCATCACATTACCTGTACCTGCAACAGTTGTTGTAGTAATCTGTGAGCCATGAGGACTCAGCAATCCCATTACCATGGGTATCAAGACTAGCAAAGCTTAAAGGGTAAGGAATGGATAAGTGGTGAGGTTGCAGCAGCGACTAAGCAATGTATGGTGGCTAACTTACGAGTACAAGAATAATATGAGAATCTACGCAAACGGTCGCAAACTAGTAATGATCAAGAAGTGATCCTGAACTACTTATGTTCAAACATAACACCATCGTGTTCTCTTCTCGACCCACTCGAAAAGAGACCATCACGGTTACACAAACGGTTGGGTGTTTTAATTCGAATCTGGTGTCAAGTTTTCTACAACCGGATATTAAAAACTCAAATCTGCCACATAACCGCGGGCACGGCTCTCGAAAGTTTAAACCCTGCAGGGGTGTCCCAATTTAGCCCATTACAAGCTCACGATCCGCGGAGACAATCCTCCATCGCGCGACATCCGATCAGACTTGGGGTCCCGGTGCACAAGACATTTCGACAATGGTAAAACAAACCAGCAAGACCTCCTGGTGTGCCGACGAATCCCGATAGGAGCCGCACGTATCTCGTTCTCAGGGCACAACGGATGGGCCAGATGTTGGGTTGGGTGAGACCCTGGTTGCCCAGGGGGCGGCAGACATCGCCCAGGTTGGACCAACACTCAGAGGAGCATTGGCCTAGGGGTTGATTAAAAATACTAGGGGGCCAGCGAAAATCCCCTATTTAAGTTTAAGTTGTTATTAGGCGAATGGAAAACCAATGTTGGGCCTTGCTGGAAGAATTTTATTCAAATCGAACTGTCAAGAGGGTCCCATACCCCTCACTGTGTTAGGGACGCAAAAATCAAGGAACATAACATCGGTATGACAGAATCTAGGGCGGCAAGAGTGGAACAAAACACCAGGCATAAGGCCGAGCCTTCCACCCTTTACCAAGTATATAGATGCATTAATTAAATAAGAGATATTGTGATATCCCAAGATATCCATGATATCCATGTTCCAACATGGAACAACCTGCAACTGCACCTACAACTAGCAACACTATAAGAAGGGTCGAGCAAAGCGGTAACATAGCCAAACAACGGTTTGCTAGGAAGGGCGAAAAAGGTTAGAGGCTGTCATGGCAATTTGGGAGGCTTGATAAACAAGTGGTAGGAAGCGCGACATAGCGATAGCATCGAGACAACTAGCATAGCAATGATAGTAGTGAGATCCAGGGTAATGGTCATCTTGCCTGAAATCCCGCTAGGAAGAAGAATGAGTACATGAAGAAGACGAACGGGCGAAGATGAACCAAGCGTAGTCGAACGAATCCTCGTGATCGCAACGAAACAGGAACTATCGAGAAGAAGCACAATCGGAAAATAAACAACAAGGTAAACACACAACACATGAACATGGCATGATGCTCAACCAAGGACGATGCATGACAAGGCTACATGATGCTACTCATGGCAAGAGATGATGCATACAATAGCAACACACCAAAGCAAGTTTAAATGAGGCCGGAACAACATATAACAAATCCGGTAAGTCCCCATATGCAAATTTCAAAATTGGTCCAGATCTGAATAACACATTATGTTCAAGTAGTTAAACAACAAGTTAAGATGCACCATGATGATCTACATGAGATTCTAGACAAGTTACATAGAAAGTTCATTTAATACGGAGCTATGGCCTAGAAGATATAAGCAATACTAGTTAAACATGGCATTGATGGAAAATGCATTCAAACATCAAGCAAACACACTCAAAACAAGTATTCAACATGACATGATGAAACTACATACAATTCTAAGAGCATCTCCAACAGGTGCACAAAAATTCTGCGCCCTAAAATAGTTTTAGCGTGCCACTATAGCACTTTTAGTGCACCGGACCCAACATTGCTTTAGCAGAAGCCCAAAAGCGCGGGCCCAAAGAACATAGTGTAAATTGTGAAGCGTGCCCAATCCGGAGCCCAAAATTTGCTGCGCACGATAGCGTTTTTCAGTGCGCGCCCAAAAACTTTTAGCGCTACAGCTTCTGCTGGAGCTGTTCGGCGCCCAAAAAACGATTTTTAGTGCGCGGAGCTCTTTTGGAGCGCCTGTTGGACATGCTCGAAGCAAGTTTCATATAGAGCATGCTCAAAAGGGAGCAATGGTGCAACACATACACTCCAAACAAGTTATAACAACAATCTGCCCAAAACAGCAACTAGGCACTTTGCAATCATCAAAACAACATGCTACAGGAATCATATGAGCACAATCTTGACATGCACTTCATGTACAGATAACAAACTTCAAATATAATTAAGGTTGAGGTTAATAGGCATCAAGATTAAACCAATATGTGCAATGCTAAATGCAACTTTATAACATAGGGACATATACATGAGCAGAGTTAATATGATGGCATGTTGGAGGCATGAAACAAAGATGCTACACAACTATACATAGCAACCAAGGGCATGGCATCCAAGTACATATAAAAAAGAGAAAATAACATCAAGACAGAATATGCATATGGATCATGGATTAGTGGGAACCAACAAAACAAGATTGAAAGTTGAAACAGTTTCAGCAAGTGTAAAACAACAACATTACGATAGCATGTTTGCAAGCTTGAAATAGAGGATATGATATCCAAAACTAACAACCATGGCATGTGAACAGATTACTAATAGCATACTTAAAATCATGTAATTGGATCATCTCCAAAAGAGACACAGATTAACTAATATCAAGCTCACAACATGGCATAATTAAGTTAATAGAAAACTGGAACATCATATAGGCATGTTCATAGCAATGACAACATATACTACAGGACATATATGAGGTATCAAAAGGCATGCATGATGAAGCATAACATGGAAATCAAACCATGTCAACTAAGCATCTCCAGATTATGCATGGATTAATTGGTAGCATCAAGAAAACATAGCAACATGATAGGACAGATTCAGACTTGACAAAAAGTTAATAGCAAGTAGACCACTTCACAAGCTTGATGCACTCAGTACATGACATATCAAAATACATGGGGCGCCCCATAGTAAAGATGGCATAATTATGCTCCTAAAATATGTAGACCTGATGCTCAAAAGAAAATCACACAAAAAGATATAGAAAAGACAAATAAGCAAGTTATAACAGTTTTCAGCAGTTAACAGCAACAGGCACTTTCGCAATAAAGATTAAGATAACTATATGAACTCAAACAAGCACGCTAATGATACCAACATGTAGACCATGAAGAGCAGAAATTTTCATATCAAGATCATCACCATAGGATCAATAGAGACAAAGTTAAACCACTCATAAGACACCTAATTGATGTTAACATGCAGCAGTTTTCAACAGTTTATATCACTTAGCAGTTTTGCAACAAAGATTAAGGCATCAATGTTACAATAACATGAATGCAAACTACTCAGCTACGTAGTGCATCAAGAGATCAACATTTTGACATATCATTCACGCAAAATGAAGCAATACGCATGAAGATACACCATCACAAACATGCACACATGAAGTTGAAATTCTAGGACTTGGAGGAATTTTGCCCTCGCAAAACGGGACGAGGAGGACCCGGGACGGGGAGATCCGGGACGAAGAGGGTCTTTTGGTTGGCCGCGTTGGTGCATCAGGTCCGGGCGAGCTCCGGCGACGTCGGACGAACTCTGGCGAGCTCGCAACTCCGGCGAGGGGCGGATCCGGTGGCAAGGAGCTCTCCTCCGGTCGGATCTCGCCAGATTCGGCGCGGGGCAAGGCGCGGGGAGCTCCGGTGGCGGCGCGACGAGGAGGAGGGAGAGGCACGGCACTACAGCACGGCGAGACAGCAAACCCCCAGCGGCGTGATGCGGGCGCGGTTGCCTGCAGCGGAGGGGCGGCTCGGAGGCGGGCGACGAGCTCTGCGGCGGCAGCGGGGAAGGCGGGCGATGGCGGGAGGCTGCAAGCGGTGGCGGGTCGGCTCGGAGGACGGCGACG
>NC_041385.1:428424786-428441264 GCF_002162155.2 Triticum dicoccoides | reverse complement strand
GAGACAGGTTCGGCCCGGGGGCGGGTCGGCTACGGGCTCCGTGGGCCGCAGCAGCGGGGAGGCGCGGGGAGCCATGTTGCGGGTCGGGATTGGTCGGGGGCGGCGGCGCGGACACCTCCGGCTCGGGATGGACATGTCCAGCGACGGGAGGAGCAAGAAGACTAGGGTTTCGTCCGCGAATTTGGAGGGGGAGGACCTATATATAGGTAGAGGGAGCTAGGAGAGTCCAAATGAGGTGTGGTTTTCGCCCACACGATCGTGATAGAATGGCGGAGAGCTTGCAGGGGAGTTATATGGGCTAGTGGGTTATGTGGATGGGTGCTGGGCTGCAAAGAGAAAGGGGGGGTAGCGGTTACATGATTAACCGTTGGGGCATCAAACGACCTCCAAATGGAACGAAATTTGACAGGCGGTTTACCTGTGATATACCAAGACCACTCGTCAACTCTCGGCCCATTCCAAGAACGTTTTTCTGCGGCTGACAAAACAAGATCTGAGAGGTGCGACAGGCGCGTGCGAGTGTGTCGGGGCTCAGAACGGACATCGGAGAGAACCTGTAGGACCCGAATGGATGCATGTTTTGAAAAACATGCGGATGAAATGCACATGATGACATGGGAAAGTGCAACATGCAAGCAAATGGCATGGCAACAACGGCAAATAACTGGAAGACACCTGGCACATCGGTCTCGGGGCGTTACACAGCGCCCATAGGCGTCTTGACTAGGCATAGAGGATCTGCGGCCGGGAGCTTGCCTGCGTCAGCGTCATCATCATTGAGGCCGGGGAGGAGCTCCTGCCACGACAATGGGGACACCTCCCCGGGGTCATCGTCTTTCATCTCCTCCGAGTCCCCGTCACTCTCGTTGTTGCTGGAGAACAGCACCACGGGCGATTCAGGGTGGTCGAGCGGATCAAGCCCCCAATCGTCGAAGGTGGGCATGGCCTCGAGTAGCTTGTCCCTGTCATCATGGATGTATAACAGGGCGGCGGCCTGGGAATTTTCCCGGGGATGCAGCTGAGTAGGGTGTACAAGGCCACATCCAACGCCTCGCCCGTCAAACTGGCAACACGCAGCCTCGTCGCATCTCTCACACCCTCATACGCCCACAAGGGCTTCGAACGTGATTGGAGCGGCATGAGGCACTGTGTCGACAACTACTTCACAATCATCGCCCCATCAGCAGCTTTGCCTCCATATCCGAGGTTATCTTATCCAGGACGGGCTTCGCTCCGAGTTCGGTGAGATTCACGGAACCCCACTCAGGGATCCGCTCGGGCAGTTCCGTCGGGAGCTCCAAGCACGGGTCGATGCTGTCAGGACCCCGATCCTATGCCACACCGATCTAGCATGTAACACCTCATATCACTTTGCGGCCTCATGCACGGTATCCCCATGGGTGTCACCTTACCAGGCCCGGGACTGTTTGCCCCTTTTGGCGCACGTATATGATAGTGTCGCTAGCATCCATATGACAAAGAACCCGGGCTGACATGGCTAGTCGTCAACCCAAAGTGGCACTAACTTACAGGGACAGGCATACATGACCCAGCAACGAACGTGTCAATCAACAGCGAGTGAATCCCAAGTCGTAGCAAGCTACAAGGACTTAAAGGATCACCGTGTGAAATTTCCCCGAAGGGACAGACACAGGAACGAAGAAGGACACATGTCGGCCAACCTAAGTGTTCCGGAGCAGTAGCAAGCTACCATGGCTCAGTGGAAGCACTAGGATACATTTCCCGGTAAGATAGGCTACCAAGGGTAAACAATTAGATAGTCAGATTCCACACATACTAAGAATTTCAAACATACACACAATATGCTCGATATGTGCAAACACAAGATGGCATCACAATAAAACTCTATAACTCAAGTACTTTATTTAAAGGCTCCAAAGAGCCATACATATCATTCATACAGATAAGGGTCACACGACCCAGCATTCAAGTCATACAAACATGCAAGCCATAAGCGGAAGCAACATGTCTGGTACAAACATCTAGAAAGTAAAAAGGCTTGAGGAAGCCTATCTATCCTACAAGGGTCCACCATGTGCTCAGGATCACCACCTGGGCCTCAGGCTACTCGTCGACATCAAGGTCTACGTAGAACCCATCAGAAGGTGTTGCAGCATCTTCTGAAAACGTAAATAAGCAAACATGAGTACAAACGTACTCAACAAGACTTACATCAGATCCTACATACATGCAAATTATCAATGAAAGGGATGGTGGGGTTATTGCAGCAAGCTAGCTTTGACTCTTGGCTAAACTATCTTATGAGACTCCAACTTGTAATTGTTTGCGCACTTGAGTCCACTACACACCACATCAATACACTAACGAGGATCCACCTCCGTCATCCTACAGAAGGGCCATCCACGGCACTCACACTTGTCTTGAGGCTTTTAGTAGTTTCCATTTACTTGTCTATGAACTGTATAGGCAACCAAGTAGTCCTTTACCGCAGACGTGGCTATTCGAATAGATGATGTTAACCCTGCAGGGGTTTACTTCTTCACACACGCTTCCACCACTTATCGCCGTTTACACGACATGTACTCGGCAACCTTCAAGCGGAAGCCCAATGAGGGTGTCGGCCACAGCCTACCTAAACACTCAAGTCTCTATTCCAGGTTTATCGCCTATTCATGTTCCATCCACAGGGAGTCCGACCAAGGTTTCCACATACGGCCCCGAACGATGTGTGTAGGGTTCCCGAGATACCAAACGGGCATCCGGTATACCGTGCCACGTACCTACCGCATCACAGCCAACCCCGAGGGTCAGTGTTGTCCACGGCCTCCAGTATGCTACAAACACCAGAAACTACTTGCAACTCCTTGACAGAGGACTAGGGTGGTTAAGAAGCCGAGAGGGTCAATTAAGGATCCCAATGCATGGTAGTAGCTGATTCTTAAATCACACATACAGATCTCAGTGCTTAAGGACGGGTCTAATGAAACAACCCACCATGTACTCCTACATGGCCTCTCATCGATACCTTTACCAACTCGTGTTCAACACATCACTCTCATTATCGGCATGAGCATTTCACTCTAGCCCATCACCTAGATGAACCAGACCTGACACGACTCTAAGCATAGCAGGCATAGCAAGGTAGGAAACACATACATGGCTCAATCAACTCCTACACATGCTAGTGGGTTTCATCTAGTTACTGTGGCAATGACAGGTCATGCAAAGGAAAAGGGTTCAACTACCGTAGCACACAGCAGTTTGAAACGCGGTTGTCTTAAATGTAGTAAATGAGAGCAGGAGCGAGAACATGGTATTTTATCGATATGATCAAATGGGTGGTTGCTTGCCTGGCAGGTCCATAGTCTGATACTGTTGTATGTTCGGGTGCTCACGATATTCCTCCGGGGCAGAACCTACGGCAGAGAGCACCGATACCTAATCAAAACCAAACAATATGCATCAATATGATGCATGCATGATACATGGCAAAATGAGTGTGTTGGGCTAATACAACTATAACCAGATGAGTTTGAGCCATTTTGAACCAAAGATTCAATTCCAAACTCATTTGTGATCTTAAATAGTGCCTTATCATGTTTTGCACTAAACAGCAAGTTAACTTGTTTAAACATGCATGAAACAAGTACATATGGATATATTGGATTTTTCTGATCATTTTTCATATATAATGCTTTGCATTTGGAGTTATAGATTAATTTCTATGAATTTTTTGAAGTTAGCAATATTTTTTGAAATTTCCTGAATAAGAATAAATCTAGAAAATGAGTTACTGCATCAGCACTGCGTCAGCACTGCGTTAGCAGGTCAACAGGGGCGGTCCAGGTCAAACCTGACCAATGGGGCCCACTGGTCAGTGTCACTGTTAGTTAACTAACTAAATTAGGATTAGTTTGACACTAAACTAGGTTTGACTAACGGGCAGGGCCCACATGTCAGTGATCCAGGGGGGTCAAATCCCTAGTCAAACTGGGCTGACTCGCCGGTGTTTAGCCGCCGGCGACGTCTAGACGCGGTGGAGGGTGTGGGTTTTGCCCTCCGGCGACCAAATGGACGACGGAGGCCATCTACGTGTAGCTGGGAGCGAGCCGCGTCGAGGGGTGGTGGTGGTTGAGCTCAAGGTCGCCGGAAATGATGCCAGCGACGAGCTTTGCGGCTGCCGAAGTTTGGGCGAGGACAAACTCGTCGGTGCAGTGGTTCTGGAGGCACGAGGCCAGCTCCTACGTGGCCTATGAGGTGCGATGAGGTCAGTGGACAAGGTGGTGTGGCCGTTGGGTGGCCAGAGTTGCGTCAACGACAAGCTTAGGCGGTGGCGTGTGCGGTGGTTCTCGTTGCGGTCGCTGCAGGACGACAGCAAGAACAGAGAGGATGGGGAGAGGCAGGAGCTCATGGTGGTTTCAGCGAGCTAGGCGGCGAGGTTGGGGATGAGCTGTAGCAGTGGTGACGGCAAAGGGGATCTCGAGCGACTGTGAGGTTGGGCGAGGCTGTTGCGGTGGCTCCGGGGCGAGCGAGCGCTCGGGGCTCGGTCTGCTTGATGGAGAGGAGGGTGGCGAAGCTCTTGGACACGGCGAGGCGACATGGAGACGATGTTGGCCGCGTCTACGACGGCCATGCGGTTGCGGCTGCGTCGGCCATGGTGGGAGATAGCGAGGGAGAGGCACTGGGGGATAAGTGAGGTGTCCAGGGGATCGGGTCAAGGATGTGGAGGTCATGCAGGAGGTCGACAGCGTGGGCGGCAAGCAGCTGGCGCCGTAGCAAGCTCGCGCATGCCGGCATCACCTCCCTGCTTGCCTGGCGGGGACGAAGCGGCTGGCTAGCGCGGGCCAGCACAGTGCTGGGCCGCCAGGTGGGTTTGCCAGGTAAGTGGGTTTTCCTTTTATTTCTGTTTCTTTTCTGTCTGCAAGTTTGTCGGTTTTCCAAAAATACCTAGGCACTTTCAAAAATCACCAAACTGATGATGCCCATTGTATAGATTATATCCAACAGTAAACATTTTAGTTTGGGATTGTTTGGACATTTAAAATATTTTATAGCATTTAAATGCCCAAATACAATTAACATATGATTTAATCCAGTAATCTTAGGATGACCTAGAAAATTGTGCAACATTTTTGTTAGAGGTTTAAGACCAAGGCAAAGATGATGAACATTTTAGAAGGGCATTTCAGGTTCATTGAAAATATTTTTAGTAAACCCTAGTTGGATTAACGGGGTGCTGGGGGTTCTGTCATCCCCATTTCCAGGTTTCTGATCAAAGTAGACATGATGCAAACACTCTAATGCATGAACTAGCTAGGGTGTGACAACTCACCCCCACTCAGAAAAATCTCGTCCCGAGATTTAGGATCCTTCAGGAAGAAGGTGGGGTACTCAAGTCGAAGATGATCCTCCCTTTCCCAAGTGGCTTCTTTCTCGGAATGGTGTGACCATTGAACCTTGAGAAACTTGATGTTATGGTGTCGAGTGGTACGCTCGGCTTGATCAATGATACGAATGGGATATTCTCGATATATGAGATTATCTTGGAGATCAACACTACAAAAAAGACACATCCGTGACATTTTGGGCCGAACGAATTTTTTCCTGTCATACTTATGACACTTCTATGATGATAATTGTGACAAAACCCGGTATCATCATAGATGTGGTGGGCTCCTACTTCTATGACAAAAAATCATTATAGAAAATGTGCTTTTCATCCTGGGCGGGCCGGAGACGCAGTTGCATGGCATTCTTTGGGTCGTCCATGACGGAAAAAACCGTGGTAGAAGCAAGGGTGAGGAAAATATCGGGGTGTTCCCGGTTATGGTGGGTGATCGGGGCCGAGCGATGCACGGAGGTTTGTGTATTTCTCTCGTACACGCACGCGCGTGGGTGCGAGGCGTTGGGGTCTAACTGAACCCAAGCGAGGCGTTCGCCTACTGAACCTGAGCGATTGCACTGCAGGCTACGCATTACTGAACCTGAGTGATCGATCGATGGCTGTCAACTGAACCCGATCGAGCGATTTCTTTGCTGCTGCTGCTAACTGAAGCCGATCGATGCTGCCTCTGGATGAACAATGAGCGTTCCAGGGGGGTTTGGATGAACAGTTCCCGATGGGGGTGGATGAACAGGACCCCGTGGTGTTGCCTCTGGATGAACAGGACCCCGATCGATCGAGTCGGTTGGGGCTGGATGAACAGGACCCCGTGGAGGGCTGGATGAATAGGACGACCCCGTGGAGGGCTGGATGAACAATAGACAATGGAGGGCTGTATGAACAGTAGCCCGCGGAGGGGTGGTTGAACAAGAGCCCGTGGGGAGGGCTGGTTGAACAGTAGCCGATGGAGTAGCGCGCCGTGGAGGCTAGATGAACAAGAGCCCATGGATGAACAATCGCTGGTGGAGGCTGGAGGAGGTCGACGGTGGATGAACAGTAGCCTGTGGAGGCTGGAGAAGGTCGACGGTGGAGATGAACAGTATCTCGTGGAGTCCCGTTTTGCGGTACGCCACACCCCTCCTGATGAACAGGACCCCCGTTTCGACCGTAGCGTTCCAACACAAGTCTGTTTCCTCCGTTTTGCGGTACGCCACACCCTTCCCGATCAAGAGGACCCCGTTTCGACCGTAGGAGGTCCAACACAAGTACGTTTCCTATGTTTTGCGGTACGCCAGACCCCTCCCAATGAACAGGATCCCATTTCGAACGTGGCCGGTCGAACACAAGGCCGTTTCCTCCATTCTGCGGTACGCCAGGCCTCGTTTCCATCAGCTGTTCCATCCAAGCCGGTTGGCTCCCACGCATTCCGTTGCCTTCCCATGAACATGATGCATTCTATTGCCTCCCCATGAACACGACGACGACGCAGTTTCTCTGTTCCGACCCAGCCATGTACACGAGCCCTGGCCGTACGTATGCGTGAGTAGGCATTCAAGACCCCGCCCATATGTACGTACGTGGCCGTATTTACTTTCTTGCACCCTGGCCACTGTACATACGTGTACATGCTATGTGCGCACCTCTACAACGACACGTGCGCACCTCTGCATCGACCAGTATGTACGTACATATTCGCGACCAGAATGACAACACTACGTACGCTTCGACCAGGTGGGTCCCGACTGTCATGCACTTCCTTGCGTGCGAAGATGTAGCTGGTGGGTCCCAGCAGTTAGGGGGGCGAATCTTTAATTTTTGCCCGGACGCACTTCCTTGCGTGTGAAGATGTAGCTGGTGGGTCCCAGCAGTCAGGGGGTGAATCATTTTTTTGTGAAATATGGTTGCCCGTCCGATGGGTCCCAGTTGTCAGGTGGAGGAATTATTATTTTCCTCGTAATAAGGAGGCACTTCCTTGCTGCGGCCGTGGACCCAGCTGTCAGCCTCTCCACATACAGTACTCTTACGATGGAAGTCGGTCGTTGACCACATTGACCAAGCCGCGCCGAGAGCACCACGGCGGTGGACGACGGTGAGGCCCAGGAAGGGGACGATGCGGAGCCGGGGAAGACGCGACAGTGGATGCCCACGCGGAGAGGAGTACGAGGGTTCACTGGTTCGGCTGCGGTGTGAGGGTTCCGATGACTCTCGTTTGTTGACCACCTTGACCACACCGTGCCGAGCGCACCAAGGCCAGTGGACAACGAAGAGGCCCCAGACTGGAACGACCCGGAGATGGGGAAGACGCGACAGTGGAATCGCAGATGGAGAGGAGTTGGAAACTTGACTAGCTCGGGTGCGCGGCAGCACTGCCACCCACGGGAGACGGGAGCAGGAACAGAGGTTGAAGAAGGAGCATGGCTGTTGGATTAACATCCAACGGTCTAGCTGCTAGAATGATTTGTTGATTAAGTTGACAAAGCCCCGCGTACACGTCTGCTTAGTAGGCCCACAAGTCAGCCACCAAATCTGCCGGGTCCCAGTTGTCATCGAGAGGAATAGTTTTTTTCGCATAACAAGGAGGCACTTCCTTCCGCGCAAAGAGGCAGCCGGTAGGTCCCAGCTGTTAGGGGAAGAAAACAGCTTAATAAGGAGGAACTTTCCTTTCGTGCGACCATGGACCTCATGGGTCCCAGCCGTCAGGCTCTCACGTATAGTCCTCTTCCGATGACTCTCATTTGTTGACCATGCCGCGCCGAGCGCAGCGAGGCGGTGGACGACGGTGAGGTCCCATACTGGAATGACCCGGAGATGGGGAAGACGCAGCAGTGGAGTTTCAGACGGAGAGGAGTGGGAAACTTGACTAGATCAGGCGCGGGGTGGGCCTACACTCGGTAGAGAATAATAGGAGGTGCGGAGTGGAGGGGTGGCCTGGCCGTCGGCGGGGTAGCATCTAGCTGTGAGGCACGCAAAACAACGCTGTTGGATGCCGGAGGCTGGAGTAGGCGGTCTCGGTAGCGCTGGGGGAAGAAGACGAGAGATTGAAGGAGAATGCTGGCCATTGGATGTAAATCCAATGCCTTGCTTAGGCTTCGACCTTCTGGCCGACATGTCAGCCAGTCCATTTGTTTTTTAGTCCATTTGGTGGGCTGGGTGAAACAATGATGTAGCATCTATGCAGCCCATTTATATATATGGTAGAATTTAAAGCCCATTTGCATTTTTCTCGAAATCCGTGACTTGCTGGGCTGGGTGAAAAATATCATGTAGGGCTGGACAGAGAAATGTTATAAAAACATAAACACATGATTCCACGTCTATTACTGCATTGGTTAGTAAAATCTTTGCAAGCTTATGTATGCAATCACTAGGAGTTAACTTGCCAAGTTATATATAAACAATTATTATTATTATTTTGTAAGAACTTTCAATTTACGAAATAAAATATCATTTTAATTTGATGAGTTGATAGGACGTGGGGTATTATTATTTTTTAGGCTAGACCTGGGATAGTTGAGTTGGTTCTAGGGAAAAGTACTGAGAGAAAACTCAGTTTACATCGAAAAAGAAATAGGAAGAAAATTCAGATATAGGATTAATGAAAACAAAAAATAAAGGAAGTGGGAAGGTCTATAAACTAGTTGGAAGAACGACAGGTTTAAGGGAACCTTATGTTGTTTCTATTATATATATATATATATATATATATATATATAATAAGACATATATATACTTCTATTGAAGGGAAAACATAGGTTCAGTTTTGCATTCTCGTAGAAAAAAGAACTGAGTTGTGCGTCGTCTTGAAAAAAGAAACATAACTTGGGCTGCTGATGTTATAGACAAGCTAGGTTGGGAGGCCCAGAGGCCACTTGATCCAAAAAAGTTGAAACATGTCGCGGGCTGCCCATGTTAAACAACAAAACCTAGGCCATGGACCTGGTGGGCCCGGGTCTGTCAGCCTCTCGACAAACAGTTGTCTCCCCATTTCTCTTGATTTGCTGACCATGTTGGGAACGACAGACGGAGGCGCCACGACGAGAGCAGCAAGTTGGAGGACGACGTCGAGACTGTGGACTGAACGAACCGGGGCGAGGGAAGATGCAGGCGAAGGGGAGTACGAGGGTTGACTTGTTCGGATGCAGGGTGGCCGGTGGAGCTCCTTGGTATCATTGTCTTCTTTCATGTTGGTGTAGCAGGGGTTGATGATGGTCTCGGCGAGGTCAACTACAGAGTCCTTCTCCTGCCCGTTGCCGATGATCTTGTATTGCTTCTGGATGTCGACAAGCTTGCTGCACCAGATAGCCGAATCGTCGCGTTCTTCCTTCGCCCGCTGCACGCTCGGTAGAATATGCACCAGATAGTTCAAGCTTGCTGCACCAGATAGTTCGTTTTTCAGCTCGTGGGGAACTGGATTCAATAGTAAACTGAGTGTGTATAGGTGACAACAGTTACTACCCCTCCTTCGCCCGCTGCACGCTCGGTAGAATATGCACCCTTAGCGCATTCAAACAACTCCATTAAGAAACATATTCCGGCCACACACGTCGGTTCACGAGTGGGTCTGTATTGGTACTGTAATAACAAGTGTTAGTGGTCACTTTACTTAAATTTAATTAGCTTTAATTAAAATGTATTCTTAAAACATGCAATCCATTGGCTCGTTCTATCAGTGCCATAGGATCAACATGCACAACAATTAGAATTATTATTCTAAGGACGCACATGATCAGCACATTTTCCGCACTTTCACATAGAAAATACTAACAAGTTTGAACAGTTTATTATGGTTGATGTCCTCTGCATCATCATGCCGTGTTTCCCAGCTTGCAAGATTCAGAACCAACAAATAAGATTCAAGTAATAAGTACAACAAAGATGCCTACACATCTCGTTGATTCCCAGCTTCCAAGATTCAGAACCAACAAAAAAGATTCAAATAATAAGTACAACAAAGATGCCTACACATCTCATTGATTCCCAGCTTGCAAGATTCAGAACCAACCCGTTAGAGCCTTTTGATAAAGTGAATATGGGGATTAAATCCATCTTGGCTAGCCATGTTATACAACCCAAGAACTTAGCGAATGCTCTTGACCATCACAACATTTGTAGTAGAGTATTCCTGTTTGCCAGATAAGAAAGAGCATGATTACTATAATAGTGGCACTAGTTTAAGCAACCGGTGTGAGGGGCCCTATACCGCCACGACTCGATGTGGTGAACCTGAACTCCACTCGGATGAGGTCAACCTACAGATCCATGATTCAATTCATGCGCCTTTTTTTGCAGTTCGCCTGAAATGAAGCAAAGATTGCATCATTCAGCTAGCATGAAGTACTTGCTCTCTTGAGCTGGTAGGTTCTTCTTTAGTAGTTGCACTAAAATTTAGCAACATTGAGGTTGGCTGTCCTACTCATGTAAGGTGCAACTATAATTTTCTTATCCTTTTGTGCAGATCCACTAAAATAGAGTGCCATTGTGGTGATAGTGACGACTCATCTTGCAAAAGCTAATAAAATGTTGCACGAGATTACCAGCAGAATTTTATGGAGATTTTGGAAACTCCAATCACCATTTTGTGTAGTTCCACCAAAATTGAGAGATGTTGCCCATGTGACATTTTAGTTGAACTGCACAAGACACTCATTCCAAAAGAAAGTGTTTTGTGCAGTTCACCAAAAGGTCACAATAGCAACAGGTGAAATGGATATCCCTATCTGCACAAAAAGATAGAAAGTAAACAATTGTTGGTTAATAAGAATATACAAAACATACACAAAATGAAAAGAAGCATATTAATTATGTTCATGGAAATCATGCAAGGACAGTAGAAATTTTAAAACGTCAGCAATGCTTCATGTTACCGGAAGCATTACGATCAACTATGACATTCATCAAATATGGGATTACTTTAATGGTGGCATTGCTTGTTTACCAGATACAGTAAATCAACAACAGCTAAAGAGTTGGTTTAAAGGCATGGGACCATGGGGACACAAGGTCACTCAGCAGCGTAAAGAAGCAACTTACTTATCATACTTGGGAAAGCAGCAGGAGTACCATTTGCTAACACGGTTTAATTGCATCATATCACTGGAGGCATTAGATTAACAATAACACTGGTTAGACATGTCCTTAAGGTAACAGTGTGATCGCTTCATTTTACATGCGCCCTTACATTAACAACAACAAAAGGTTGGTATAAGGACATGCGACAGCGGACGCATCAGCACAATGTACCTACAAGGAGGCATAAAGTGGTGATGCCGAGTTTGTTCATGCTCTTTGAGGGCAGCAAATCCAATCCTGGAGAACTTTTCCTATGTGAGGGTAGCAAATCTAATCCTGGAGACCTTTTACTATGTGAGGGTAGCAAATCTAATCCTAGAGACCTTTTACTATGTGAGGGAAGCAAATCTAATCCTGGACATGCTCTATTGACTTGTCCACCAGCCGCCACTTTCTATCCATTTTTCAACCAATAATAGATTTGTTCCATATCCAGTTTGTACTGAGTTTTCGCATTATTTCCCTTTTCAACCAAGAGACCGGTTGGGTACCCGGTCTCTACTACTTTCCCCCTGTTATTTCCTCTTTGAATCAAGTCCTGGATTCATGCTACGATTTTCCCCTTTTCTTCGTTGTTTGAACCAAGTCCTAGATTGGAATGCATGAAGTAGCTTTACCTCTAATAATACTAAAAATTTAGGTGGATTTGGAAGAGTTGATGGAAGTAGAAAAAGATGCACATGCAGACACGTTGGGAGCTGGGGCAGTAGAGCAAGGCCGCTTTTGAAGAACATGTACCTGAGGTTCGTCGGGATGTCGGCGGAGGCAGGTCCGATCTGCACACAATACGACAGGGAGGAAGAAGGGTCGGAGAACCTCCCGAGTCGGTGCTGTGTCCGAGAGAACGACACGGGCAGAAGATCGGGCCCCGCCAGCAGCTGTGGGTTTCCTCCCTCAGCGGCGATGACCGCGTGAACGATGCACCTTTTAGTCCTCTACACACACCGGCCGAAGGGATCCGGCCGGATCTGTGACCAGCGGTGAGTAGAGAGAAAATGTCGCGACCACTGTCTTGTTTAGATCTGGAGAGGATGAGAGAATGAAGAGAGCAACCCTAGTAAAGCAAGCGCTCAGTCCCCTGCCTACATATATAGTGGAGTGATTATCTTTTTATCTCCAGAACAAGCGTTTCAATTTGTGTACCTGGCATTAAAGAAAAGAAACTCTCTATTTAAGGTGACTACTGTACGACTCCTACTTACTACTAGTAGTACTCCCTCCATTTTTGTATACAAGGCCACAAACCCATATTACAGGTACCAAGGCAAAAGTAAATGTGTGTTTAAGTCATTATTGCAAGCTAGCTTGTCTCCTTGTTTTTGTGTTAATTAATGCATATTTTTTTGTTCCACCCACAACAAGCCAATACTCTCACTCCTTTTGGTTGATTAATGAGGCGCATGCAAGCCAACCTTCTCACACCCACATGCATGCAAGGGATAATTAATGTCCTCCTTTACTAGTGCGAGGCAAACCGCATGCAAGCCAACCTTCTCACACCCACATGCATGCAAGGGATAATTAATGTCCTCCTTTACTAGTGCGAGGCAAACACCATCAATTTTGTCTCAATAAGTGTTACTAGCCTTGTATAGCTGCAAATTGTAATTTTGATAGTGGCCATGTATATAAAAATGGAGGGAGTGCTAGTATTGTTCACTTGTGCTCCCCGGCCCTCCATTCATTGATGTCGGTGGAAACGACACGGATCACAAGGATACCTACTATGGTTGCGGGGTGCGGGGTCATGAGAAGAGCGGGATCAGCAATCAGCACAAGCACACGGGTCATTTATCCAGGTTCGGGCCGCGAGGATGCGTAATACCCTAGTCCTGCTTTGGTGTGTATATCAATGTTCTTGGAGTTCTTGAGCTAGCTATGATGAGTGTAACTTGTCCAAGGGTCCGAATCCTTCTCCTGGATGCCTCGGGCCTCCTTTTATAGTTAAGGGGATCGCCATAGTGGCACACAGGAGGTGGCATCGGTGTACTATGGCTAAGCTTATCGCTTAGCCATTACGGGACAAGATGCATTTAGTGCATCCCTTAGGTGTCCCCCTTACTTTACCTCCACCTCGCCCTCCTTTGACACGTGCCCAGGCTAGCAAGGCGGTCAGCACCATGTAGGCTGGCAGGCTGCTGAGGTGGCGCGGTGGTGGGGTCTTCACGAAGATTTGCATGCCACCACGTAGGCATGCGCTGAGTTGGCTTGGAAGCCTCACATCGACACGCAGGTGCCTGCCTAGCTGGTGGGCTGGCAGCTGCATGGGAGTGGTTGTGGAAACTTGGAGGGCGTGGGCCTGGCTGTGGCCCCACGAATGTCCTCAGCAAGGGCCTTGCCGGGGCCCCGGCAAGGGTCTTGCCGTGGCGTTGTGGTTGTCCCCGGCAAGGATCTTGCCGGAGGTCTTGTGGGTTTTCCTTGACAAGGATCTCGCTGAGGTTCGTCGTCTTCTAATCCTCATCTGACTTGGGGTGTTCATGATCTTCACAAAGATCTGCATGCCATCATGGAGGTGCCTCCCGAGCCTTGGTTCCAATGTGGTTGTCGGAAACCTGGGGCTCAAGGGTGGCGCGCTCCACTAGCGTCGGGCAAGTTGCCTCAGCAAGGTCCTTGCCGGGGCCGTGGAGGTCGCCCCGGCGAGGGTCTTGCCGGGGGAACCCACCTCACCCTCTTGCTCTTCGTCTTTGTGTCTTGGCGTTGCTTTGATCGTCTTGCGGTTTTGACCCTTCCCCTACCTCGCTTAAGTGTGCCGCAGGCGTGGCTCTGACAGCCCGTGCATAGGTAAAGGGGTACAAAGTAGTGTCCTTACTTCTGTACACCGACAGGAATCCTCGGGTCTGGGCCACACATAAGTGCAACATGTTGTTCGGCCAGGCCCAAAACGGTGCGCGGGCAGGCGGGGTTGATTTTATTGAGGTGATTTTTCCACCCACTGCGCTTCCCCACGACCCGCGTTGAACGCGTGATGTGGGGATCGTGCGTGGGGGTGATCGAAGCATGCTTGCATCATTTTGCGGTGAGCAGTGAAGAGGCGTCTTGCGTGTCCCTTCGAGACCGCGGGGCCGCTGCTCATTTACTCTCCCCGCTTGGGAACCGTCGTTCCATGCGTCCCACTACGCCCGCCCCTTGCGCCATGTAGGCAGCATGCACGGCGCAGGGCGGGTGACAGGTGCGTGGAATATGGGAAGGCGTGCGCGTGGGTTGATACCCACGCGCCTTCAGTTGGGCGGGGAGGGCAGTCGACAGCCTCGCCCGCCATCATCTTAATGTGCTTGGGTTGGTTGAGAGGGGCGGCCGAGCCCTGACCCCGCCCCTTTATAAGGAGGGGAGCGGGAGGGATGGCACCCTTCAGTCTTTCGCCATCCGCCTCCTCCCATATTTGCTTCTTCCTCCCCTCTGCCATGGCGAGAGGGTGTGTTGATGCTTCGACGGTGGCGACGAGGGTCTCCGCTCGACAACGTGCCGCTCCTCCTCAAGAGCCCGTGGCGGCGGAGCCGGACGTGAGGGGAAGGGGGAGGGGGCGAGGCCAAGGCCGCCATTGTGCTCGGGGAAGAGGAGGACGGGGCGGCGCATCGGCCTCGCCTCCGCCAGCAGTCCTTCCCCCAATGGAGGGCCACGTCGGGGACCAGCCCCGCGAGTTATTCATCAGGCTGCATCGGCCGATGCGTCGTCGTATTTGTCTTCCTACCCCATTCACTTGGGAGATGGAGATCGGCCCGCCGCAGGCGCTGAGGCTGCACATAAGGGGTTGTGGGAACAGTGGCACATGGGCCGATGTTGATTTCCTGGCCCCTCATGTCATGTATCTCTGTCGCGGATGGAAAACCTTCGCCTGCATCCACAGCCTGATGGCGGGGCTTATTCTCTACTTAAAGCTAATGGAGAATGGCCTCCTCTCTGTCAAGGTCTGCGGCGACTTCGGAACTCGCCTGAAGTGTTGCGTGGAGAGCTCCTCGGATGACGAAGACTCGTCCTCAAGCGAGAGTGATGAGGAGGACATCGGCAACAATGACGAGGGTAGCAGGTAAGAGAATGACGGGTCCGACTAGGCGTCTGTCGGGGATATACCCCGCGGTATGACCCTGCCGGAGTCATAACCCGGCTGGGACTTGGTAAACCAGCAAATGGTAAACCGGCGGACAGTTAAGACAGAGAGTCAAGATAGATGGCTAAGACAGACGGTAAAACGGCTGGTGGTAAACCGGCAGGAGTCAAGTCAGATGTTAAACCGGCAGACCATGTTAAACCGTCAGACCATGTTAAACCAGCAGACGTTAAGAAGCCCATGAAGGGAAGTCAAAATAGTTTAAGTCTTAGTCCGAGATGGACTCTACATGTAACCCGCCCCTTCAACTTATATAAGGAGGGGCAGGGCTCCCCAAATAGGGGTAAAAACAACAATCTCTAGGGCTAGACACAATTAGAGGAGAGCCGGTTTACGGCGACTCCCTCGTGATGATAATGAGATCTAGCCTCAAACAGCATGTAGGGTTTTACCGGATGATGTTTCCCGGGGCCCGAAGCTGTCTAAATCTTTGTCTTGCGTGTTGCGTCTCTCGATTCCGCTTAACCCCTCTCAAGCTACAACACAGATGTGTTGGCCTCACGACTAAGTCCTCACACTAAGGACATCTGATGTGTTAATTCCATGACAGTTGGCGCCCACCGTGGGGCCAGCGCACGGTGGTGTTGTTCTTGAAGGGATTCTAGGGATCAAGGAGCTCGTGATCATCAAGTCAAGAAGAGTCATCAATGCAAGTTTAAAATTTGAAAGGTTAGGGTTTCGTACGTGCAGCCGCACACGACCCGGAAAGCAAAAATATGATTCTCCAATCGGCCGCTATCTTACAAGTCGCCGAAACTGAAGAAATCCACCGAAGGCATCTCGTGTTCCGGATTGAAAGCAAACATCACTACATGCGTCACGAGGATTGGACTGGAGGTACGACCGGGAAATCAACGCAGCCACAACCCGGGTCCGAGCCGACTCAACTCGCTGTATTTTTCCTGGAATCAACAACGGGAAGTGGACGAGGTTACGGAC
>NC_041385.1:428361496-428424549 GCF_002162155.2 Triticum dicoccoides | reverse complement strand
TATTTCGGACTGCCAGCTCGCCTCGCCTGGTCAATTCTGCAGTAGCTATGAGCTATCCTCATGTTAAATCAATCCGTCGACCCGCGGCTAAATTTCGTGTTTTGACCCTTTTCCCAAACCTATTCGAGATCTGACCCTAGTCTGAAAAAATTTCGAGATCTGACCCTTTTGCTACCGCCAGAGTCCATGGCGGTAGGGTCTAACAGCCTACCGCCAGGGACTTTGGCGGTAGGAAACATCGCTACCGCCAAACGGGCTGGCGGTAGCCTGCACAACCCTACCGCCAAGGTGCTTGGCGGTAGGCACGAGCACGCACTGTGTTCAATACTTAGAAGTTTTTGGCGGTAGAGCATGCAACCCTACCGCCAAGGTCCTTGACGGTAGGCTGTTATACCCTACCACCATAGTCCCTGGCGGTAGCAAAATGGTCAAATCTAAAAAATATTTCAGACTAGGGTCAGATCTCGAATAGGTTTGGAAAAAGGGTCAAAACACGAAATTTAGCCTCGACCCACCAGTTTGGTACCGTTCCTGAAGCGTCCCGAGCCATTGACGTCCGTTTCAGTCACTGCTACAACCTCGTGACAAGTAGCTGGCTGCTGCTGTAACTCGGGAGCTTCAGCCCACATCGCCGGTTCACTTCGTGCTGGCCTACTTGACGCCGGCGCCCGAGAGCCGACCCGCCGTGCGAAACTTGAGCTGCCAAGTGTAGAGGTGCGTCTCCGCGGTAGCGGCGGGTTGGAGAAACGCATCTATGGTTGAGACCCGCCGTGGCCCATCTCGAGCCGGTCCGCCATTGTTGCTTGTCTCACCGCTGACCCGCCGTTGTGATCACCCGCTCTGACCCACCGTTGCGAGTCGTCACTGGAGAATAGTGAGCTGCCGCAGAACCGCCATTGCGGCCACAGCGTCTTCGCCGCAACCTCGCTTCGAGTTGCTGGAGGGACTTCACCATCATAGCAGGACGAGCTGCCGCCCGCGTCTCAACGGTAGCAGGGGCGAGGCACTACAGCACCCTCTCAGCCTTTATTTCCAATGCCCCCGGATTCAACCCGCCTGGTCTCCCATCTCCGCCTTCATCTTCAAGCGCCGCCGACCACCACTTCTCCACCTCGCCGTGAAGGGGTCCGACTTGCGCCAGGACGGAGGTGCAGGGGATGGATTTCTTCTCCATGGTGGAGCACCGGGAGAGGATGGAGCCTCCCCGTGCTTCCTCTCCGCGCCACCGTCAAGGTTACAAGCACGCCGGGTGAGGAGGCGAGGTATTCCGGAGAGTTGCCGCCACCCTGGTCGCCGGAGTGCGTCCCCAAGTCATTGCTGCCGTGATCCAACCCCCCCCCCCTTCAGAGCCACCGCTGCCAATTCACCATTCAACCCGCCTCCGAGCCACGCGAGCTGGTCAAACCGCCCGGATTCAGAGCCTCGCCAACCGCGCCTTGACTGCGGGCTGCTAAAAGCACAAGTGCTCCCTAGGTGGTTTTGGTAATTAGTGTCAACATATCTCTTGTTGGACTAACACTTTTATCTAGTATGTTTCAGATAAGTTCAACAATGGAGTGGCATGGACTAAAGGATGTGGGAACTCCTTCAAGATGCTAAGGACAAAGGATTGGCTCAAGCTTCAAGCTCAAGACTCTTCATTTTATATTTTAGTGATCCAAGATCACACTGAGTCTATAGGAAAAGCCGATACTATCAAGAAGGGATGAGGTGTTGCTTAATGAGTTTCTTGCTCCACAGTGCTTAGTGATATGCTCCAAAAGCCTCAACTACTTTCCCACTTCCACACATATGACCTAAACCTAAAGTCAAATTTGGCCCTACCGGTTCTTTCTATCCGGTGCCACCGAGTTCAGATGTCATAGCCACTTTCACAAACCCTAGACAAATCGGTCTCACCGATAGGGATCTCGGTCTCACCGACATGGGATTGTGATCTCTCTGTGTATATCCATTACCAAAATCGGTCTCACCGAGTTTGAGCAATCAGTACTACCGAGACTACAATGCAAACTCTCTGGTTAACTTATTACCAAAATCGGTCCCACCGAGTTTGAGTAATCGGTCCCACCGAGTTTGCCTGACCAACTCTCTGGTTAGCTAATTACCAAAATCGGTCTCACCGAGTTTGTGTAATCGGTCTCACCGAGATTACGTTATGCCCTAACCCTAACCATATCGGTCCTACCGAGTTGCATGTCGGTCCCACCGAAAATCCTAACGGTCACTAGATTTGCTAAATCGGTCTGACCGAGTTTGTTGATTCGGTCCCATCGAGTTTGGTAAATTGTGTGTAATGGTTAGATTTTGTGTGGAGGCTATATATACCCATCCACCTCCTCTTCATTCGAAGAGAGAGCCATCAGAATGAACCTACACTTCCAGCATACATTCTCTGAGACAGAACTACCTACTCATGTGTTGAGGCCAAGATATTCCATTCCTACCATATGAATCTTGATCTCTAGCCTTCCCCAAGTTGCTTTCCACTCAAATCTTCTTTCCACCAGATCCAAATCCTATGAGAGAGAGTTGAGTGTTGGGGAGACTATCATTTGAAGCACAAGAGCAAGGAGTTCATCATCAACGCACCATTTGTTACTTCTTGGAGAGTGGTGTCTCCTAGATTGGCTGGGTGTCACTTGGGAGCCTCCGACAAGATTGTGGAGTTGAACCAAGGAGTTTGTACGGGCAAGGAGATCGCCTACTTCGTGAAGATCTACCGCTAGTGAGGCAAGTCCTTCGTGGGCGACGGCCATGGTGGGATAGACAAGGTTGCTTCTTCGTGGACCCTTCGTGGGTGGAGCCCTCCGTGGACTCGCGCAACCGTTACCCTTCGTGGGTTGAAGTCTCCATCAACGTGGATGTACGATAGCACCACCTATCAGAACCACGACAAAAACATCTGTGTCTTCAATTGCGTTTGAATCCTCCAAAACCCTTCCCTTTACATTCTTGCAAGTTGCATGCTTTACTTTCCGCTGCTCATATACTCTTTGCATGCTTGCTTGTTATGTATTGTGAATGTTAAACTTGTGCCTAAACTCCACTTAAACTTAAAGAAGTTAAAAACTGCAACTTTGATACTTAGTGTCTAATCACCCCCCCCCTCTAGACACCTCTTCTCAAGGTCCTACAAGTGGTATCAGAGCATTGGTCTCCATTGCCTTGGTTTAATCACCATTGGAGGAAGATGGATGAGTCTACTTTGGGGAGTCCTAGACATAGAGTGCCTATTCTTGATGGAGAGTATTTTCATGAGTGGAAAAATGAGATGCTTGTAATTTTCAATATCATTTGAAAAAGTACATTGCTAGCCCTTGTGCACCTCATGTTGATCCTATGCATCCTACTCTTGATGAGTCAATTGACATGATTAGGAATCTTAGAACTGTTAATCTCATCACTAGAGGCTTGCCTAGAAACTTGATTAGAAACTTTCCTACTCTTGAGTGTGCCTACACTATATGGAAATTTCTTGAGGAACGCTTTCCAAATTATTCCTTGAAAAATCTAGATGAAATTCTCCATAAGTCTATTGCCTTGAGTAAGATGAATTCTAGTGATCCTATGTTTGGTGATTGTCTATTTGAGCTTACAAACCTTATGCGTGCTGATAAGTGCATTTCATATATATAATTTGGCACTCAAATTTAGCATCTATCGTGATATATCCATCCATTCTTGCTATGAGTTGTGATATATTTGAATGAAAATCATATAAAAGATCATTTACTTGTCATTTGTTTCTTTTGCAGAAAAGTGCGCAAGGCACTATAATCGTCAAGATTTCTACTATGTGGCTAACGAGAAGAGAGAAGGGCTTGTGTGTGACGACAAGAAGTAACCAAAGGGGCTAACTATAGAAGAGAGGGGATCTACTTGGGAAGGAAGAAGATAGTAGGAGGGCCCATGTGCAAACATCAAAATCTGCCGTGAGGGGATCAAAATCCCTAGGTCACTACACAGTTCCCCTCGGGCCTGGCTACACATCTCTCTTCTCCCCCACCTCTCCTTCTCCAACTCCGGCCACCGCCACGGCCAGGCCGGCGTGCTGGTGCGCCTCCGCAGCCCATCCACCCAACACCACCATCACATCCATCCACCTGCGCCTCCCAGCCATCCATCCACTCATCTCCACCAGCACCACCATCTCCACCATCGCGCCATCACTCCACCGCTGCACCTAGCGCACCTGACCAGACGGGTGTCTGGGTACCCGCACGACCCTACCTTCTGCCGCTACTCCTCTTCCCCATCCCTACTGCTTCTTCTTCTCCCCTTGTCCCGTTGCTCCCCGCACCTCGCGTCCCTGCTGTTCCACTTCAAAGTCTGAACCTGAACCTCCTGCTGCTACTGCGCTTTGCTGAACTCCACGCCCCTTGCTGCATCTTCCTTCTTCTCCTCGACCTCCTGCTGCTGCCTCCTCTTCTCCAAGTCCAGCTGCTGCTCCTTCCTTGCTGCGCCCTGCGGCTTCTTCTTTCAACTGCCACTACTACTCCCTTCCCCTCACTGCTACTCTTCTTCCTTACCTCCTCTGCTTCTATATCCCTTCCCCCCTCTCTATATTCTCTGAATTTTCTGTAATAGGAGTAGTAAGAAGCTTTGTAATATTCAGATTATCTAAGTGCGTGTAACCTGCTATATGTTCAGTTCGTACTTGTCATCTATTAATTAGTATTCTGCTACTGTATGTGTGAGATCCCTTATGTGTTTGTTTCTTACTGCAGAAATTGATTTAGTTTTCCATGTTTTAGCTCCAGTACATGTACTATATAAATACATGTGTGTTTTGTGATGTAAACCATGTCAGCTAGCTCACTGTAACAAATTCATGTTACTATTCTTGGTTTCATTTTGTATTGAAATTACTCTCTATTGTAGCCAGTTGTGTGATCATTCAATTTTCAGTCTATGTATTAGCTCTGTACCTGTAATATATGTTGTGACATGAAGCATTTTTATCCCTGTCCATTATCTTGTTTCTTCCCTCTGTCATACGCTTGTTAGATAAATATATGTGTTCATGTCCTGTTGTTTCCTTTTGTGTTAGCATCTTAGTTTCTCAAGTAATAGGAAAACACAAAAAAGACAATACAGACAATCTCTCCCCTTTGCTTTTTTACATTTTCTTTGGCGACGATCTTCGGGAACTACCTTGTTTAGTTTAGGTTTATTTTCTTGCATTTATAATTTGAGTTGTGTTACCTAGCTTTATCTGAGCATGATCATTGACTTTCCTAGTCCCTGTGGAGAACACGACATCCGTAGTTTGTGGCGTAAAAACCCCACAGTACTTTCAATTGATCATTTTGCCGCTGTTGCCGGGGATCGAACCCGGGTCACCCGCGTGACAGGCGGGAATACTTACCACTATACTACAACGACTTAAGACATGGCTTAAGCAACCCAAATAACATTTGATTTCAGCATGTATCATTGGATGATATACTAGGAATGGGTCATGAAACAGCTCACCGGGTTTTCATAGGAAGTAGCACTCGCTCGATCACCTCACCAACTGCAGCTCCTCTCCTTTTGCTTCTCTATCCTCATGCCTGCTCCAGCTTCTCCCTTCCTCATGTGTGCCCCCTTGCTTCTCCTCATCCCCATGCTCTGAGTCCACCAGGATCCCAGGGAATGTCATCTCGAACTCGGTCAACTCGCAGTAAATGGTACACAAGCATCAACCTGAAAGAACTCTCAACAACCAAGCCAACACAAGTGACAGAGAGAATGCCCTATAAGTCATCGATAGAGTATCCAATTACATAAGCATAGCTATAAAGCACATGTTTAGGATGGTAGAAATCAGCAAGGTCAACACTAACATGAGGATGATATTTATCATTAAGCTCAAGACTAGCATGGGAGTGATATGTTTCATTAAGCATAGGATTAGCATGAGGAAAGTAACTATGATCATCACAAATGAGAGTAATGCCACTAACAGGGTATATATCATCATATCCAAGCAAATGAGTTTTCAAATCAATCTTAAGTGATGGTATCATGTAATGCAAGGTAGTAGCAAAGAAATCACAAGGCATCATGTCATCAAGAGGATTGATTAAACCTGACACATCACGCTCTGGTATGACAATAGGCAAATGAATCTCATGTTCTTCATCTTCATCTACAACAGCTTCTTGTACTTCTTCAGTAGTAGATGATGAGTCTTCAACTTGATCACTTGGGAATTGCAGCTCTTGATCATCATGTTCCTTGTCTTCTAGTTCATCTTCTTCAATCTGGGGTCTTTCTTCCTCTAGACTCTCACTATCTTGCTCAGTTGAATGTGACGGTGTTGAAACCTTACACACCTTAAGGGATATCCCAGCAACACTCAACTCAAGGAGGGAAGAGATAGTACTGCCAGCGTTGACGTTCTTCTCAATCTTCCTTACTTCTTCCACTAGCTCATGCCCACTTTTGATCTTCTTCATTTCATCAAGTATAACCTTCCTAATAGGAGCATCCTCAACACTCCAAGTGAACTCGAGACTCAAAAGTGCGAGCTTGTCTATGTCATCGAACTCATCTTGAGTAGGCACTTGTGTTGAAGGTGTTGGTTGACCAAATGGCGCCAAAATGATCAATTGAAAGTACAGTGGGGTTTTTACGCCCCAAACTACGGATGTCGTGTTCTACACAGGGACTAGGCAAGTCAATGATCGTGCTCAGATAAAGCTAGGTAACACAACTCAGATTATAAATGCAAGAAAATAAACCTAAACTAAACAAGGTAGTTCCCGAATATCGTCACCAAAGAAAATGTAAAAAAACAAAGGGGAGGTTCAGATTGGCTGTATTGTCTTTTTTTGTGTTTTCCTATTACTTGAGAAACTAATATGCTAACACAAAAGGAAACAACAGGACATGAACACATATATTTATCTAACAAGCGTATGACAGAGGGAAGAAACAAGATAATGGACAAGGATAAAAATGCTTCATGTCACAACATATATTAAAGGTACAGAGCTAATACATAGACTGAAAATTGAATGATCAGACAACTGGCTACCACAGAGAGTAATTACAATACAAAATAAAACCAAGAATAGTAACATGAATTTGTTACAGTGAGCTAGCTGACCTGGTTTACATCACAAAACACACATGTATTTATATAGTACATGTACTGGAACTAAAACATGGAAAACTGAATCAATTTCTGCAGTAAGGAACAAACACATAAGGGATCTCACACATACAGTAGCAGAATACTAATTAATAGATGACAAGTACGAACTGAACATATAGCAGGTTACAGGCACTTAGATAATCTGAATATTACAAAGCTTCTTACTACTCCTATTACAGAAAATTCAGAGAATATAGAGAGGGGAAGGGATATAGCAGCAGAGGAGGTAAGGAAGAAGAGTAGTAGTGAGGGGAAGGGAGTAGTAGTGGTAGTTGAAAGAAGAAGCCACAGGGCGCAGCAAGGAAGGAGCAGCAGCTGGACTTGGAGAAGAGGAGGCAGCAGCAGGAGGTCGAGGAGAAGAAGGAAGATGCAGCAGGGGCGTGGAGTTCAGCAAAGCGCAGTAGCAGCAGGAGGTTTAGGTTCAGACTTTGAAGAGGAACAACAGGGACGCGAGGTGCGGGGAGCAACGAGACAAGGGGAGAAGAAGCAGCAGTAGGGATGGGGAAGAGGAGCAGCGGTAGAAGGCAGGGTTGTGCGGGTACCCAGACACCCGTCTGGTCGGGCGCGCGAGGTGCAGCGGTGGAGTGATGGCGCGATGGTGGAGATGGTGGCGCTGGTGGAGATGGTGGCGCTGGTGGAGATGAGTGGATGGATGGCTGGGAGGCGCAGGTGGATGGATGTGATGGTGGTGCTGGGTGGATGGGCTGTGGAGGCGCACCACCACGCTGGCCTGGCCGTGGTGGCGGCCGGAGTTGGAGAAGGAGAGGTGGGGGAGAAGAGAGATGTGTAGCCAGGCCCGAGGGGAATTGTGTAGTGACCTAGGGATTTTGATCCCCTCACGGCAGATTTTGATGTTTGCACATGGGCCCTCCTACTATCTTCTTCCTTCCCAAGTAGACCCCCTCTCTTCTATAGTTAGCCCCTTTGGTTACTTCTTGTCGTCACACAGAAGCCCTTCTCTCTTCTCGTTAGCCATATAGTAGAAATCTTGACGATTATAGTGCCTTGCGCACTTTTCTGCAAAAGAAACAAATGACAAGTAAATGATCTTTTATATGATTTTCATTCAAATATATCACAACTCATAGCAAGAATGGATGGACATATCACGATAGATGCTAAATTTGAGTGCCAAATTATATATATGAAATGCACTTATCAAGTTCCCCCACACTTAAATCTTTGCTTGTCCTCAAGCAAAGGAATATGACAAAGGCAAGATAATGAACAGTAAATTGAGTAAGGAATGTCCTGGTAAAATAAATCTCCAAACAAGGCATGCTTCAGACTTAGCTAGTGAAAATTAATGGTTAGGAGTGCTACAAAGCAGTAGGATACTAGTAAGCATGACCATTTTAAACTTTTACGGAGATAAAAGAGGATCAACAAGTTTAAATGATGACTGCGCCAAATGGTTCCTAAAGAGAGCATGATCCCAAGAACAAAATGAACTGGAATTAAATCTTGTGATCAAATCACTTATTTATAGAGATAAAGTAATGATTATATTATTATTAGTCTCACCATAGGAACATACCGTTGATCCCGAGAACATGGTATACACCTGGCTCGACCAATTATTAGTTTTTTTGTTTGTCTCCCCAAAGGAACATACCACCAATCCCGAGAACATGGTATACACCTGGTTCAACAATTACATTTTTTATTATTAATTACTACCCAAGCTAACCCGATTTCACATGCCACCGATCCCGGGAACATAACATGCTACTGTAGGTAGTCAGACTTATTTATTCATTATTACTTATCTTAAATGAACAACAATAAGCACAAAAATAGGAATCATCACTTCTCCATGTCTGGTTCACATGCTACCGATCCAGGGAACATAGCATGCTAATCCATAGTGGTTAGGTGATTGCTCTCAATGGGAACACACTTAGCACAAATTCAGCATCTAAACGTGGTGATCTAGGTGTATCGAGGTAAAAGCAGAAAATGATTAAGTTTTCTAGTATACTAGGGATTTGAGCACTCAAAACTAATAACTTCCACTACTTTCAGCAAAGCAAGCATTGTATAGATCACTAGTTTACCAGGCATTCAACGCTCAGTTCACATATTCTCATCAAGCACCATATGTCAAGTAAAATTCAGTGGGGCAACATTTAAGACATGTCTTAAGCAACCCAAATAACATTTGATTTCAGCATGTATCAATGGATGATATACTAGGAATGGGTCATGAAACAGCTCACCGGGTTTTCATAGGAAGTAGCACTCGCTCGATCACCTCACCAACTGCAGCTCCTCTCCTTTTGCTTCTCTATCCTCATGCCTGCTCCAGCTTCTCCCTTCCTCGTGTGTGCCCCCTTGCTTCTCCTCATCCCCATGCTCTGAGTCCACCAAAATCCCTAGGTCACTACACAATTCCCCTCGGGCCTGGCTACACATCTCTCTTCTCCCCCAACTCTCCTTCTCCAACTCCAGCCGCCGCCACGGCCAGGCCGGCGTGGTGGTGCGCCTCCGCAGCCCATCCACCCAGCACCACCATCACATCCATCCACCCGTGCCTCCCAGCCATCCATCCACTCATCTCCACCAGCGCCACCATCTCCACCATCGCGCCATCACTCCACCGCTGCACCTCGCGCGCCCGACCAGACGGGTGTCTGGGTACCCGCGCGACCCTGCCTTCTGCCGCTGCTCCTCTTCCCCATCCCTACTGCTGCTTCTTCTCCCCTTGTCCTGTTGCTCCCCGCACCTCGCGTCCCTGTTGTTCCTCTTCAAAGTCTGAACCTGAACCTCCTACTGCTACTGCGCTTTGCTGAACTCCACGCCCCCTGCTGCATCTTCCTTCTTCTCCTCGACGTCCTGTTGCTGCCTCCTCTTCTCCAAGTCCAGCTGCTGCTCCTTCCTTGCTGCGCCCTGCGGCTTCTTCTTTCAACTGCCACTACTACTCCCTTCCCCTCACTGCTACTCTTCTTCCTTACCTCCTCTGCTGCTATATCCCTTCCCCCCTCTCTATATTCTCTGAATTTTCTGTAATAGGAGTAGTAAGAAGCTTTGTAATATTCAGATTATCTAAGTGCCTGTAACCTACTATATGTTCAGTTCGTACTTGTCATCTATTAATTAGTATTCTGCTACTGTATGTGTGAGATCCCTTATGTGTTTGTTCCTTACTGCAGAAATTGATTCAGTTTTCCATGTTTTAGCTCCAGTACATGTACTATATAAATACATGTGTGTTTTGTGATGTAAACCATGTCAGCTAGCTCACTGTAACAAATTCATGTTACTATTCTTGGTTTTATTTTGTATTGAAATTACTCTCTGTGGTAGCCAGTTGTGTGATCATTCAATTTTCAGTCTATGTATTAGCTCTGTACCTGTAATATATGTTGTGACATGAAGCATTTTTATCCCTGTCAATTATCTTGTTTCTTCCCTCTGCCATACGCTTGTTAGATAAATATATGTGTTCATGTCCTGTTGTTTCCTTTTGTGTTAGCATCTTAGTTTCTCAAGTAATAGGAAAACACAAAAAAAGACAATACAGACAATCTGAACCTCCCCTTTGCTTTTTTACATTTTCTTTGGCGACGATCTTCGGGAACTACCTTGTTTAGTTTAGGTTTATTTTCTTGCATTTATAATCTGAGTTGTGTTACCTAGCTTTATCTGAGCACGATCATTGACTTGCCTAGTCCCTGTGGAGAACACGACATCCGTAGTTTGGGGCGTAAAAACCCCACTGTACTTTCAATTGATCACATGCCAAAGGAGATGTTGGAATTATCGGTGATATTATTTCTGAATCTATAAGAATTCATAAGCAAGATCATTGTCAAACTCACTCTAACGAATTACCCTCTCTAGGACTTGATCCACCACATGACGATGTTAAACATGGATACTATGATGAGGATGATGATAGTGACTTCGATCTTGATGATGCAATGAGACATTTTGGTCTTATGGCAAACCTTTGAGGATATATGTCAGGAGGAAAGGAATGGGTTCTTGATAGTGGATGTACCGATCACATGACCGGAGATAAAGACATGTTTCGGGAGCTCGCTGAAAATGATGGTCCTCGAAAGTATGTCACTTTCGGTGACAACTCAAAGGGTAAGGTGGTTGGCCTCGGTAGGGTGGCCATATCACATGATAGCTCCATACAAAATGTCATGCTCATTGAATCTCTTGGCTACAACTTATTTTCAGTATCTAGACTTGCTGATTTTGGTTTCAATGTCCTATTTACTGAAGTAGATTGCGAAGTGTTTCGTAGAGATAATCATAACATGGTCTTTACCGGTGTGCGTAGAGGTGATCTATAAATTGTTGATTTCACTAAAAAGGCTCAACCTAAAACTTGCTTCATTGCTAAATCCTCAAAAGGTTGGTTATGGCATAGACGATTAGGTCACTTTGGCATGAGAAACCTTGACAAGCTAATTAAAGGGAATCATATCCTTGGTGTTAGCGATGTCATATTTGATAAGGATAGACTTTGCAGTGCTTGTCAAGCAGGTAAACAGGTTGGAGGAAGGCATCCCGTGAAGAACATCATGACCACAAGGAGGCCACTCGAGCTACTTCACATGGATCTTTTTGGTCCCAACTCTTACAAGAGTCTCGGTGGAAATTCTTTTGGTCTAATTATAGTTGATGATTTTTCGATATTTACGTGGGTGTTCTTTCTCAATGATAAATCGCAGGTCCAAAAGATCTTCAAAAACTTCGCTAGGAGGGCCCAAAATCAATTTGAAGTGGAGATCAAGAAGGTTTGCAGCGACAACAGAACGGAGTTCAAGAACGCAAATGTGGACACCTTTCTTAACGAGGAAGGGATTTCACACGAGTTCTCGGCTACGTACAGACCTCAACAAAATGGAGTTGTTGAGAGGAAGAACCGGACGCTCATCGAAATGGCGAGAACGATGCTTGATGAGTACAAGATGCCGAAGCACTTTTGGGCAGAAGCGGTTGAGACAGCTTGTCATGCAACAAATCGCTTGTATCTTCACAAGCTACTCGGCAAGATGGCATACGAGCTCCTCACTGGTAACAAACCCCAAGTTGGATACTTTCGAGTATTCGTCTCAAAGTGCTACATTCTTGATAAGCATCATCGTTCTAAATTTGCTCCTAAGTCTCATGAAGGTTTCCTACTAGGTTATGGCTCAAACTCTCACACTTACCGTGTCTACAACAATTTCACCCGAAAGGTTGAAGAGACGGTAGATGTGAAGTTTGACGAATCTAATGGCTCGCAAGTAGAGTAATTGCCAATTGATGTAGGAGACAAAGATCCTTCGGAAGCAATCCAAGACTTGTCTATTGGCAAGGTCCGTCCAACGGAGGTGAAGGAGAGTAGCTCGTCCGTCCAAGTGGAAGCTTCTACTTCACGACAAGGTGAACCAAGAGTTGATACGGAAGCATCCACAAGTGACACACCAAGATGAAGAAAACAAGGAAGTGCATCAAGATGAACGTCAACAACCTACTTCTCCACCACGACAAGAGAACAACAACACCAACAATGAAGAAGGCCAAGAAGAAGAACAAGATGAAGAAGAAGTTCAACCAAGAACCAAGCAAAAGCTTTCACGAGTTCGAGCAAGAATTGCTAAGGACCATCCCGTCGAGCAAATCTACAATGATATCCAAACCGGGAGAATCACTCGCTCAAAAACTCGTTTAGCTAACTTTTGTGAACATTATTCATTCATCTCTAGCATTGAACCTATGAAGGTTGAAGAAGCATTGGAGGATCCGGATTGGATAAACGCTATGCATGAAGAGCTACACAACTTTGAGAGGAATCAAGTTTGGACATTGATTGAGAAGCCCGACAACAACCACAACATCATTGGTACCAAATGGGTGTTTCGCAACAAGCAAAATGAAGATGGACAATTAGTTCGCAACAAAGCACGTCTCGTCACCCAAGGCTACACACAAGTCGAAGGTATGGACTATAGTGAGAATTATGCTCCCGTTGCTAGACTTGAGTCCATTCGCATCTTACTTGCCTATGCTAATCACCATGACATCACCTTGTACCAAATGGACATTAAAAGTGCTTTTCTAAATGGTGAAATAGAGGAGGAAGTTTATGTTAACCAACCTCCCGGCTTTGTCAATCCTAAGAAACTCAATCATGTTTACAAACTTCAGAAAGCTCTTTTTGGTCTTAAACAAGATCCTAGAGCGTGGTATAAATGCTTGACCAAGTTCCTTATTGAAAAAGGCTTTGAAATTGGGAAAATTGATTCCACACTTTTTACTAAAAGGGTTAATGGAGAACTATTTGTGTGCCAAGTCTATGTTGATGATATTATATTTGGTTCAACTAACCCTCATTTTAGTGAAAAGTTTGGGAAGCTAATGTCGGAGAAGTTTGAGATGTCTATGATGAGTGAACTCAAATTCTTTCTTGGTTTGCAATTCAAGCAAACTAAGGAAGGTACCTTTGTTTCTCAAACAAAGTACACCAAGGACTTATTCAAGAAGTTCAATATGCAAGAATGCTAAGGTATGACTACACCCATGCCTACTAGTGGACATCTTGACTTGACCAAAGATGGCGAACCGGTTGATCAAAAGGTTTATCGCTCTATGATTGGTTCATTGTTATATCTATGTGCTTCACGTCCCGATATCATGCTAAGTGTGTGCATGTGTGCACGATATCAAGCTGCTCCTAAAGAATGTCATCTTAAGGCCGTGAAAAGGATAGTGAGATACTTAATCCATACACCAAATTTTGGCATTTGGTATCCTAAGAGGGCCTCTTTCGATCTTGTTGGCTACTCCGACTCGGACTATGACGGAGACAAGGTTGATAGAAAGTCCACTTGGGGTACTTGTCAATTTCTTGGTAGATCTCTTGTGTCTTGGTCCTCCAAGAAACAAAACTCGGTATCCTTATCCACCGCCGAAGGGGAATACATTGCCGCTGGTTCATGTTGTGCTCAATTACTTTGGATGACCCAAACTCTTAAAGATTATGGGATATATGTGAAACATGTTCCATTGCTTTGTGACAATGAAAGTGCTATCAAAATTGGTCATAATCCCGTACAACATTCTCGAACTAAGCATATTGAAGTTCGTCATCATTTCATTCGAGATCATGTTGCTAAGGGTGACATTAATCTTAAGCATGTTCGCACCGAAAAACAATTAGCGAATATATTCACTAAACCTCTTGATGAGAAAATATTTTGCAGGTTGATAGGAGAATTGAACATCATTGATGCTTCAAACTTGGAGTAGAAACTCCATTGGATACATGCAAGACATGTGCTTATGACTAATCCTTGATATTTCTCTTATGATGAAAATCTTATGTCTTCGATATACTTGCACCTTACATGTTATCTAACCCATGTAGGTACTTGGATGAATCTAATTCCATGAGATTGTAATCTACTCACATCTTGAGCAATCTCTACATCACCAAGTTTCTACACTATGGTGGTTGAAGACAAGAAAGAACAGAACCATTCAAACATATCCTTTGACAAATTCTATGTTGAGCTTCATGATTGTCATTTTTGGATACACAAGTGCTCTTCCTTGCAAGAACTAACCCATGTAGGTAGATGGACTCAAATTCCAAGTGGTGCTCCCAATTCTTGATGAGCTACATCAACCTTGAGCAACCCACACAAGTTCAACTACATGTTCAACACCACCAACCAAGGTATGTTATTTCATCTTAGAGAAGATTTACTCCAAGTCATGAGCTAAAGCAACTCGACAAGATGTGAATACATCAAGATGCTTAAACGAAAAATGGCAACCCCATTTTGAGCTTAAACGATGAGTATGACCTATGATCAAGTGATCTCACTTGACTCCTAAGTCAGTATACTCTAACATAGGTGACTTTGTCGCCGACCATCTCTAGATGAAGTTTTCTTGTGTTCTTTTTTCTGCTTTTGCATTTGTCCCATGCATATTTGTTTCCCTTTTTCAAAAAAAAACTTCATCTAGACTTCTTTCTGTTTGCTCTGCATTTTCTGCATCCAATTCACTGCATATCCTTCAGTAAATTCCTTGCAAATCTTTGTGAGATCTTACTAGTCTAGTGAGCTGAGGTGACAAGTGTTTTCTCTGTGATGAACGCGGTTTCACCGATTTGTTATTTTCGGTCCAACCGAATCCTTTCGGTACAACCGAAGCATACCACTCGGTGCCACCGATTTCACAACAGGAAAAACAGTTTGCCACTTATTATGTGTTTCTTCTGATCCAGCTCCACTCAATGAATCTTATCCTCTACAAGCATCCCATTTATATATGTATGCTTTGTGCTGTGACTCAAGGATCAAACCCTTCTTGGAAATTGATGTCAAAGGGGGAGAGAGATCACATCAAAGCTTATCACTTAGAGAGATCACATCAGAGAGAGAGTATCATCTCCTCAGGGGGAGAAAGAGATCTCCAGGGGGAGAGAATACTCAAGTAGAAAGTATTTCTCAAGGATCCCAGATGCTTGGTGTTCAAGAGGAGAGATGCCACATGTCTTCTTGAGGGGAAAGACATGTTCATATGTGCTTATTTGCATTAGCTGCATTAGCTCTGTTCATTTATATCTTTCAGCTCTGATTTTCTGTTCCCTATCTTCTCCCAGTATCCCATGCTAGATTCAGGGGGAGCAAGACATCTAAGGGAAAGAAATCATTTAAATTCATTGCATATCTTTACTCTTGGGGACATGTCTAATCCAATGTGGTACTTAGTACTCACTCTCTACATGTCATCCCAGTCTTGGTATTCTTGTGGTTTCTTCTGTCTGCTCTGGTTAGTAGATGTACCTGTGTTATCTAACCTTGTTTACGCAGGTTCATTCCATCCTAAGCCAACTCAAGACTACAAGGTAAGTATATGCATCACAATCATGTGTATGAGGAATTCTTGCTGATGTACATACTGTTTGCAAGAAGGACTCATGGGCATGAAGGTATTTTCTTTAATATTCTTTGCTCTGATGCATATGACCAAGATACATGTAACACATTGCCTACTCTATCATGGTTATGCTCTCACATTTAAAACAATAATGAGGCTAGCCAACTCACCTCCAGAAGGCTCCCCGATTGGGCCATTCGTGGCCGTCAGATCGGGTTAAAAATCCCACCTCGGCTCTCCTCATCCGTTAGATATTCACTGCGTGTTTTACCTTGCTGTTCCTTTCACGCGTGTATGACGAGTGGGCCGCTTCGTCGGTGGGGTCGCGATGTGTTGGCTGGGTGCGGGGTGAAACAGTACGATTGGTCATTCATCCCGAAAAGCCCATTGGTTGCCCAAACCCCACAGCCGCACGCCCCCACCTCCTTCCTCCCTCACTCGTCTCAGCAGCACGAACCCTAGCCGCCGCCCCACCCGCATCCGTCCTCCATCCCTGGTACGAGCTCTTCCTCCTCTGTCTATGTCTGCCCCGAGCTCTTCCTCCTCCATCCTCACATGCTCCACCCCGAGCCCCGCCTCTTCCACCCCACCCAGACTTCGCCTCGTCCTATCGTCCCGAGCCCCGGGCCCCGTTCGCCTCATGTCCTCCTCGCTCCATCCTCTCCCACGCCGCCGCCCCCTCCCTGCTCGCCTTGACGGCCTCCTCTCCTCCCCCTGCCGCCGGCCCCTCCCTTCTCCCTGTAGCAGAGATGCCTCAGTAGGGGTAGAACACCGGGGCTCTCCCTGACCTCTCCTCTCCTTCCTTCCCTCTCACATCCTTCCCCTAATTTATTTGCTTTCTCGATCCGCAGCAACAGCGTCTCCATGGACGTCAGCAGCAGCAGCGTCTCCATGGACGCGGCGGCGTGACGGCTCGCCGGGGTGGATCCCCTCCTCCGCCCCCATCCTCCACCTCTCCGGCCGGCCAGTTGCAACGGTGAGCTCTCCCTTTCCCTGACTCCTCTCTAATTGTAGATTGTGATTCTTGTTGGATTCTTGCCTTCAACTCTAAGGTGAAATGACTCTTCCCATATTTGCCTATATGCTATTCGGTGAAATACTTCTGTCATAACGAGCTCTATTTTTCAGTTTATTCTTCCTGCTGCTAATTCTTAGACTTCACGGCTGGGTGGAGGAGCAGGGATGGTCTGTAGGCTAGCGGTAGGGGGATGGAGCAACAATGTCTGAGCTTTGGGCGGCACACACATTGTAGGGCTGAGGAGAGGTATGTGTGAGGCAGCAGCAGCAGGGTCACAATTGTAGGAACTTTTTGGGATAACTAAGTTGGTCAATGTCACTCGAGAAAATGGAAAAGGACAAGGAAATGACCATTCGATTTTTGATTGGGCGTAGATAAGGACCGTAAGGTTATTGGCATCAAGCTTTATGTTCTATAGAAAAAAAGGACTCAACAAAGCTTCAGATTCTTGTTATGTTGTGATTTTGCAAGATCTTTGTAGTTATTTAATTACTCAATCCAAAAGACAGATTTCACTCAACATATGGTGTATTATATTACTGATTATTTAGAACTATTTAACTTTTTCTAAGAAGAAGTGCACTGACTCTACTTTGGAATAATGAGATTTGTCATAATTTCAACAATGGTACTCATGGTGGTTTCAGTTCCATGGACATTGTCAGAATGACCACTTTATTCCAGTGTATTGTTTCCAGATCTCATGTTTGTCTAAGTCACCAAGTTAATCCACCAGAATTTGTTTACTTTCTTGGCTATTGTGGTTAAAGGAATCCTTTTATTAGAGCTATAGTTTTTGGACATGTTCCAGTTTGGTTATTTATGGATTTTGAATATGGTCCAATTTGATCACTTTTGAGACTCAGTTAGAACAGATAAATGTTGTTTCTCTACCATATAGTTCCTAATCAGAAAAGCCTCATATGCAGGTTGGAGGCATTGGTGTGAGGGTGTTGTGCTGACGTGCTCCTCCATGTCTCGTGCGAGTTCTTGGTGTCGCGATCATGGCTCCAGAGAGCAGCGCTTCAAGGTCACTTAAGCTTGAATGGGTTATCAAGTCTACTGGAACCATTCATGTTTAGGCTTGTTCATTGGTTTTAGAACAGACACTCCCTTAAGTATGTTTAATCACAATTAAAAGGAGGAAGCCAAATTATTGCAATGTAAGTGCCTGAACTCGGAGGCTTGATCCACTATCACTTGCTCCTACCACTGTGTCATAATATCTCATTTTCATATATAAGATGATAGTAACTGAATGATCATATTAGGAGTGCGTTATTGGTAGCCTTGTGAGGTTTTCTTCATAACTTCTTCTCCTGTTTTTAATGTTTGTATTCTCTTTGTTGCAAGGTGTGGCTGCAGGTAAAGTTGTCAAGTTGATCTGGTGCTTGCTTGAGCCGTTGATTACTGCTGCTTTGCTAAGGTTCAACGTCTTACTACATGAGAAATTTATTCCAATGCTTTCTCAATCCCTTTACCATGATGACTACCAGAGGAACCTTCAATGTGTATAGATGGTGATGGATATGGGGACACACAAGAACTAGCGAACTTAATACCAGATGCCCTCAACTATGAATTCTTTAATTATTGGAGGCTTTCATATTCATATCAATACAAGGTGGGATATGATGCAGGTGAATGCCTTTATTTTGTTTCTTTATGATCTTCTCCTCTACTTAATGATAGATGCAGTGCATAGGGTCATCGTGTCAGTTTGAATGCTTTCATGACAACCGGTATAGCACTGAATCAGGCAAGGTGTGAATAAGTGTGCTTAAATGCGTGCTTTGTTTATGTGTTTACTGCTTATTATGTCGTACAAGTTGCCACTTTTGAATGTGCCCTCTTTTAGGCACGTGTCTTTCCCACATATATGTTTGTAAATGTGTGCACTACATATTTTTCCTACAGTCAATAGTTCAATTGCAGAGTATATGTGCAATGAAGTAATGCGGCGAGCACTATATGGTAGTGGAAAGTTTCTCTTGAATTTTGTACAACATTCAAATTATCATCCAATAAATTTATATGTTGTTTCTCAATAGGTACATATGCAAATTTGTCTTCTGTTGGTAGTTTGTTGCTTGTTGCAGCATCCCGAGCACATATGTGAGGCTATGGCAGTCCTTTTTCGTGTAATAAACTGATGATGAGAAGAATATGACAGGCCGACCAATTGTACACTGTGAACACAATCGTTGGTACATTTTGAAGTTTTCTTTCCAAAGTGGCATATTAATTATTTGGTCCTGCACACCCTAATTATTAGGATTGATATTTCATTTTTTGTTCACCTTTAGAAAGACATTTTTTGTTTGGCCTGCTGTATTTTCTTGAAGTAAACACTTTATTAGCTCTTTTACAGTTAAAAATGCATGCTTGGAATATATAGCTGCTAATCTGATGCTCCAGTATTTAGTTTGCAGTGTGATGTTCCGTGATTCCGGATCGGGCGCACCTCGTCGTCGTGGAGAGCATGAGTGGCTGGGTCTGCATGGTCAGTGGAGATGAGGTTCTTTTGGATTAATGCTTCTGCCTGATGAGTTCCTCCCCTTTTATGTCGCAGGCTGTAAGATCTCTGCATGTTGTTGCTTGCTTGTTCTGCCAGTGGTTTTGTTCACTTCCTTTTCTATTTATCTACTGCATTCTTTTCTTTCCTATGTGTTGTCATGGATATTAGTTTCGATTGTGTTTATATTCAGGATTTGGCACAGAGTTTTGTTCTATTTTGGCTCATGCTTGCCGCATGTGTGATTGAACATATGGTGTTTTGTCTACTTAACCATTTGTGTGTAGTAGTATTCATTTTATCCTTGATCATGTGCGTATGTACTACTGAAGTAGTTTTAATTGATATAAAAGTTTTCATGTATTGCAGCTATTTGACTTTGAGCAACCACAATCTACAAGGTACGTTAGGAGTAAATTATAATTTTCCATCTCGAAAGCGTTTTGTATGCAGAATTGGTTAGCATTATCTCTAGATACACCGTTTACTATTAAGTAGATAATTTACATGTTGTCGTGGACTAAAGGTGGTGATATATACTTATATGCCCATTCACAACTGCTATTATTTAATATGTTTCCCTTTGGGCATCTACAATGCTAGGAGCTTACATAGGCGCTTACGAACAAAATAATAAAATCTGAAGAACACCTAAGCGCCTCATCCCTCAACGCTAGACGCTAATTAACTAAACAACGTAGATGCTAAGTGATGGAAGAAAAATGGCCAAGCGCCGGGTGCGTGATTTGGCGTCGACGCCAGGGTTGACGCCAGGATTATAGCCGGCAACCGCTAATCTGCTGGGATTACGAGCCTGGCGCCGGGGCTAAGCGCCCAGTGATGGAGATGCCCTTATATCATTGCGAAGTTGAAATATTGTTTTTCCTGGTCTTCTAGGTTCACATAGTCCTCAAGAGTATCCTTCTATGTTGTGATTCTAAAAATATTTTGAGTTATTTCATTTTGACTACTTCATGCTTGAACTTGGAATTGTTGGCTAAGCAGTTCTTGAAATTTGAAGGGAGCGTGTGTAAGTCTGTAGTAATTGGCAGTGCAAACATGATCAGCCTATTGATGATGTAGTACTTAATATGATCATTATCTGGTTTACTTGTTGTATTTTATTGCGCATAGTAGACCACCATGCATCACCAACCAGGTAAAAATGTTACATCAGGGGGCTTTCATGAGCTAATTGCACAATTCTTTAAGCTATGCTCTGAACGTTAGTGGCCTTATTCAAGCTTTGTAGGTTGCAGTGTAATGTGAAGATTCCAAGGGATATCAAGCTTTAAATTGGGATCATTTGCAAAGCGGAAATATAGAGATCGACATCTGATGGTAAATAAATTTCTCGGTCTGTTTCTGTTCATATGATAAGTGGGTCACGTTTCTTCCGTGTAATGCTAGGATAAAGTTTGATTTTCTCTATACTATTCCAACTTGGTCCTATCTCTAACTACAAAAACTTTATGTACCATTTTAATTCAAGTTTGATTACTATTAGATTTTGGTAATGTGCATTGAATGAATATGAAAACGGGGCAGATACTGCCATGGCGTATATCCTATTGAGTTTTCAGGGGTCTTTAATGCTCACTATTGATCTCTTTTGTTCAGGGAAGGAACATGTCGAATATAATGGCCAAACAAGGAAGGGACATGAGGCTGTAATATCATTTTCGTTCTCATTTCTTGTAGGAAGTCACAACTAGGAGTGATGGTGGAAATATAACTGCCAGTTAGTACCTTTATGTTTTTCTAAAAGAACTGTGAGCTACCGTTAGTTTCTTTTCCTGGTTCGTAATCAGTATATACAGTTACCACACAATCATGATCATCAATGTTCACAACTGTCTGAATCGTGTGATTCAAAGCAGAACCCATATGATTGCCACTCATGCATGTAATGTGTTATCTGCAGTATATCTCAATTTTGAATGTGACATGTCATGTATGTATGTTAACTTCAGATTTTTGTCAACCTCTTTGTTATGTGAGTTTCCATTATTTTTTTGCTTGCTTCAATATTTCAAATTTTGTGGTTGTTAGCAATATCGACTTTCTTATCTTCACCAAGTGTACAGTTGCATAGTAAGGCAGAAACTTGAATTTTTCTTATCGCAGGTGTACATTCTAACTATGGTAGTGACCTCTTTTATTTGTCTATGTAACAATCATATGCATAAATAGTTAAAAATGGTATCCGAATGTTGCATTTTTTTAGCTGATTCTTACCATGCACCTAAATGATTTCTAAAACTTAAAAGATGTTAATGAAACCCCAACTGTTTCAAAACACTTGGGGTTTGAATTTGTACCCTGTGCCATTTGGCTCTATGTTACCCGAATAAGATAAAAAATATGCATGCTTAAGCATATATTTTTAAAGATAAATTATCCTACTTTTTCCATCTTAAAGGGTTTGAATTAGTACCCCAAATGGTTGCTAAAACCTACTTGTACTAACGAAGTCAAATATTTTTAAAACACTTCGGGTTTGACACGCATGCCCAAACATAGAGTTATTGAAAAATGTAAATATTTTGATTCGCGCACATCATTTCAAATGGGTCTATTTGTACGTGCTTGCTCATGCATATATTTTGTTTTAAATATAACTCTATAATATTAAGTTTTATGTGTATATTCACATCGTTGTACACAACAATCCATCGTGTTTTCTATTAGAGGGGATAAAGCCATGGAATTTTTTTCATTGCGGGCATGGCTTTAGCGTGCCTTTGCGCCATTTTGGCGCAACGGGTCCAGTAATCATAATGAGAGAGGGGTATGCTTCTCTCTCTCTCTCTCTGAGCAAATGTTACTTTAGACAACATGTAGTAAGAAATAAAAACTCTAAAAATGTGTTTGAATCGCACAAAAAGAGTTCGTAGTTCTTATTCATACTTTAAACACGTGAGGCTGTGCAAATTAAACCATGTCTTTTTTTCAAGGCGCATATGGATTTAGCAGACCAGAACTAAGCCGACTATATATACATGGCCTTTCCTTAGTAAAGGAAGCTATTTTCATCGTGAACATGGCTTTAGTTGAAGGTTCTTGCAGCATGAAACTATTTTCATCGACAACATGTCTTCAGCAGGTCTCTGCGCCATTTGGCGCAACGGGTCAACTAGTGCTTCTATATTCCATATTCACATGATTGCATACATGTAGGGGGAGCCTATGCTTGTTACATGTCTTTCCAAAGCTTTATTTTCTATTCTTTATATCTTTATCTAAAGCTTTGATGTATGTTGTCATCAATTACCAAAAAGGGGGAGATTGAAAGCACAAGTGCTCCCTAGGTGGTTTTGGTAATTAATGTCAACATATCTCTTGTTGGACTAACACTTTTATCTAGTATGTTTCAGATAAGTTCAACAATGAAGTGGCATGGACTAAAGGATGTGGGAACTCCTTCAAGATGCTAAGGACAAAGGATTGGCTCAAGCTTCAAGCTCAAGACTCTTCATTTTATATTTTAGTGATCCAAGATCACATTGAGTCTATAGGAAAAGCCAATATTATCAAGAAGGGATGAGGTGTTGCTTAATGAGTTTCTTGCTCCACAGTTCTTAGTGATATGCTCCAAAACCCTCAACTACTTTCCCACTTCCACACATATGACCTAAACCTAAAGTCAAACTCGGCCCTACCGATTCTTTCTATCCGGTGCCACCGAGTTCAGATGTCATAGCCACTGCCACAAACCCTAGACAAATCGGTCTCACTGATAGGGATCTCGGTCTCACCGAGATGGGATTGTAATCTCTCTGTGTATATCCATTACCAAAATCGGTCTCATCGAGTTTGAGCAATCGGTACTACCGAGATTACAATGCAAACTCTCTGGTTAACTTATTACCAAAATCGGTCCCACCGAGTTTGAGTAATCGGTCCCACCGAGTTTGCCTGACCAACTCTCTGGTTAGCTAATTACCAAAATCGGTCTCACCGAGTTTGTGTAATTGGTCTCACCAAGATTACGTTATGCCCTAACCCTAACCATATCGGTCCTACCGAGTTGCATGTCGGTCCCACCGAAAATCCTAATGGTTACTAGATTTGCTAAATCGGTCCGACCGAGTTTGTTGATTCGGTCCCACCGAGTTTGGTAAATTGTGTGTAACGGTTAGATTTTGTGTGGAGGCTATATATACCCCTCCACCTCTTCATTCGAAGAGAGAGCCATCAGAATGAACCTACACTTCCAGCATACATTTTCTGAGAGAGAACTACCTACTCATGGGTTGAAGCCAAGATATTTCATTCCTACCATATGAATCTTGATCTCTAGCCTTCCCCAAGTTGCTTTCCACTCAAATCTTATTTCCACCAGATCCAAATCCTATGAGAGAGAGTTGAGTGTTGGGGAGACTATCATTTGAAGCACAAGAGGAAGGAGTTCATCGTCAACGCACCATTTGTTACTTCTTGGAGAGTGGTGTCTCCTAGATTGGCTAGGTGTCACTTGGGAGCCTCCAACAAGATTGTGGAGTTCAACCAAGGAGTTTGTAAGGCAAGGAGATCACCTACTTTGTGAAGATCTACCGCTAGTGAGGCAAGTCTTTCGTGGGCGACGGCCGTGGTGGGATAGACAAGGTTGCTTCTTTGTGGACCCTTCATGGGTGGAGCCCTCCGTGGACTCGCGCAACCGTTACCCTTCGTGGGTTGAAGTCTCCATCAATGTGGATGTGCAATAGCACCACCCATTGCAACCACGACAAAAACATGCGTGTCTTCAATTGCGTTTGAATCCTCCAAAACCCTTCCCTTTAGATTCTTGCAAGTTGCATGCTTTACTTTCCGCTGCTCATATACTATTTGCATGCTTGCTTGTTATGTATTGTGAATGTTAAACTTGTGCCTAAACTCCACTTAAACTTAAGGAAGTTAAAAACTGCAACTTTGATACTTAGTGTCTAATCACCCCCCTCTAGACTCCTCTTCTCAAGGTCCTACAGCTGCCACCCGCGCTCACCTTCGCCATCAGGGCCATCCCCGCAGCCGCGCCAACACTACACATCGGTCCAAGCCAGATTACGCCTCTACTTCGGTCATGGAGAACCGCCCGCACCGGCCCGGACTCTGTCTCGCATCGACCGAGGCCTGTCTCCGTGGCTCCGTGTTACCGGCTTCAAGTCGCGTCGTCACCTCTAAGCCGTGCGTGGGGCCCGTCTCCTCTGAGTCGCTGGCACTGCCTCTGTGGCCTCGCCAAGTCACAAAGTTGCTGCTGCCACCGCCTCGAGCTGCCTCAGTTTGCCGCCCGTCCCAAGCCGCTTTCAGGGATAGCCTCGCTATCATAGCTGCAGGCCAACTCCCTCGGCCCGGCCGTGCCTTCCAACCTGCTGCGTGAGTCGCCACTCGCCAACGTACCTCTGCCGCCCGCCAACCTCAATTCTGCTGAGTTGACTTGCTGCAGCTGTTCCTACCGCCTCCACCGAGGTCTTACCTGCACGCAGACGCCGATTCACCAGTGTAGCTCCGGTACCTGTGAAGATTGACTGTGCAATTATCTGTAGCCCAGTGGTCATGGACTGTTTCTGTTGTGGCCTTGCCTTCGTGGCCGGTTTTTGCTGCATGTTGCTGCCGCTCTAAATCGCCGTCGACAAAGTCGCCTCGCCTTCGCTGCTGTTGAACCACCCGTAGCCTATGCTTCTGTGGACCGGCCCTTGATGAGTTTCGTTGACCCACTCGACTCACCGCTCGCCCGCGGGCTCCAACCCGCCGCCAGTCTCCTAAACTGCCGGACGGTTTACCCGGCTTCAGCGTCAAATCTTCTGCTAACTCATCGGGCTGGTTGCCATGGAGATAGCGGTGAAATAAGTGCCTTCGCAGGAGATAAGGACATACTGCCGGCAAGCAGGCCCTACCAGGATGAGTGTTGTCTGACTGAAGGATGAACCTTGTGGCCGCCTGCCGTATGAGGAACAATTGCAATCTCCTGATCGATAAAACCGGAGGTTATTACATGTGTGATGGCATAGTTCGAAGAAAGATCATAGAGACAAAGCGGAAAAGCAGGCATGCAAAAGTTGTACCAGCGCTCGCAACGCACTCGATCCCTGGTGGACACACACTAAATTGTTAACCCGGGAGTCCGGTTTGCATGGACACATCAGGTTATCTGGCGGACCCGGTTATCTAAATTTGGTTTGCGCCATCAGTATAATCCGACAAAAATGCCAGGTGATATCCATCTAAGTATATTTTATCAGCAAATATTGTTTTTATAAAAAGAACAATTACTTTGTCTACATATTTTTAAATATGCAGGACAATGATTCATTGTTTGCTGTTGGACGGGAGTGCGCAAGCCGCCGCCCGTGTAGTTCGATCTATATCCAACTCGCTGCGATCGCGCCGGCGATTGACCGGCCGTCCGTGCGGCTTATCGCATCTGTGATTGACTCTTCCGTCCGCGCCGGCTTACAACACCGTGCCCGATTCATCTCTTCGAGCCACCTCTGATGCTGTGGTTATTTTTTTCATCCGTCTCTCGCGACCCGGTCTACATATGTATACCGGGCCGCACCTGTCTACATGAGCTATTTATTGAGTATGAACAAGTCACAGCTTGGGTAGCCCGGTTTTCTTCCAACAAATTGGAAGTAAATTATCATCGGCCATTGTCTACGCTGGATGGCTCAATGGACAAGCGCACAAATCACTGCCACTACAGCTCGGTTGAACTTCAAGCAGTCAGTTGGGAGAAACCATTGGTCGAGTTGCTGACACGGTTCATACGGGATCATCTATAACCCGCTCTATGGATTCACATTTATCAACACCGATGATATATACCTTTTTCTATGGTCAATTACGGGGAATCTCAAGACAACTCCTTGAGTCATCTTAAGACTCGGGGGCTACGATGATATGATGTAGCAAGTCTTGCCAGTTTCAGCAAATTCAAGTGCCCCAGAATGTTGAAGAGAAACCTGATCCCGGAGGCTACTATTATATTGATGAAGAAATTAAAGCCCGTCAGAAATATTTCAGCTCACAATGATGCTTCTGGTGTATGGTCCGGCTTAAGGGAAATCTCGTCTCCCGCATAGTGCTGAAGCCCTTAGTATCTGGTTCAAATCCGGTTTAAGAGGAAACTATCTCTTGTGAATCTCTGACGCTCTCACATATCCGGTTCAAAATCCCGGTTCAAGAAGAATTTATCTCTTGCAAAAAGCTAAAAGTTGCCGAAGAGGACCTGCTGCCCTGACGCATGGTTCAAACATGGGTATCCTGCCTTATGGGCTCATCTTCATACGATCACTTGGGGGCTTCCTGTTCAAACATAGGTGTATTCACCAAAGAGAACATAGCGTTACTACCCTCTTGTAATAGGCTATCAAGCCAATATTATCATAAGGGGCCAAAGAGAGTTTGTTGCACAGCACAACTCAAACATAGGCATCCAGCAAGCACAACTCAAAAATATAGCAAATGGGGGCTTCAGCTGACAAAGCGGAGTCCTGTCCATTAATCCGGCTATCACGCCACAACAAAGCTTGGGAGCTTCACACCCAAGGGGCCAAAGAGAGTCTTGTTGCTACGCACAACTCAAACATAGGAACCCATTGAGCACAGCTCACAAAGTTACTTGGGGGCTCTTTGTGTAAAGTAACAAAGAATTTGAAAGGACCCTTGTAATTGGGTATCGACCCATGGCTTGGAAGCCTGGTGTATTCACCTAAAACCCCGGGTTAACCTGCCTTCATCAAGTAAGCCACTCCTATCCAGGTAATCCTGGCATGACTCGCCGAACGTTTGACAAGTTACTCTTATATAGACCCTGGACTTGTCAAAGTTAAAACGATGATTGGTTAGCTGGAGGCCTATCTTAAAAGGCTTTGTCAAATGGTTTAACTCAGTGGTCTGGCAGCCCACGAAAAGCCTCGAATTTGGGCCTGGCAGCCCTCGAAAAGCCTCGACTACAAGTTTTATTTGCTTTTTGCTTTTTGCAAAGTTTTATCTCTTTTTTGATCAAGTTCTAAGTTAAACCGGTGTTTACTGACCCGACCAGACTATATGTCATTACATCAACCCGGTGTTTCTTAACCCGGTGTGGCTTCCAGTTATCAAGCTGTTAGCACATAATCACTTATAATCCGGTGTTTATTAACCCGGCCTGGCTTTGGACTATAAGTCGCCAGTATATATTTGGATTGCGCCATTGGAATGATGCGCTTATAAATCATTGGGTATATTATTCAAATCTTTAATAGCCAACATGGCTGGATTTTATAGTTATCAATAACCAGTATTATGATTAAGGTTTTCAAAGTCGCTTTAGCGCAATGGCTATTATTTTATCAATGAATATGATTTATTCTACAATGGAGGGAATAGTCCCGAGTCGCTGCAGGCTTACGACCCGGCACTTGGGGGCTACATTATTCAAAGTTGAGATTATATTAAATATGCAAGTCTCATGTCGCTGCAAGCATGCACCATGACACTTGGGGGCTAACGCAAAGTCATTTTTACTAGCCTTATTGAAGACCCGACTCATCACATCATAATGAGCCGGCCCTTGGGGGCTACCAATTGATTTTGTCAAAAATTCAGGGTACACAAGTTTTTATCCATTATATTCAAGGGTCCACTGCTCAGTTGGTAAAGCACAAGACTCTTAACCTTGTGGACGTGGGTTCAAGCCCCATGGTGGGGTTACATCACATGATGTTATTTTCAATGAAGCATGATCATATTTATAAAGTTCCTGCTCATTATTGCATAATGACCCAGCCCTTGGGGGCTACACTGGTTGAAGTTTTATGAGCATCAGGAAATTACAAGTCCCAGGTTCCTGCAAGCATGACAACCCGACACTTGGGGGCTACATATATGGAATACTCAGTTCTGACTAAGTGATTGAGATGAACAATCTGGATTTCTTCAAAGTGGTAATATTCATATTGAAGCAAATCTTAAGCTGTCACTACGTTACCTTCTTAAGATTTGAGGGCTATAAGTGATAGGCATATAAGAGGTATATTTTCAAAAGCTGATGTTAACAAAGAGTTATGATCTAGTGCCATCAATATTTGTAAACCGGCAAAGTTCTGCATTCTTAAACCGGCTGAAGATCAGATGAGTATTTCAAAGACCAATAATTTTGTTAAGCATTGGGAGCTAAGTCAAAGAAGTTATTCTTCACAATATTTCCCTGTCACAAGCCAATGTCAGCAAATTGATTATGAAGCTGGCCTATTTACCCGAATTTTCTAGAAGGAAATGACAAGGACTTAAGGATGATCAAGATCAGTTTAACATGGATAAATCCAAATTAAACTGGGGGCTAATGTCGGGGATATACCCCACGGTATGACCCGGCCGGAGTCATAACCCGGCTGGGACTTGGTAAATCGGCGGATGGTAAACCGGCGGACAATTAAGACAGAGAGTCAAGACAAATGGCTAAGACAGACGGTAAACCGGCTGGTGGTAAACCGGCAGGAGTCAAGTCAGATGTTAAACCGGCAGACCATGTTAAACTGGCAGACCATGTTAAACTGGCAGATGTTAAGAAGCCCATGAACGGAAGTCAAAATAGTTTAAGTCTTAGTCCGAGATGGACTCTACATGTAACCCACCCCTTCAACTTATATAAGGAGGGGCAGGGCTCCCCAAAGAGGGGGCAAAACAACAATCTCTAGGGCTAGACACAATTAGAGGAGAGCCGGTTTACGGCGATTCCCTCGTGATGATAATGAGATCTAGCCTCAAACAGCATGTAGGGTTTTTACCGGATGATGTTTCCCGGGGCCCGAAGCTGTCTAAATCTTTGTGTTGCGTGTTGCGTCTCTCAATTCCGCTCAACCCCTCTCAAGCTACCACGCAGATGCGTTGGCCTCACGACTAAGTCCTCACACTAAGGACATCTGACGTGTTAATTCCATGACAGCGTCGGACCCGCCATCCCTGGGCGGTGCCGGCAGCATTAGCATCTGCACCGGCCCCCTTCTCCTGGTGGAGTCGGCTCCTTGAACTTCTCGCGGTCGCCTCCTTGGGCGGCTGGCGTGGAAAGGCTGGAGAAGGCGAAGAAGGCGAGTGGCGGGCCATCAAGTCGGCGTATGATGGCGCTGATGCCTTCGTAGCATATTGACGGATAGCTGCCTCATCTTCCAGCTCTTCTCCTGACACCATCATCACTTGCCCTCCCCGAGGCGGCCGCCGGCATGTTCTCTTGGCACCTTCTACTGCTCGTACCTCGCCTAGGCGCTCCTCCTGCCCTCTTGCCTTCTTGTTCCGTTTCCTGTGGAGAGGGACAAGAAAGGGATTACGGGCACCTTATCTATTTTTAGCTTGTAAGCCTACGGGCCTTAGTTAGATTTAAAACTTGTAATCCCCTTGCTCATGTTTACATTCCGTATGAACTGTACCTGTATGGAGCGTATTAATGAAAAAGGGTGCTTGCCGGGTCTTGTGTATGTGAGCAAAGCCCATACCAAGGAACGAATCTTTGTTATTTTTAACATAAACATCGTTGCCCGGCAGCAAGCCTTGCCGCTCCCCTACTCCATTCGACCACACTCACGCCTTTGGCGGAGGCGGGGGTGAAGTAGGGGTGGGCCCTACGCTTGCTTCCTTGCCGCTGTGGCTACAACCAAATTCCGAACCAAGAAGAGGTTCTCGGGTGGCAGGAATGAAGGAAGAACGGCAGCCTTGGAATAAAATGAGGCTTCATACGTCCCAATTTTATACGAAAATGCACAATAGGGGATAAGAAAACTTATCTAAATCCGCAGCCCCCGGCAACCCTAGCTTGCCGTGGGTGGACCTTCGTGTCTTCAGCCCCCGGCAAGCTTGGCTTGCCGGGGCCGGAGCGCCGGCTTGTTCTCTTTCTTCCACACAGCTTGGCAGAAACATTCATGTACCCTGCGAACCAAAGAGGACGGAAAGGAACAGAGAGACGTAGACTCGACCTCTATGCTAGAGGTTAATCGCTGCTCAAGCACTATCAACCCTAACCGAGGGAGAGACTCAACCTAGCATGCATGCTATGACTTAGGGCACCAGCGCTTCGTTTATTTGTGCTCAGGGTCTGCGCCTGGCTTTGTACAAAGGGTTACATGCCTTGTTGGCAAGGCTTGTACAAAAGGTGGCTTGTCGGGGGGCCCGGCAGCCGCGCCTTATGGGTAAAACTTATGAAGATGCTCGATGTTCCAGGAGTTGCTCACTGGAATGGCATCTTCGGTCTCCAGGCGGACTGCGCCGGGCCTGATGACTCGTATCACCCGATAAGGGCCTTCCCCCTTCGGCATCAACTTGTTGGAATTCTTGGCCGACTGAACATGCCGAAGAACAAGGTCGCCTTCCTCAAAGCTTCGGGCATGAACCTTGCGGCTATGGTAGTGGCGCAAGGCTTGGTGGTAGCATGCTGCTCTCACAGCTGCCCGAAGACGATCTTCCTCAAGGAGCGTCACGTCATCTTGCTGCAATCTCTCTTGCTCAAGCTCATCATAAGCGAGCACTCGAGGTGACCATATATGAATTCCGTGGGGAGAACTGCTTCTGCCCCGTATACCACGGCAAAGGGTTTCTGGCCGGTGGCTCGATTTGGTGTCGTTCTGATCGACCAAAGAACCGCCGGTAACTCATCAATCCAGCGCCTTCCGCTCTTGTGTAGCCTGTCAAAAGTCTTCGTCCTCAGGCCACACAGCACTTCAGTATTTTCCCTCTCCACTTGGCCATTGCTCCGTGGGTGTGCCACGGAAGCAAAACAGACCTTGCTGCCAAGGTCTCCAATGTATTGCATGAAGGTGCGGCTTGTGAACTATGTGCTATTATCGGTAATGAATCTATTCAGCACACCAAAGCGGCAAACTAGCCCCTTAAAGAATTTCACGGCTGACTGTGCGGTCACCTTCCTCACTGCTTCCACCTCCGGCCACTTTTTAACTTGTCGATTGCAACATACAAGTACTCAAAGCCCCCGACAATGCAGGGAAAAGGGCCCAGTATGTCGAGCCCCCAGACCGAGAATGGCCAGGAGAGAGGGATTGTATGCAAGGCTTGAGCTGGCTGATGAAGCTTCTTCGAATGGAGCTGGCATGCTTCACACTTGGTTACTAGTGTCGTCGCATCCTGGAGGGCAGTGGGCCAGAAGAAACCTTGCAGGAAAGCCTTGCCGGCAAGGGCCCTCGACCCTATGTGGGAGCCACATATGCCTCCGTGTATCTCCGCCAACAGCTCTAGTCCTTCCTCTCGGGGGATGCACTTCAATTTCACCCCATTTGGTCTTTTCTGTATAGAACGTTGTCAACGAACTGGTATAGGGCAGACCGGCGGGCTACTTTCTCTGCTTCTTCCTACTCCTCAGGAAGCTCCCATGTTTGGAGGAATTGGAAGGTATGTTGCGCCCATGCTAGAGCCTGTGGCTTGATGGCAAGGACCAAAGGCATCTCCTCTGCCGCGGGAACGGTTGCCTCCACAGCAAGGGCGTGGCGCCCCGTCGGAGTTGGTTGTCCCATGGCAGGCTCGGCGTCCACGGCAACACCTTTGCCGGTGGCTCCAGGGAGCTCGATGGGGAAGTAATTGCCAGGGCCTGACTTCCTCCGCTTGTTCTGCTCTATTGATGGTTCAACGGATGGTTGAGTTAATCGAAGCACAAAAGTACCTGGTTCCACAGGTAGCTTGAGGGCGGCATGCTTCGATAGGTAGTCGTCAATGTCGTTCTCCACTCGGGGAACATGCTCTTCCTGTATACCGTCAAAGCGCTCCTCGTGTTTCCTCACTTCATCTACGTAAGCTTCCATCAACGGGCTTTGGTAATCCTTGTTGATCTGCCGGACGACAAGCTGTGAATCGCCCCTGACGATGAGCTTCTTGATCCCGAGGTCTGCCGCGATCCTAAGACCGGCAAGCAATCCCTCGTACTCAGGAGTGTTGTTCGTCGACATCTCCCTGGGAAAGTGCATCTGGATCACGTACTTGAGGTGCTCTCCGGTGGGTGCGACGAGCAGCACACCAACACCGGCGCCCTGTAGCGAAAAAGCCCCATCAAGGTACATAATCCAGTTGCGACTCGTTTCCTTGGCGGGGAGAGTGGTCTCCTGGATCTCTTCGTCGGGCGTCGAGGTCCATTCGGCAATGAATTCTGCCAAGACTCTGCTCTGAATCATCGAGGTGCTTTCGAACTTTAAACCAGAACTCGACAGCTCAAAGGCCCATTCCACAATTCTCCCCGTTGCATCTTGGTTATGTAGTATCCGTTGCAGCGGGAGGCGGGTGACGATGGTGATCTCGTGTGCCTGGAAGTAATGGCGCAGCTTCCTCGAGGCTATCAGGAGGCCGAAGAGCAATTTCTGCACACCGGAGTACCTTGACCTAGCCCCTGCAAGAGGGAGCTGACGAAGTAAACCGGGTGCTGCACCATCTTCTTCTTTTGCACCACTTCACCCGGTTGCGTGGGTCCTGTCGCACTAGTGTCAGATCTTGCCGGGGGCCCAGCCTTGCCGAGACCAGGCCCCGCCAGAGAGAATTCTGGCTCGGCACCCATCAACTCTGCCGTTGCCGTTGCCTCTTTGTCGTCCTCCCTCTGCACCACCAGTGCAGAGCTAACCACTTGATTCGTTGCCGCTAGATACAGCAGCAACGGTTCTGTGGTTTGCGAACAACCAGCACTGGGTGGAGGAGAGGTATTTCTTCAAATCCTGCAGCGCTGCCTCGGCCTCCGGGGTCCACTCCATTGGGCCCGCCTTCTTTAAGATCTTTAAAAAGGGAAGGGCACGCCCAACGGACTTGGAAATGAATCTGCTCATGGCGGCGACGCAGCCAGTGAGCCGGCGCACATCCTTGATCCGCTTAGGTGCCTCAATCTGCTCGATGGCCTTGATCTTGTCCGGGTTTGCCTCAATCCCAAGCTACGACACAAAGAACCCGAGAAGCTTGCCGGACAGGACATCGAAGACACACACTTCTCAGGGTTCAGCTTGAGGTTGATCTTGCACAGGTTTGCAAACGTTTCCTCTAGATCTTGCACAAGTGTTGCCTTGTCCTTGGTTTTGACCACTATATCATCCATATAAGCTTCCATATTTATCCATATAAGCTTCCATATTTCTATGTAGCTGAGGCTCAAAACCAATTTGGACTGCTCTTGCAAAGGTCGAGCCAGCACTCTTCAACCCAAAAGGCATCCGTAAAAAGCAATACGTACCACATGGGGTGATGAATGTTGTCTTCTCCTCATCTTATCTTGTCATGAAAATTTGGTGATAGCCTGAGTAGGCGTCAAGGAATGATAACAGGTCGCACCCGGCCGTGGAGTCAACAATCCGGTCGATGTGCGGCAACAGAAAGGATCTTTCAGACAAGCCCTATTGATATATGTGTAATCAATACACAGCCTCCACTTCCCATTTGCCTTGCGCACCACCACCGGATTGGCTAACCACGTCGGATGGAGTACCCCTCTTACCAAGCCTGCCGCCTCTAGCTTCCTGATCTCTTTTGTGATGAACTGCTGCCTCTCTAGAGCTTGCTTCCTGACCTTCTGCTTGATGGGCCGCGCATGAGGACAGATAGCAAGATGGTGCTCAATCACTTCCCTGGAAACGTCGGGGATATCGGATGCTTGCCACGCAAACACATCGACATTCGCCCGTAGGAAAGTGATGAGCTCGCCTTCCTATTTCTTGTCGAGGGTGGAGTTTATGGTGAAAGCCCCTCCCGTGCCATCCTCTCTGACGGACACCCTCTTGGTCTCTGGTGGAGTAGCTCTAGACTTCTTGCTCTTGCCGGTGGAGTTCTCTGGCACGTCCTCAACGGGAGCGCAACACCCCGAAGAGGTGCGCTTGCCGGAGTGGGTGCGAGAGGTCTCGTCGGTCTTCTTCCCTCCCGAGGCTTCAACGGCAGGAGAAAGTGCCTTGGAGGTAGCTGCTGCAACTGCTTCCCGGTAGAGTTGGTCTGCGCAAATCAGCGCATCTTTCTTGTCGGAGGGGACGGTGATGATGTTCATCGGCCCGGGCATCTTCAGCGTGTTGTAGACGTAATGGGAAGCCGCCATGAACTTGGCCAGCGCCGGGCGGCCGAGGATCCCGTTGTAGGGCAAGGGGATCTCAGCTACATCAAAGACAATCTTCTCCATCTTGTAGTTCAACTCGCCTCAAAACGTCATGGGCAGCGTGACATTTCCCTTCGGCTGGCTCCTCCCCGGGTTGACCCCTTGAAACATGCCCGTCTCTTCGAGATCTCCATCAGGAATCTGCAGCCTTTTGATCACAACAAGCGAGATCAAGTTCAGACTGGCCCCGCCGTCAAATAGCATCTTCGTCACCTTGAGGTTGCAGATTGTTGGTGAAACCAACAATGGCAAACACCCGACCGCAGTAGTGCGGTCGGGGTGGTCCTCGGTGTCGAAGATGATAGGCGTGTGATGACCCGCAACTATACAGGATAGTTGTAGCCTCTTTCGATAAGTAAGAGTGTCGAACCCAGCGAGGAGCTAAAGGTAGAACAAATACTCTCTCAAGTCCTATCGGCCACTAATACGACTCTACGCATGCTTGACGTTCGCTTTACCTAGAACAAGTATGGAACTAGAAGTACATTGTAGGTGTGATAGGATAGGTTTGCAAGATAATAAAGAGCACGTAAATAAAAGGTAGGGGCTGTTTAGATAAAGATGCAATAAAGTAAATATTAGTAGAGAGCTTTTTGTTACGAGAAAGTTATTTGTCCAAGGCAATCGATAACTAGACCAGTATACTATTGCAATTATATTTGAGGGAGAGGCATAAGCTAACATACTTTCTCTTCTTGGATCATATGCACTTATGATTGGAACTCTAGCAAGCATCCGCAACTACTAGGGTGAGGCTAGCAATGATGGAAGGGTGAGAGTGCGTATAATCCATGGACTCAACATTAGTCATAAAGAACTCACATACTTATTGCAAAAATTTATTATCCATCAAAACAAAGTACTACGTGCATGCTCCGAGGGGGGAGGTTGGTAGGAGTTAACCATCGCGCGCCCCCGACCTTCACGCAAAGATAAACAATCAAAATACAATGTGCGCCAATTTGGTTACATAGTTAGTAGACCATACGTGCATGCTTCGGGAATCACAAACCTTAACACCAACATCCTTACTAAACACAACCATCTACTAGTACCTCCCACATATTATCACCTCTATATCGCAAAACTATTGCAAGGAATTAAACATATCATATTCAGCGATCTACAAGTTTATGTAGGATTTTACGACTAACCATGTGAATGACCAATTCCTGTCATCTCTCTAAATAGATATAAATGAAGCAAGAGAGTTTAATTATTTCTACAAAAGATATGCCCATGCTCTAACAAATATAAGTGAAGCAAAAGAGCATTCTACAAATGGCGGTTTTCTATGTGAAGAGAAATAGGCAATCCAAACTTCAAATGATATAAGTGAAGCACATGAAGCATTCTATAAAGCCATACTCAAAAGATATAAGTGAAGTGCAAAGAGCATTCTATAAATCAACCAAGGACTTTCTCATACCAGCATGGTGCATAAAAGAAAATGAAAACTAAATGCAAAAGACGCTCCAAGACTTGCACATATCACATGAACGAAACGAATATGAAAACGTACCGATACTTGTTGAAGAAAGAGGGGATGCCTTCCGGGGCATCCCCAAGCTTAGATGCTTGAGTCTCCTTGAATATTTACTTGGGGTGCCTTGGGAATCCCCAAGCTTGAGCTCTTGCCTCTCTTCCTTTTCCTCATATCGAGACCTCCTCAATCAAACACTTCATCCACACAAAACTTCAACAGAAAACTCGGTAAGATCCGTTAGTATAATAAAGCAAATCACCACTCTAAGTACTGTTCCAAAACCAATTCATATTTTGTTTTTCCATTGTGTCTACTGTAATATAACTTTCTCATGGCTTAATCCACTGATATAAATTGATAGATTCATCAAAACAAGCAAACTATGCATCAAAAACAGAATCTGTCAAAAACAGAACAGTATGTAGAAATCTGAATATTCACCACACTTCTGGTACCCCAAAAATTCTACCAAAATTAGGAAAAATAAACAAGTTGTATATAAAGACAGTGCAAAAAGAGTCAGAACCGTTTGACGTTCCATTTAAAAATGTAAAATCGCGCACTACAGCCAAAGTTTCTGTTCTGCACCGTACAAACCAACAAGCACTGTAAACATCCTAAAGGCAAACCTTGACACGTTATTTTTATAATACAATGGAATTATACAAGGGGATAATTATTTTTTATGAAAATTTTATGTAATCAAGCTTCACAAAGTTTCCGTGAGCATGAACAAAATTCAAGGCTAGCTCCCACTTCAACAATGCTTGTCTTTCTCACTTTCACTTTCCTTCTTGAAAAGTTTTTAGGTTCCCCTCTTTATTTTTTTTGTTTTTAGACTATATAAAAGCACTCAACAGAAATAAATGACTCTCTTAAACTTCCGGGTTGTCTCCCTGACAGCGCTTTCTTTGAAGCCATTAAGCTAGGCATATAGTGCTCAAGTAATGAATCCACCCGGATCCCAAGGTATATCGAAACCAATTTTAATTAACAATGATTTGTGATTTAGTAGTGAGTACAAAGTAACATATATCATGCAACAACGAAGTCTAACCCTCTTCCTATGCATCGGCATGTCATAAAAGAACAATTCATGCACACATAGTAAAGGCCAATGCATAGTATAAGCAGTTTCTTGCAATTCTATCGTGTTGGAAACATAAAGAGGCGGAGATGTAGTTCCTATCATAATAATTGCAAGTAGGAGCAGCAAGCACATGCATATTATATCTATCAAAATTATCATGTGCAATGGTAAAAGGCAAACCATCAATATAATCCTTAATAAGCACAAACTTCTCTAATATAGTGTAGATGGGAGAATTAAAAAAGATAATAGGACTATCATGCGTGGATGCAATAGCAACAATTTCATGTTTAACATAAGGAACTATAGCAAGTTCATCTCCATAAGCATAATTCATATTGGCATCTTGGCCACAAGCATAGCAAGCATCATCAAAAAGGGATATTTCAAGAGAATCAACGGGGATCATAGCAATCATCATAGCAATCATCCTTCGGTAAGTACGAAGGGGAATTAAACAATGTATGAGTTGAAGAGTTACTCTCATTAGAAGGTGGGCACGGGTGATCAATCCGCTCTTCCTCCTTTTGTTCTTCGCTCTCCTCGTCATCTTTTTCATGCAATGAGCTCACAGTTTCATCAATTTCTTCTTCCATAGCTTCCTGCAAAATATTATTCTCTTCTTGGACAGCGGAGACTTTCTCAATAAATGCATTAATATTGTAATTATATTCAAAATTTTCATAGCAATATCTAAGTATAGGAAAATTTTCTGGTCTATAAACTGAATCATCAAAATCGTTAAACGCTTTAAACATAGATTCAATCTCATAAGCATCCATAAAAGCAACAAATTCTTCTATTTGTTCCACATCATAGTAACCATATATACCATTAGCATAAGAAGCTAAGGTTTCATTATCATTGAATTTGCATGAAAAGGGAAGGTGTGGAGCCTTCATCCTAGAGCAACAAGTATAATCATGTATCAAAGCATAGTTGACGAGCATACCAACGCAACATAGAAATTTGATCCCATAATAGTTTCCCTTTTTTGTCAAGCGATAATCCCTAAAGTATTCATGTTGATCCAATGTGTCTCCAATAACAAAGTTGAATGGGGTTTTCTCAGGATTACTAAAGTAGTACATAATTTCTTTCACATAACGAGCATCGAGGGTTTTAGGAGGTTCCCCATCTCCATGAGTAGCATCTACACCTAATTTTTTTGGTATTTCGTGTTCCATATCCATAACTAAAGATAGAGAACAACTAAGAACAGCAAATAAAAATTACTTAGTGATAAAGCAAACAAGCACACACGAGAATATTCACCCCACGCTATGACTCCCCGGCAACGGCGCTAGAAAAAGGTCTTGATGACCCGCAAGTATACGGGATAGTTGTAGCCTCTTTTGATAAGTAAGAGTGTCGAACCCAACGAGGAGCTAAAGGTAGAACAAATACTCTCTCAAGTCCTATCGGCCACTGATACGACTCTACGCACGCTTGACGTTCGCTTTACCTAGAACAAGTATGAAACTAGAAGTACTTTGTAGGTGTGATAGGATAGGTTTGCAAGATAATAAAGAGCACGTAAATAAAAGGTAGGGGCTGTTTAGATAAAGATGTAATAAAGTAAATATTAGTAGAGAGCTTTTTGTTACGAGAAAGTTATTTGTCCAAGGAAATCGATAACTAGACCGGTAATCACTATTGCAATTCTATTTGAGGGAGAGGCATAAGCTAACATACTTTCTCTTCTTGGATCATATGCACTTATGATTGGAACTCTAGCAAGCATCCGCAACTACTAAAGATCATTAAGGAAAAACCCAACCATAGCATTAAAGTATCAAGTCCCCTTTATCCCATACGCAAACAACCTACTTACTCGGGTCTGTGCTTCTGTTCACTCACGCCACCCACCATAAGCAAATCATAAACATATTGCAAACCCTACAGCGGGAATCCCTAACGCTTGCGCGACACGGAGAGCACCATAGGACAGCACCAATAATAAAACATGCAACTCAAACCAATCACGATCATTGATACGTCTCCAACGTATCTACTTTTCCAAACACTTTTGCCCTTGTTTTGGACTCTAACTTGCATGATTTGAATGAAACTAACCCGGACTAACGCTGTTTTCAACAAAAGAGGTCGAGTTCATACCAGCTTTTCTCATCCCAATAAGTCCATCATATATCATCATTATTGCCTTTCACTTGCACGACCGAACAATGTGTATAATAATAAGAGTGCACATGCATTGGACTAAGCTGGAATCTGCAAGCATTCAACTCAAGAGAGAAGACAAGCAATATGGGCTCTAAGTTAAATAAACAATCATGCATATAAGAGCCTCTAAGCAATTTCAATATAGTCTTCTCGACCCCCAAAAGAAAGAAAAGAAAATAAAACTTTTTACTCGGGAAAGCTCCCAACAAGTAAAAGAAGAACGAAAAATCTTTTTGGGTTTTCATTTTAATTTCTACTACAAGCAAGGAAATTAAACTAACTAATTTTTTTGGTTTTTCTTAAAGTTTATCAAACACACAAGAAGAAAACTGGAAAAAGAAATTTAAACTAGCATGGATAATACAATGAAAGAGTGTGAGCACCGACGACTAGTGTGTGAACATGAATGTAAAGTCGGTGAGAAATACGTACTTCCCCAAGCTTAGGCTTTTGGCCTAAGTTGGTCTAATACCAATGACCGTCTGGCTGATATCCATAAGTGAAACTGGGGTTGTACTGAGATGCAGAGGCGACCGCCTCCTGAGCAGCAGCGTGTTGGCGAGCTTCCTCCATTCCCCTCTCATATTCAGTTGCTTCCTCCCTGGTGACAACATATCTTCCTTTTGCCTGATAATCAAAAAGGTAGGGAGCACGAAGAGTAACAGGGACGACACTGCGTCTGTTATAGGTTAGTCGATAATGGAGGAATTGTTCATTCCTCTCAAGAAAATGATGATCAAACATAGCTTCTTTATCCAAATAAACAGGAGGTACAAGCATATCCCCCTCTCGTGGAGCTATATTAAGAAAATTACCCACACGGGTTGCATAAATTCCTCCAAATAAATCTCCCTTTCTATTATTATTATGCAACCTACGTGCAACTATTGCCCCCAAGTTATAACCTCTATAACCTGACACAACACTCTTGAGGACACAAAGATCAGGGGCACACATGTGACATACTTCGTCCTTATCGTTAATACATCTACCAATAAAGAGAGCAAAGTAATGTATAGCAGGAAAATGGATGCTCCCTATGGTAGCTTGTGTTACGTCTCTAGATTCTCCCACAGTAATACTATCAAGAAAATCTCTAACTTCAGATTTGGGAGGATTATTAATATTACCCCACTGCGGGAGTTTGCAAGCAGTTGTGAAATCCTCTAAATCCATGGTATAAGATGTTAAAACTAAACAAGATTGATAGCAACCACTCCTACAAGTGCCTAGGGCCTATATCATGCATTGGAATTTACCTCCTATTGAAGAAATACATGGTCTTAATTTACCGCCTGAAGAACCACATTGTCTTGATAACCCGACACAGGTAGTAAAGGTAAATTCTCTCTATAGATATGATAAAGTTGAAATACCCTCTACTAAATTTCATAGCCCATGCTTAGATGAATTTGATGACTTTATGGCTAGACAAGAAAGTTTTAATGCTTATGTTGGTAGAGAGTTAAAGAATAATGCTTTCGAGATAGGACGCGTAGGTGATAATCTTGCTAGAGTTAAAGATGAACTTCATCGCGTTAGCAAATATGCTTCTATGGTTGCTACTCAAGCTGAGCAAGTACTTAAAGCTCAAAATGAATTGCTTGATGAATTAAATAATAAAAATGACTTTGTTGTTAAAGTGGCTACTAGAACTGGTAGAATGACTTAGGAACCTTTGTATCCTGAAGGCCACCCTAAGAGAATCGAGCAAGATTCTCAGAGAAATAATTTAGAGGCACCTAGTTCTTCTAAGAAGAAGAAGAAGAAAAATGATAGAACTTTGCATGCTTCTAGTGAACCTACTGTAGACACACCTGAGAATCCCAATGATATTTCTATTTCTGATGCTGAAACTCAATCAGGTGATGAACATGAACCTAGTGATAATGTTAATAATAATGTTCATGTTGATGCTCAACCTATCAAAGACAACGATGTAGAGATTGAACCTGCTGTTGATCTTGATAACCCACAATCAAAGAATCAACGTTATGATAAGAGAGATTTTGTTGCTAGGAAGCATGGTAAAGAAAGAGAACCATGGGTTCAGAAACCCATGCCCTTTCCTCCTCAACCATCCAAGTCAAAGGATGATGAGGATTTTGTGCGCTTTGCTGAAATGATTAGACCTATTTTCTTACGTATGCGCTTAACTGATATGCTTAAAGTAAATCATTATGCTAAGTATATGAAGGATATCATCACAAATAAAAGAAAGATACCGGAAGCTGAAATTTCCACCATGCTTGCTAATTACACTTCTAAGGGTGGAATACCAAAGAAACTTGGAGATCTGGGTGTACCAACTATACCATGCTCTATTAAAAGAAATTATGTTAGAACTGCTTTATGTGATCTTGGAGCCGGTGTTAGTGTTATGCCTCTCTCTTTATATCGTAGACTTGAATTGAATAAGTTGACACCTACTGAAATATCTTTGCAAATGGCTGATAAATCAACTGCTATACCTGTCGGTATTTGTGAGGATGTGCCTGTTGTGGTTGCAAATGTCACTATCTTAACGGACTTTGTTATTCTTGATATTCCTGAGGACGATAGTATGTCTATTATCCTTGGTAGACCTTTTCTTAATACTACAGGGGCTGTTATTTATTGCAACAAAGGCAATGTCACTTTTCATGTTAATGGTAATGAGCATACGATACACTTTCCGAGGAAACAATCTCAAGTTCATAGCATCAATTCCATTGAAAAAGTTCCAACTATCATTTTTGGAGGTTTTGAATTTCCTCTCCCTACTGTCAAGAAAAAGTATGATATTCTTATTGTTGGGGATTTTCATATCCCCGTTGAGGTAACTTAGTGTTATTCGAAATTTCTCCGGTTCCGTGTTATTCGGAATGAGTTTGTTAACAAGACTTGATCAACCTTGTTAGTGGGTTCATTTTGATGATCATGAGATGGATGAAACTAGAAGGCACAACCTTCTGTACCCTCTTTTTACTTTCTGTTATTTAGAATAAATAAAGCAAAAATAGTATTATCTGTCTGTTTTCTGAATCATCCGTGCATTAAAAAATAACCCAAAAATAAAAGTGCTCCAAATGCCCTACAAATTTAGTATGATTTTTCTGGAATATTTGAGGATTTTAGGCACTGAAAACACTGGAAGAGGTGCAAGCACCAGGCCACGAGAGAGGAGGGCGCCCCCCCTCCTGTAGGGCACGCCCCCTGTCTCGTGGGCCCCTGCTGGGTCCCCTCCACTTATACCAGCACCCACACACTTCATCTTCTACCCAAAAAAATCCCCATCAAGCTCAAGCCCGAGTTCTAGTTCGTTTTGCTGCGATTTTCGATCTCTTAGCTCAAAGCTCCATTCACAAAACTGCTTTGGGAGATTGTTGCTTAGTATGTGACTCCTCCATTGGTCCAATTAGTTTTTGTTCTAGTGATTTATTCATTGCAAATTTTTGCTGCATAGGTGACCATGTTCTTGAGCTTGCATGTTAAATTTTTGAGGTCCCAAGCAATTCCAATGCATGATATAGGCCCTAGGCACTTGTAGGAGTGGTTGCTATCAATCTTGTTTAGTTTTATTCACTAGGGCCCGAGTGCCATGATTTCAGATCTGAACCTATTATGTTTTCATGAATATATGTGTGTTCTTGATCCTATCTTGCAAGTCTATAGTCACCTATTTTGTGTTATGATCTGACAACCCCGAAGTGACAATAATCGGGATACTTCTCGGTGATGACCGTAGTTTGAGGAGTTCATGTATTCACTATGTGTTAATGCTTTGTTCTGGTTCTCTATTAAAAGGAGGCCTTAATATCCCTTGGTTTCCGTAAGGACCCCGCTGAACACGGGAGGGTAGGACAAAACATGTCATGTAAGTTCTTTTCCATAAGCACGTATGAGTATTTACGGAATACATGCCTACTTTAAATTGATGAATTGGAGCTAGTTCTATATCACCCTATGTTATAACTATTGCATGAGGAATCGCATCTGGCATAATTATCCATCACTGATCCATTGCCTACGAGCTTTTCACATATTTTTCTTCGCTCATTTACTTTTCCGTTGCTACTGTTACAACTACTACAAAAACCCAAAAACATTTATCTTTACTTTTGCTACCGCTACTATTATTATCATACCACTTTTGCTACTAAACACTTTGCTGCAGATACTAAGTTATCCAGATGTGGTTGAATTGACAACTCAACTGCTAATACTCAAGAATATTCTTTGGCTCCCCTTGTGTCGAATCAATAAATTTGGGTTGAATACTCTACCCTCGAAAGCTGTTGCGATCCCCTATACTTGTGGGTTATCAATCATCAATTAACCCATAGGACAAAACGGATCTACTCAAACATCATAAGATAGCCATACATCATTGGGAAATAATATATAGCATTGAGCATCATGTTTAAGTAGAGATTACAGCAGGTAAGAGAGGGGTTACACCGCTGCATAGAGGGGGGAAGAGTTGGTGATGAAGGCGGTGAAGTTGTTGGTGAAGATCGCGGTGATGATGATGGCCCCCGGCGGCGTTCCGGCGCCACCGGAAGCAAGGGGGAGAGGGCTCCCCTTCTTCTTCTTCTTCTTCTTCTTCTTCTTCCTTGACCTTCTCCCTAGATGGGAGAAGGGTTTCCCCTCTGGTCCTTGGCTCCCATGGCGTGGGAGGGGAGAGAGCCCCTCCGAGATTGGATCTATCTCTCTGTCTCTCTCTGTTTCTGCGTTCTCAGATTCTGCCTCTTCACCGTTTCTTTTATATCCGGAGATCCATAACTCCAATTGGATTGAAACCATCGCCCAGATCTTTTTCCAAAAGTTAGCTTTCTTGCGGCCAAAGAAGGGCATCAACCGCCTTACGAGTGGCCCAGGAGGGTGGGGGGCGTGCCCACCTGGAGTGGGCATGGGCCCCTATCTCGTGGCCACCTTGGGCACCACCTCGCGTTGATTTTACTTCCCAAAAATCACAAATATTCCAAAATAATTCTCCGTCCGTTTCTATCCCGTTTGGACTCTGTTTGATATGGGGTTTCTGCGAAACATAAAACATGCAATAGACAGGAACTGGCACTAGGCACTGGATCAATATGTTAGTCCCAAAAAATAGTATAAAAAGTTGCCAAAAGTATATGAAAGTTGTAGAATATTGGCATGGAACAATCAAAAATTATAGATACGACAGAGACGTATCAACGTGCTGGACCACTTCAGTGGCTTCCGTGCGTCGAGTGATGGCTCCACCGCTGTGATCTCACGCGCCCACTGCTTGAGTTGGCGGTGAGATGTGTGCAGCGAGGTGCCACCGTCGACGCACATGGCCTCTGTAGCCTTCTGAAACTCGTGGTCGCCGGACTCGTCATCCTCGTCATGATCATCGTCTTCATGCTTCTTGTCGCGGCCCCGGGCAGGCCTCTCTTGCTGGTTATCCTTGCCGCAACGGCCTCCTTGGCCGCCACTCTTGTTGCCAGATCCTTGGGCACCATCTTGACCCTTCTCCTTGTCCCGCCTCTCATATTCAGCTTTTTGCTCCTCAGTGAGCGGCGCAACTTGTCGGCAGTTCTGGAGGTCGTGGCCTTTTGTGCGGTGTATCTTGCAATACTGCTTGTCGGAGCCCCCTGGCTTGTCGGCAGCCGCCAAGGCCCGGCAAGCGGCACACCCGGCAATCTCCTTCCTGGGGTTGCTTGCCTTGGCCTTCTTGGTAGTGTCGGGGTCGTCGGATCCCTCGACAGCAAGCACAGTCTTGCCCTTGCGCTTTCTGTTACGGCGCTGGCCCTTCTTTGTTGGGGCGATGGTGTCGCCGTCTGTGGAGTCGGTTTCCGCACCGGCGTCCTTACCGGGGTACTTCCTCCCCTCTTCAGCCCGAGCGCACCTGTCGGCCAGGACGTAAAGTTCGGCCACATCATTGACCTTGTTCATCGCCAGCTCCTCACGCATCTTGCAGTTGCGCACATTCTGATGGAATGCACTAATCACGGCGACGGGATGAATGTCTGGAATGTTGTACTGCACTTGGTTGAACCTTTGGATGTACTTGCATAGGTTTTCTCCTTCCTTCTGGGGGATGATATGCAAATCGCTTGCCTGGCCATGAGCTTGATGGCCTCCAGTGAAGGCGCCAACAAACTCATGGCACAGTTCCGACCAAGAAGAAATGGAGTCCATCGGCAAGTGCATCAACCAATACATGACATTGGGCTTGAGTGCCAACGAGAAAAAATTGGCAAGCACCTTATCGTTGCGGGCTCTAGCAGCTTGCATCGCGATGGTGTAGATGCTGAGGAACTCCGACAGGTGAGTCTTGCCGTTGTACTTCTCGCCAACGTCGGGCTTGAACATGCGGCGGGAGGGCCACTGGAACTGCCGCAGCTCAGGGGTGAAGGTCGGACAACCCACCTCATAGGGTAGGCCACCGTAGCCTCCCCGTGTCAGGTGGTCCATAGTGGGTCCTGCCCGCCTGTCTGATTGGTGGCGTGCATCACGCCGGTGCTCGATGGTGGTTCGAGCGTCTTCAAGGGCGCACTCCCGAAGAACTTGACGCTGGTCACGATGGGTTCGTGGATCGGACAACGCTATGGAGATATTATCACAAGCGTCGTCACAACGGATCGACACCCGCGGTGGCTGTGGGGGAGGAGAGTGCACCATGGCTGCGTCGCCCCGGCCCTCCCACCGCTGGCATGCGGTGGCTTGACGGAGCGATGGCCTACGAGCCCTGCTGGTCGCGGCTCATCTTTGTTAGCGATGCCGACGAGGCTCCAGACAGTGGCTCTCCACTCGTCGAGCCTCTCTGCAGCGGGAGGAAAGTCAAGGAGCAGATGCGCGCGCTAGAGCTTCTGGTAGTGTGGGAGGTGGCGAAAGCTGCATGGACCGTGATGCGCTTCGACTTCTAACTATGTTAGAAGGAGCTCTATCACGGCCCTGCGACCGTCTACCAATTCCACCAGCTCCTCGGCGTGCATGCTGGCCTTCCTCGTCCTGTGAAGGACGCGCGGGACTCTTCCCAGGGCGGCGCCCAGGGTCACCAGCGGGGTGGCACTGCTCATCAAGCACAACTCGGGAAGAGCGCGCCGTGGGCGCCGGTGTTGGTGTCTTGGAGGCCGCCGCCCTGCCGTCGGGTGGCATGGCGACTGCTACGTCTTCAGCTTGCATTGGTTTTCCTTGAAGAGGAAAGGGTGATGCAGCAATAGTAGCGTAAGTATTTCCCTCAGTTTTTGAGAACCAAGGTATCAATCCAGTAGGAGGCTCCTCAAAAGTCCTACGCACCTACACAAACAAACAAAGAACTCGCAACCAACGCAATAAAGGGGTTGTCAATCCCTTCACGGCCACTTGCGAAAGTGAGATCTGATAGAGATAGTATGATAAGATAAATATATTTTTGGTATTTTATAATATAGATAGGAAAAGTAAAGATGCAAATAAAAGTAGATTGAAAGCTTATATGATAAAAGATAGACCCGGGGGCCATAGGTTTCACTAGTGGCTTCTCTCAAGATAGCATAAGTATTATGGTGGGTGAACAAATTACTGTCGAGCAATTGATAGAAAAGCGAATAATTATGATATTATCTAGGCATGATCATGTATATAGGCATCACGTCCGTGACAAGTAAACCGACTCCTGCCTGCATCTACTACTATTACTCCACAGATCGACCACTATCCAGCATGCATCTAGAGTATTAAGTTCATAAAGAACAGAGTAACACATTAAGAAAGATGACATGATGTAGAGGGATAAACTCATGCAATATGATATAAACCCCATCTTTTTATCCTCGATGGCAACAATACAATACGTGCCTTGCTTCCCCAGCTGTCACTGGGAAAGGACACCGCAAGATTGAACCCAAAGCTAAGCACTCCTCCCATTGCAAGAAAGATCAATCTAGTAGGCTAAACCAAACTGATAATTCGAAGATACTTGCAAAGATAACTTAATCACACATAAAAGAATTCAGAGGAGATTCAAATATTTCTCATAGATAAACTTGATCATAAACCCACAATTCATCGGATCTCGACAAACACACCGCAAAAAGAGTTACATCGAATAGATCTCAAGAAGATCAAGGAGAACATGGTATTGAGATTTAAAGAGAGAGAAGAAGCCATCTAGCTAATAACTATGGACCCGAAGGTCCGTGGTAAACTACTCACAACTCATCGGAGGGGCTATGGTGTTGATGTAGAAGCCCTCCGTGGTCGATTCCCCCTCCGGCGGAGCGCCGGCAAAGGCTCCAAGATGGGATCTCGCGGATACAAAAGGTTACGACGGTGGAATTAGGTTTTCGTTGGCTCCCCTGATGTTCTCGGGGTACATGAGTATATATAGGAGGAAGAAGTAGGTCGGTGGACGCCCAAGGGGACCACGAGATAGGGGGCACGCCCAGTAGGGGGGGCGCGCCCTCCACCCACGTGGCTGCCTCGGCTGCTTCTTGACTTGCACTCCAAGTCCTCTGGATCACGTTCGTTACAAAAATCATGCTCGTGAAGGTTTCATTCCGTTTGATATTCCTTTTCTTCGAAACACTGAAATAGGCAAAAAAACAGCAATACGGGCTAGGCTTCCAGTTAGTAGGTTAGTCCCAAAAATGATATAAATGTGTAAAGTAAAGCCCGAAAACATCCAAAACGGGTAATATAATAGCATGGAACAATAAAAAATTATAGATACGTCGAAGACGTATCAAGCATCCCCAAGCTTAAATCCTGCTCGTCCTCGAGTAGGTAAATGATAAAAACAGATTTTTTGATGTGGAATGCTACCTAGCATAATTCTCAATGTAATTTTCTTTATTGTGGCATGAATGTTCATATCCAAATGATTCAAAATAAAAGTTCATATTGACATAAGAAATAGCAATACTTCAAGCATACTAATCAAAGCAATCATGTCTTCTCAAAATAACATGGCTAAAGAAAGTTCATCCCTACAAAATTATATAGTTAGGCTATGCTTCATTTTCGTCACACAAAAATGCTCCCAAATTATACACCCCCGATGACAAGCCAAGCAATTGTTTCGTACATAAATAATCTCAAACTTTTTCAACTTTCACGCAATAAATGAGCGTGAGCCATGGATATAGCACTATGGGTCGAATAGAATATGATGATGGGGATTGTGTGGAGAAGACAAAAAAGGAGATAGTCTCACATTGACGAGGATAATCAACGGGCTATGGAGATGCCCATCAATTGATGTCAACATGAGGAGTAGGGATTGCCATGCAACAGATGCACTAGAGCTATAAATGTATGAAAGCTCAATAAAAGAATCTAGTGGGTGTGCATCCAACTTGCTTGCTCGCAAAGACCTAGGGAATTTTGAGGAAGCCCATCGTAGGAATATACAAGCCAAGTTCTATAATGAAAAATTCCCACTAGTATATGAAAGTGACAACATATGAGACTCGCTATATGAAGAACATGGTGCTACTTTGAAGCACAAGTGTGGAAAAAGAGATAGTAACATTGCCCCCCCTTTTTGGGGGGCCTTTCTTTTTTTCTTTTGGCATTTCTCCTTTTTTTCTTTTTTCTTTTTTTCTTTGGCCTTACTTTTTTGGCCTTTCTTTTTTTTATTTGGGGACAATGCTCTAATAATGATGATCATCACACTTTTATTGATTTACAACTCATGAATTACAACTCAAAACTTGAACAAGATATGACTCTATATGAATGCTTCCGGCGGTGTACCGGGATGGGCAATGAATCAAGAGTGACATCTATGAAAAATTATGCATGGTGGCTTTGCCACAAGTACTATGTCAACTACATGATCATGCAAGGCAATATGACAATGATAATGTGTGTCATGATGATAAACGGAACGTTGGAAAGTTGCATGGCAATATATCTCGGAATGGCTATGGAAATGCCATAATAGGTAGGTATGGTGGCTGTTTTGAGGAAGATATAAGGAGGTTTATGTGTGATAGAGCGTATCGTATCACGGGGTTTGGATGCACCAGTGAAGTTTGCACCAACTCTCAAGGTGAGAAAGGGCAATGCACGGTACCGAAGAGGCTAGCAATGATGGAAAGGTAAGAGTGCGTATAATCCATGGACTCAATATTAGTCAAAAGAACTCATATACTTATTGCAAAAATCTACAAGTCATCAAAACCAAGCACTACGCGCATGCTACTAGGGGGATAGATTGGTAGGAAAAGACCATCGCTCGTCCCCGACCGCCACTCATAAGGATGCACAATCCAAGAACACCTCATGTTTCAAATTTGTTACACAATTTTAACCATACGTGCATGCTATGGGACTTGCTAACTTCAACACAAGCATTCTTTAAATTCATAATCACCCAACTAGCATTACTTTAATATCACTACCTCCATATCTCAAAACAATTATCAAGTATCAAATTGATCATAGCATCCAATTCACTTCCTATGATAGTTTTTATTATACCCAACTTGGATGCCCACCATTATAGGACCAATTTTATAACCACAGAAAATACCATGCTGTTCTAAAATACTCTCAGAATAATATAAGTGAAGCATGAGATATCAACAATTTCTACAAAATTAAACCACCGCCGTGCTCTAAAAGATATAAGTGAAGCACTAGAGCAAAAACTACCTAGCTCAAAAGATATAAGTGAAGCACATAGAGTATTCTAATAAATTCCAATCAAGTGGGCTTCTCCCAAAAGGTGTGTACAGCAAGGATGATTGTGGAAAATTAAAAGCAAATACTAATATCATACAAGACGCTCCAAGCAAAACACATATCATGTGGCGAATAAAAATATAGCTCCAAGTAAAGTTACCAATGAACGAAGACGAAAGAGGGGATGCCTTCCGGGGGCATCCCCAAGCTTAGGCTTTTGGCTATTCTTGAATATCTTGGGGTGCCATGTGCATCCCCAAGCTTAGGCTCTTGCCACTCCTTATTCCATAGTCCATCAAATCTTTACCCAAAACTTGAAAACTTCAAAACACAAAACTCAACAGGAAATCTCATAAGCTCTGTTAGTGAAAGAAAGAAAAACCACCACATAATGTACTGTAATGAACTCATTCTTTATTTATATTGGTGTTAAACCTACTGTATTCCAAGTTCTATATGGTTCATACCACTTAATACTAGCCATATATGCATCAAAATAAGCAAACAACACACGAAAAATAGAATCTGTCAAAAACAGAATAGTCTGTAGCAGTCTGTAACTCTCGAATACTTCTGGAACTGGAAAAATCCTACCAAAATAGGAAGTCCTGGGAAATTTGTCTATTGACCTACCGCAAAAAGAATCAACTCAAAAAAACGTTTCTGTGAATTAACAAAAATATTTTCGTGCGTGCGAAGTTTGTGTTTTTCAGCAGAATCAAATTAACTATCACCATAGGTTATCCTATAGGTTCTACTTGGCACAAACACTAATTAAAACATAAAAACACATCTAAACAGAAGGTAGATGCAAGATTTATTAATAAACAGAAACAAAAACAAAAAACACAAATAAAATTGGGTTGCCTCCCAACTAGCGCTATCGTTTAACGCCCCTAGCTAGGCATAAAAGCGAGGATAGATCTAAGTAGTGCCATCCTTGGCACTCAATTCATAAGTAGCTGGCATGATAGTTTTATAAGGTAATTTAACTTTCTTTCTTGGCAAGTGCTCCATGCCTTTCCTTAATGTAAATTGGAATCTAATATTCCCTTCCTTCATATCAATAATCTCATCAATCGTTCTAAGGAAAGGTCTACCAAGAATAATAGGGCAAGAAAGATTGCAATCTATATCAAGAACGATAAAATCTACAGGCACCAAATTTCTATTTGCAACAATGAGAACATCATTGATCCTTCCCATTGGCTTTTTAATGGTGGAAACCGCAAGGTGTAAATTTAAAGAGCAATCATCAAGACCATGGAAACCTAGAATATCACATAAAGTTTTCGGAATCGTGGAAACACTAGCACCCAAATCCACACAAAGCATGACACTCATGATCTTTAATTTTAATCCTTATAGTAGGTTCCCACTCATCGTTAAGTTTTCTAGGTATAGAAACTTCCAAATTAAGTTTTTCATCAAAAGATTACATCAAGGCATCAACAATATGTTTGGTAAAAGCTTTGTTTTGACTATAATCATGAGGAGAATTCACAACGGATTGCAACAAGGAAATACAACCTTCTAAAGAATAATTATCATAATTAAATTCCTTTAAATCCAAGATAGTGGGTTCAATGCTATTTAAAGTCTTGACCTCTCCAACCCCACTTTTACCAAATTTAGCATCAAGATCTAAAAACTCCCAATCATTGGGACGCCCTTTAACTAAAGTTGACTCATCTCTAGTCCCATCATTATTAATATTCATATTGCAAAACAAAGATCTAATAGGGGACACATCATTAACTTTAAGATCGTCATCATTATTTTCATGGAAACTAGAAGAACACGCCTTTACAAAGCGATCTTTCTTAGCATGCAATCTAGCGGTTCTTTCTTTGCACTCATCAATGGAAATTCTCATAGCTTTGAGAGACTCATTGATATCATGCTTAGGAGGAGTAGATCTAAGTTTCAAAGAATCAACATCAAGCGAGAGTCTATCAACGTTCCTAGCCAAATCATCAACTTTGAGCAATTTTTCTTCAAGCAAGGCATTAAAATTCTTTTGAGAGATCATAAATTCTTTCACACTATTCTCAAAATCAGAGGGCATATTATTAAAATTACCATAAGAATTGTTGTATTAATTTCCATAATTATTAGAGGAATTACTACGGAACGGTCTAGGATTAAAGTTTCCTCTATAAGCATTGTTTCCAAAACTATTCCTACCAACAAAATTCACATCCATAGATTCATTATTACTCTCAATCAAAGTAGACAAAGGCATATCATTGGGATCAATAGGAGCACTCTTAGTAGCAAACAATTTCATAAGTTCATCCATCTTTCCACTCAAAACATTAATTTCTTCTATAACATGCACTTTTTTACTAGTAGATCTTTCGGTGTGCCATTGAGAATAATTAGCCATAATATTATCAAGGAGTTTTGTAGCTTCTCCTAAGGTGATTTCCATAAACGTGCCTCCCGCAGCCGAATCAAGAAGATTTCTAGAAGCAAAATTCAATCCGGCATAAAATTTTTGTATGATCATTCATAAATTCAAACCATGAGTAGGGCAATTGCGAATCATCAATTTCATTCTTTCCCAAGATTGGCAACATGCTCATGATCAAGATGTTTAAAATTCATAATATCGTTCCTAAGAGTGATGATCTTAGCGGGAGGAAAATACTTAGGGATAAAAGCATCTTTGCACTTGTTCCATGAATCAATACTATTCTTAGGCAAAGACGAAAACCAAACTTTAGCATGATCTCTAAGTGCAAATGGAAATAACTTCAATTTAACAATATCATTATCCGTATCTTTCTTCTTTTGCATCTCACACAAATCAACAAAGTGGTTTAGATGGGTAGCGACATCTTCACTAGGAAGGCCGGCGAATTGATCTTTCATAACAAGATTCAGCAAAGCAGTATTGATTTCACAAGACTGAACATCATTAAGAGGAGCAATCGGAATACTAAGGAAATCATTATTATTGGTATTGGAGAAATCACACAATTTGGTATTATCTTGTGCCACTACGACAAGTAATCCAACACACAAGCAAATAAAAAGGCAAACGAAAGGAGATTGGGAAAGAGAGGGCAAATAAAATGGCAAGGGTGAAGTGGGGGATAGGAAAATGAGAGGCAATTGGCAAATAATGTAAATGCGAGGGAGATGAGTTTGTGATGGGTACTTGGTATGTCTTGACTTGAGTGAAGACCTCCCCGGCAAAGGCGCCAGAAATCCTTCTTGCTACGTCTTGAGCTTGTGTTGGTTTTCCTTGAAGAGGAAAGGGTGATGCAGCAATAGTAGCGTAAGTATTTCCCTCAGTTTTTGAGAACCAAGGTATCAATCCAGTAGGAGGCTCCTCAAAAGTCCCACGCACCTACACAAACAAACAAAGAACACACAACCAACACAATAAAGGGGTTGTCAATCCCTTCACGGGCACTTGCGAAAGTGGGATCTGATAGAGATAGTATGATAAGATAAATATATTTTTGGTATTTTATAATATAGATAGGAAAAGTAAAGATGCAAGTAAAATTAGATTGAAAGCTTATATATAAAAGATAGACCCGGGGGCCATAGGTTTCACTAGTGGCTTCTCTCAAGATAGCATAAGTATTACGGTGGGTGAACAAATTACTGTCGAGCAATTGATAGAAAAGCGAATAATTATGAGATTATCTAGGCATGATCATGTATATAGGCATCACGTCCGTGACAAGTAGACCGACTCCTGCCTGCATCTACTACTATTACTCCACACGACCGCTATCCAACATGCATCTAGAGTATTAAGTTCATAAATAATAGAGTAATACATTAAGAAAGATGACATGATGTAGAGGGATAAACTCATGCAATATGATATAAACCCCATCTTTTTATCCTTGATGGCAAGAATACAATATGTGCCTTGCTGCCCCTGCTGTCACTGGGAAAGGACACCGCAAGATTGAACCCAAAGCTAAGCACTCCTCCCATTGCAAGAAAGATCAATCTAGTAGGCCAAACCAAACTGATAATTCAAAGAGACTTGCAAAGGTAACTTAATCAAACATAAAAGAATTCAGAGGGGATTCAAATATTTCTCATAGATAAACTTGATCATAAACCCACAATTCATCGGATCTCGACAAGCACACTGCAAAAAGAGTTACATCGAATAGATCTCCAAGAAGATCAAGGAGAACATGGTATTGAGATTCAAAGAGAGAGAAGAAGCCATCTAGCTAATAACTATGGACCTGAAGGTCTGTGGTAAACTACTCACAACTCATCGGAGGGGCTATGGTGTTGATGTAGAAGCCCTCCATGGTCGATTGCCCCTCCAGCGGAGCGCTGGCGAAGGCTCCAAGATGGGATCTCGCGGATACAGAAGGTTACGGCGGTGGAGTTAGGTTTTCGTTGGCTCCCCTGATGTTCTCGGGGTACGTGGGTATATATAGGAGGAAGAAGTAGGTTGGTGGACGCACGAGGGGCCCACGAGATAGGGGGCGCACCTAGTAGGGGGGCGCGCCCTCCACCCTCGTGGCCACCTCGGCTGCTTCTTGACTTGCACTCCAAGTCCTCCGGATCACGTTCGTTCCAAAAATCACGCTCCCGAAGGTTTCATTCCGTTTGGACTCCGTTTGATATTCTTTTTCTTCGAAACACTGAAATAGGCACAAAAAAACAGCAATACAGGCTCGGCCTCCGGTTAGTAGGTTAGTCCCAAAAATGATATAAATGTGTAAAGTAAAGCCCAAAAACATCCAAAACGGGTAATATAATAGCATGGAACAATAAAAAATTATAGATACGTTGGAGACATATCAGCGATGCCCTTGGAGGGCCCTGCACCGCCTGTGGGGGGCCCAACTCCGTCTCTGGAGTTTGCGGCATGCGGCCCATCGCCTGGCGCACGAACGACGCTGCTCGCCAGGTTTGGACTGCCAGGGTGATGTGGGTGTTCGCGGGTCATGCCACGTGTTCTTTCCGCGACTGGCCCGCTACTGGCCCGCAGCAGTACAGGCAGTCCGGTTCCACACGAACTGATCGCCGTGGTTGTCTTCCTCTTGGGAGCCAAGGCGACGAAGAGCTGTTCGACTAGCTGCTAAACCAGATTCTCACGACTGTGCCCCCTACCTGGCGCACCAAAGATGTCGGTGGAAACGACACGTCGAGGGTGATGCTGGCTCTCCCACATGTCGGCGAAGTATGTAGTAAGAAGGAGCAAAGAATGATGCGGTATATACTACTACTACTACTCAGGTCGGAGGAGTGCGAACCACGGCAGCCCAGTGAACCAGCAGTGCGAACCACGGCAGCCTAGTGAACCAGCAGTACAAAACAATGTGGTTATAAGGCCATAAAAAACAATGTGCTACGGTCCAGACTGTAGCATGTACAGCACTACTCCTCTTTGTTTGGATCCCTGAATTAGAGCTAGTGTGGTTGAAATAGCCTCAAATTGTCGAAACAGGAGGGGTTAGTTTGACCTAGTTTGCTCTAATCCAGCTAAAAAAACTAGCCCGGTGGAGAGTTTCTAATTGGGTTAGTTATTCTTGGGCCCACTAAAAGAGAACTAAAAAAATCTCCCCTGCCCGCACCAAATCGCTCCCCCCCGCTCGCACGACTCCTCTATGTTCCCCATAGGGCCGCCTGCCCAAGCACCGCTCTCTCTCTCTCTCTCCTCCGGACGCCCTCCCCTTCCAGCCTCCACCGCCCTACTCCGGTCGCCCTCTCCCTCCGGCCTTTGAAGGTCGCCCTGCTCCCCCTTCACAGGTCGTTTTTCTCACTCTGTCATGCGCGGCGGCGGCACATCTACCAGGGAGGTCGCGAGAGGGGTGAGTTTGTTCGTTCCTTCTCTGTCTCACAACCATATCATTGATCTTGGTCTCTCTAGCGCTAATTCTGATTTGGAAAAGTAGATCCTGATCAAACTTGGTATAGATTTGTGGTGCACGCATGGAATTGTTTGATGCTGCTTGAGGAGGTAATAAATCTTTCTAGAGGCCCAAAGATTCAGTTCACCTTTCTAGGTATTTCAGTTTCAGGCTTGAATTGTTTCTAGAGGCCCAAAGATCCAGTTCACGTTTCTAGCTATTTCAGTTTCAGGCTTGCATTATTTCTAGAGGCCCAAAGATTCAGTTCACCTTTCTAGGTATTTTAGTTTCAGGCTTGCATTATTTCTAAAAGCCCAAAGAATAAGTTACTAGAGCGACGATGACAAGCTCCTCCCTCGGTGCGTGAGGGGCTCCGGGCTCGCTCCCTATCTTGAATGACTTCCGTGATGAGTTAGCTCATGCTTTGTTTCATGGAGTGTTTTTTTTGTGAAGCTTGATTGACGACTTGTATGTTTAAGTGGGATATCTCATATGTATGGACAAAGTAAAAATTATCATGTTTGGCATGCTTGATTTGTAAAGATGGTTCGTTTATGTCAATTGTGAGCGGGAGGAGGCCACACAAGAGCCGGCCACACCAAATCCGGCAGGAAATAGGGTCCAAAGTAGTCAAATGATTGAGAAAGAGCATTTATTGTCAATCTAACCCTGCCATCCATACACCTCTTTGTTTTAGAGTTAGTTCGGGGTTAGTTCAGGGTTAGAATCTAACTCTAACCTCTAACTGAGTTAGAGTTCTCCTCGTCTCGGTTCATCGCCATCATACTTTCCCCATTCCTGTGTTTTCAGTATCCTGTGAATCAAAGAGGCCCGTTTTTTGTGGAAAAAATCAAAAATGCCCTTAGACTGGTTTAGGTCTGGTCATTCTTTATAAACGTATTGTGTCAAAAATTTAATGAACATGCTCCGTTTTCTACGCAAATAATCCGGTTTCATCTAGTAATTCATTCATTTATTTATTCTTCTGCGGGGGGTTTGCATGTGATTCGTGAGGTTTGAAATGTAAAGTACCCCGGCATATGCTCCCAGTCGTGCATGCACTACGACCCAGATGCTCTATGTCCCACATGTCGGCGAATGGGAGCACGTGGAAATAGCCTAGGAGTACATATAGGAGGATAAATGCGTGAAAAAATGTGTACTTTTTTTAATAAAAACACGGCCGACGCCAGGTGGGCGGAGTGGGTTTGCTCAACTGTGGCCCCACCTCACAGTGAAAACGTTACGACTGGAATAAAAATGTCATATACTCCCTTCGTTCCTAAATATAAGCCTTTTTAGATACTATTTCAAATGGAATACAGCATATGGATATATGTAGACATAGTTTAGAGTGTAGATTCACTCATTTTGCTCCGTATGTAGTAGTCACTTGCTGGAATCTTTAGAAAGACTTATATTTGGGAACGGAGGGAGTACTATACTAATAAAACATTAAGGCCACGAGGCGATGCAGTGCTGGTTACAGGAGGCAAGAAGAAGAGATGCATCCATCAACGACGTCCACCTCCTCGACTCAGGGCGCCGACCCACCAAACGGCACCTAAGTAGCACCGGCTTTCGCGGCCAGGTCGACGTGCTTCTGAACAATGGCGTCCAAAGATTCCAGCCGCTAGAAGAAGGCCAACGTATTTCTGTCCTCGCTTGCCTTGTAGTGGCCTATGTAGACGATTTCCTCGTAGACATGGATGTGCAGGTCGACGGTTTCTTGCTTGGCGAGGCGCTATGCGGCGAGCGCGACCTCGAGGTGCACATTCTTCGTCGCGACCTCTGGCACCTGCAGGGCCACCGGGGCTTGAAAGAGTTCGTCACCATGGAGGTCGATGAGGGTGGCAGGCAATGAGGAGCCTGGGCACGCGGGCTGGAGCAGTACGGCAAGGTCATTCGCGCACTTCTTGACGGCGGTGAACTTGCGGATGGAGTTGACCATCATGTTGTCCATGCGAGAGGCGAAGCTGGCGTCGGCGAGGGCTACGATGCCGGCAGTCGCCAGCACCGTCTGTTAAAGCTGCGCGGTGTGGGGCCGCAGGCCGGCGCCTTGGATGATTTGGCACAGCCAACTGCCGCTCGCGTCCATTGCCTCCATAGGTGCTTGTGGCTTCTGGTCACTTGGTCTTGGATTGGAGTGAGCAGTGTTGCATAGAGACTTAGGAGTAGATGGATTGGAGTGGTGGGGCGCCTTTATATGAGAGTCCAAACTCTGTTGCATTCACATCGTGCTGGCACTATTCTGCTTCTCCAATTAATTCCCTCTACATGTAATTGAGGATGCATCATTGACCGTTCAACGTCTCGGGAACCGCTACCCTCTCCGTCCTTGGCATTCAAGCACCTATGGAGGCGACTGCCACTCCCATCGTCTATCGCGTGTCAGGAGACGTTCCCATCAACGATGAGGTGCCTATGGTGACTTCGTAAATTTCAAGATGATAGTGCTCGCTCGCTCTTTTGGAGGTGCTCATAGGGGTAGGGTGTGCGTGTGTGTGTTCATAGGGGTGAGTGTATGTGCGTGTATATGAGCACTTGCGTCTGTACTATGTCAAAAAAAGGTAAATGCGTGTCAAAAAGAGACTAGTCAGTATACTCAATATTGTGCACCTCGGAGAGGAAAACGAGAGAACTACGTATTTATTTACGGTGCAGATTCACTCATTTTGCTCCATATGTACTCTGTCTTGGTGTAGTCTAGTCACTTGTTGAAATCTCTAGAAATGCAAATACTCCTTTCTGGTTTACAGGGCTATACTAGCAAGTACGTACTACAATAGTGGGCTCACATAGCAATTTTGTCTCATGCAAGAGCCTGGCTATATGCGTGCTCCAATGTTCGCAACTGCCACGTTCGGGTTGTGCTTGGCTCTTCGCCGCTTTGAGAAGACGGACAATGATGTTACTACTACTGCTTCTACACTATCGAACCCACTGCTGCATGTCCGTCCACCGCGAGCGGGAGGGATAGCTTGTTGTAGGAGTAAAAGCCTATCCTCGTTTGCGAGCAACCACGCGCATGGGCAAGGGAGAAGGCGTGTAGTAGTAAAATCAAGCTTCTCCTCGTTGTATGAGTTGACACGACACATCATAGCACTAGCCCCACATGCTTGCCTCTAAACTTGGCTGAAAGACCCGTAGTGTATAATATATTTGCTGCAACCACTAACATTTACTCACCACAAATTAAAATATATATTCCTGTCTTGACCAAATGAGCGTGCAAACTACAATCACCAGGATGATAGGTAGGGACAGAAGACTATTTTTATTTAAAAAAACTTCAAGGCGGCCACATAGCATGGAGCCGACCCTAACAATTTTAAGCTTACAGGCACGGTACATGCTATTCTAGACTACTCTACACATGAAACTGCCACACGAGTGTCCGGGCTGCGCTTGACTCTTCGCCTCTTCGGGAAGTCGAACAATGATGGAGTACTAAGGCACTGGAGGAGTACTACAGTATGCTTCTGTCCATCTGACATCGATTGAACTGCTGCATGTCCACCGCGTGCGGGAGGGAGAGAGTGTAGCGAAAGCTTCCCCTAGTCCTGCCAGCCACCATGCTCATGGGCGAGGGAGGGATACTCCTGCCTTTGCGTGTATGACAGGTGGGACCAACAGGTAGGTGGCCAACCTGTCATACAGCCAAAGGCAGGTGTAGTTAAGTCTGCGAGGGAGAGGATAATCAAACTTCTCGTTGATGTACGAGTTGATGCAACACATCAAAGCACTGCACTCGATATATTCCAATAATTTGCGTTTACCAATGCATTAATTACAATGCATGCATGCATGTCGTGACTCTCCTTTTAATACTTGTATGTGTTGATTTAATGCACCTTGAAGTAGTATAAATATGTGATGGTAAAGCTTTGTAATGCCCCAGCACTAAAGCGAGAGATGGTTGTGCACGAGGAGGGCGAGATCATGCAGACGGAACAGGACCGGACGATCGCTACTAGGGAAAACCATAGCAGTAGCGCGTGTTTGAAGCCTATCAGTAGCACGGGGAACCGCGCTACTAGTAAGGCGCTACAGCTAAAGCCTATCAGTAGCGTGGGGAACTACGCTACTAGTAAGGCGCTACAGCTAAAGGTTAGCAGTAGCGTGGGTTGGACGACGCTACTGCTATATCGACTTAGTAGCAGCGCTTTCTACTATGATCGCTACTGGTAATTAGTAGTAGCGCTTCTCCTAGCACGCGCTACTACTATTATTCCGTATTTCTTTTTTATTTCATGTTGTATTCATACACCTTTATACAAGTTTTCATACCACAAAAATTTAGAGAATGATTTTACATCATAATGAGTTATTACATCACTGGGAGAAAGAACCGTCGACTAGTTTCAAGTGGATGGACATCCACTTGAAACTAATCCGCGGTTCTTTCACCCAATGATATAATAAATATCATCATCATCATCATATCATTAACAACTTATCATCATAATACATCATTGTCATATAACACCTCCTCATGATCATCATTTTCATCAATGAGACATCACATACAAGTTGGTCACTAGACATAGTCACAACTACTCATCATCATAAACTCTCATAAACATATTGTACCTCATAGGACCTACTACATTCTCTTAGGACCTACTATATTATCTTAGGTAAAATAGCATAAAACAAGATTGCCCCTGACTTTCCATTATGGAGAATGGAGATTATCATGTCTCCAATTCTTGCCTTTCGCACAATGTCGCTTCCAAGAATCTCCTTACGACTGTCCATACATTTTTCCATTCTTTGATTATCATGTGTTCACCGTTTTTAGAAATCCGGTATGGACATGTGAGATTTGTAGGACGACCTGGCTGTATGTTCAAAACATCAAGGCGACCATTCTGATACATCAAATGAGGCACACAATCCATCGGGATTTTCTGTTGAAAAACATAGTAATAACTTCATAGTTAGCAATGTAGTTCAGTTTTAGAAATATGCAAAAGATGCACGAATGTCGTAATAGTAAAAAATCTTACCAGGATATCTCCATGGAAGTTATCGTGGTTCAACACGTGCACTAGTGGCACGTATTGACCATAATTTGGAGGAGTTCGGTAAAAGGCATTGTAATTCTCAATTTCAGTACAATATGCGACCAAATGATTTTTCTCCTGATAAGCTAACTTGGAACTTGGTATAGTTGGTTCTGTCTACCATCTTCTTCACACTCTTTGAAGAATGAAAGTAATCTATCAATGGAAATAAGTTGTCAACTATTTTGAAATGAACAATATAAATTACTTAATAACTATGTTTGAGGAACTCACATAGCGGTAGAATTGAAGCGTATCAACAAGGACCCAAATGTCCAAATTGTCTTGGTCGATGTCAGGATCACCAAGATCCATGGTGACAAACATACCCTCTTGAAAATCATACATCTTGCAAAGTGCTTCCCAACCCGGGCAACTAAAATGGGATACGCTCTCAGAATTGTATGGATTTACCTCAAAATCCATACCATGATGGGTCCTTAGGTTAATTTTCTTTGTTTCATTCCTCTCATGATCTTCAAAACCCATCCTCTCCAAGACATAGTGTCTTGCATGGCATGGGATAACCTAGTAGAATTGTAAAAGACAAAAAGTACACATTGAAGTAGTAGAAGTCGAGCTTAATTACGAAAAAACACTTTGCGTCGTAGCGTACCGTTTCACAACCGAAGGCCTCCTTGAGCTTAATGCTGAAGTGTCGACCTTCGTCCAATTGAGGCCTGTCGCAGAAACCCCGGTTGTCGCCGCACTAGGAGCACTCCCCAGGACCTTCTTCATCCGACGACATTTCTTATGTTCCTAATTCAAAGATTAAACGTGTACAATTAAATATATGTACTACAAAAAACTAAATTAGATCATTATTATTCATCACGGGTTGACTATCGGTCTGTCGAGTTCTTGAAAACTCTCAGCTCACGTGGTGTATATATTCGAACGTCGGTGACGGTAGCTCCTCCTTTCGTTCCCGAGTGCATTACACCAAATTGTCTAGCACATGGGAACGAAGGAGAAGCTACCCCATGACAACAGTCGGGATTCTTCGTCCTCTCATATATGGTGGATACTCTTCCTCACTGATTCCTCTCTGACATTTGCGACCGTCGGTGATGGTCGTTACTCCTCCTTCCCCTAGTGCATAAAAAAGGTCTAGCACCCGGAGAAGAAGGAGAAACGACCCCCACGACAACAGTCGGGATTTCTTTGGCCTCGACAGTCTTAAAGTCAACCCAAAATATTGTTTAATTATCTTTCTAGAAAATCTAGGCCACTCGATATTTTCTACATATTCTAGCACAGTCATGCCAAAATTCACGGAAAATTCCGGCATGACCTTCGCTAAAACAGGACATATCGAGCGCCTGAAATTTGCCAGAATAGAAATTAATCAATACTCCGGCAAAACATAGGCCACTCGGAGGTGTAACCTGCAAACATGACCGGCCACTTGGGCAACCACATATCCTATTTGAGCAACACAAGATATACATGTTTTTATCTACATCATATCTTATAGGACTCATATTGACATGGAGATTTGGCTGGTCTCACCTCGAGGTCGGAGGGGGTCGGTGACGGGGACGAGGTGGGGATGATGGAGGGGCTCCTTGATTTCTGCAAAAACAAAAACCCTATAAGTTATCACTAATACATCCCGAATAGTATCATACATATAACATCACTAATACAACTAAAACCCTAGCGAACGACGGGTATCGACGATGAGGATGCGGGATAGGCATCTTCGACGTCGATGCAGGAGTAATTTCTTAAACTAAAAAAATAACAACAAATGTGACATGTTCAACTAGTTCTATTAATTCAACTAGTTCTTACTAAAAATAAACTTACTATAAATAGAAATAAACTAGTTCTTTCTAAAAATAAACTAGTTCAACTAGTTATATTAATTTTCTTACTAAAAATACATTAGTTCTATTAATTCAACTAGTTCTTACTAAAACTAAACTAGTTCAACAAGTTTATTAATTTACTTACTAATTATTTTAAACACTTACTAAAAATAGTAAAAAAAAACTACATTATACAATAGCAAAAAACTACAGTGAAAAACAGAAAAAAAGAGATGGAGGGAGGAGGAAGGAGAGAGGAGGAGGGGGAGGAGGCCGGTGGGACCGGAGGAGGG
>NC_041385.1:428352966-428361081 GCF_002162155.2 Triticum dicoccoides | reverse complement strand
AGGAGGAGGAGGGAGGGGCGGTGGGAGGAGGGCGGCCGGAGGAGGAGGGGGAGGAGGGAGGGGAGGAGGGAGTACATCGGCAAAGAGCAGCGCGGCAGCATCGGACGACGGGTTCGGCGCGGGCAAGAGCGAGCAAGAGGGAGAGTGAGTGAGAGAGTGAACCGCTCCAGGATAAGGTAAGCAAGTAGTAGCGCATTTCAGAGATACACGCTACTGCTATGGGACGTAGCAATAACGTTGGTTAGGCGTACGCGCTACTGCTAAGTGGGGCTAGCCATCCACGCCCAGTACAAATATAGCAGCAGTGCAATTTAGCCGAACGCGCTACTGCTAAAGTAGTAGCAGTAGCGCGGTCTATTTAAACACGCTACTACTAAGTAGCAGTAGCGCCCTGTTTTGTCCAGCGCTACTGCTAAGATGATGTGTATAAGGTTTTCCCTAGTAGTGGATGGAGCTCTCTAAGGTCTTGATGGAACTCACTGTGCTCCACTGCCCCTTGACGCCTCCAGTGTGTGAGGTTCGAAAACACCTCAACCGTTCAGCTGATCGAGCAAGGTGCAGGTTTCTTGCTTGATGTGTTGTTTGATTGATTTCTGTAGTGCATGGGAGGGCACTTGGCCCGCGCGGACTGTCGCGTCGAGCGCCCCAGGAACCAGCGGCAGTGCCAGAAGTGCGAGCGTGGCGATGGCTTCGACGTGCGGAACATCGCGGTGGACGATGTCCTTTCGTCGGTGAGGGTGGAGTGCCCGCACGAAGGATGTGGCCTCTACGTCACTTACCACAAGCTCGTCGATTACTAGAGCGTGTGTCCGCTCGCGCCCTGCAAATGCCCCATGGCCGTCTGCGGCTACGAAGGCCCGCCACATCAGCACACCGCATCCCATGCCCGTGCACAAGATCCAGTACGGCAAGGTTCTCCAGCTGCAAGTGCCACTGTCGGAGCCACGGCTCTTGCTGTTCGCGGAGGAGGATGGCCGTGCGTTTTTCTTGGTCAGTGGCGTGCTCGACATCGGCGCGCCTATCGCCGTCTTGGTCGTCTGCATTAGAATGGGGGCATCCCCACTGCCACACTACGTGGCCAAGCTGTGGGTGAATGGCCCACCGGGGGATCCCAAAGGCACGACCAACGTTGTCAAGGTGGAAATGGAGGTGACAAGCAGCAAGGATCCCGGGAACGTTGCCGTGCAGGAGCTGACCTTCTTCATAGTTCCGCCGAAGCTGCTGGCCGGGGCTAAGCTGGTGTCCCTCCACATTCAGATTGACAAGCTCAAGTTCTAAATGTTTCTACAGTGCCTTCTATTTATCTTAGTAATATGCTAATACAGGGATTAGCTCGGTCTACTTTAGCTTAAGAAATGGTGGGCTTTGGTGGCGATACAACAATTACTTCGACATCAGATCAGTATTTCCAACAGTCGAATGGATATTTGGTGTCTGTTGGATATAAAGTTCCTTTGGGTAAGAAGTACTACTTGTCATCAAAATGGATAAAAGGAGATGTATGTAGATGTATTTTAGTTCTAGATACATCCCTTTTTATCCATTTTGATGACAAGTACTCCCTCCGTTCCACAATACATGCCTTACATTTGTCAAAATATAGATGTACCTAGACATGCATTAGTATATAGGTACATCCATTTTTGGACAAATGGAAGTCAAGTACTCCCTCCATTCAGAATTACTTGTCCAAGAAATGAATGTATCTAGATGTATTTTAGTTGTAGATACATCCATTTTGGTGACAAGTAATTCCGAACGGAGGAAGTAGTATTTTGGAACGGAGGGAGTATTTGCTTGTTTGTTCACGAAGTGTTTCATACTTGTGCGAGTTGACGCGACACATCAAAGTAGTACTACTACTTGTAGTACTCCCTCCGACCCTAATTTCTCTGCACATAAGTCGAGGCGCAGATACCAAGCAGGCCCTGGTTGTGTTGGACAACTCACCGGACTGCACACCAGGCAGACGAAGGTCGTGTCATGTTGGTGCCGTGTGCGGCCCGCACATTAACCAAAACCTCGCGCCTCCAGCTTAGCCTCCGCATTTTAAACTTCTCAATCTCAAGGCCAAGGAGCAATGTGAATCCTATGATAGAGCCAATGGGATGGTTGAGAACACTACAATTCATAGCTACAGATGCGTGTGTGACTCCCAGATGCAGAGGCCGGGGTCATCATCCTCCTTTTTGAGAAAAAACAGATGCGTGTGTGAGAGGACGAGTGTTTGCGTGCACCTCTTCTCTTCCTGTATAACGTACTAAACTCAGAGTACAAGTGTATGTGGGTGGCATGAACTAGGGAGCTAGAGATGGTGTGTGCGAGAAGTCCCGAGATAGTTTAATGCGTCTGAAAAAAGACTAGCCTATAGCTCGCCACGTGGCTATTCCTGTCAAACGCCCCAATAACCGTAAGATATGTATCAGACGGTGCCAGTTTTTGCACGTACACAGCAGTAGAAAAAGAACTACCATGGCATATGCTACACCACGGCCGAGAACACGTGCCCACGTTACGCCATCTGGGAATAGTGCCACACTTTGAAACTAGAACCATCAATAAATTTTGAGCTTGCGTCTCGTCACATTCCAAATTACAACTACTACCACGCTATATTGCAAACCTGTTCACACCGATCACAACCTAAATGGTTTCCCACTTAGGAGCGTATTAGTGCTTGGTCATAAATACTACTATGCCAAGATGACTGCACATTCCTCCTCAACTCCTCATCCACAAAAACAAACAAGTCATTCAGCATCCTTCCCTTACGTCTGCCATGGATAGCATGAGTTCTAGGTCGAGAGACTACCACCAGGGAGAGGCGAGCATGGAAGCGGAAACACGAGAGATGTCCCGCCTCATCGCGAAAGCAGCCGACATGTCCCACCGCGCGGAAGTACCAGCACAGAGGTCCTGCCGCGCCGCCGAAACAGCACGGAGGTCCCGCCGCACTGTCGATGCAGCAGACTGGTCCAGCCGTGCCGCGGAAGCAGCAGAGATGTCCCGCCGGGCCGCGAATGCAGCAGAGATGTCCCGCTGCGCCGTGGCGGCCTGGGAAAATGTCTCGCGGGCAGGCGACGACTCTTACACGCGCATGCATGCGATCGTCCATAGCCAGATGGATCAGATATCCGGCTGGGCGACGTTGCAGGCTGACATGAAAGCCTCGTTTGAACAGGCTACCGGCGTCATCTGGCAACTAAGGGAGGGCAATGAGAGGCTCCGGGCCGAGCGCGACCTGTTGAGGGCGAAGATCGTCTGAACTGCAGACCAGCAGGAGGAGACCAGTGCCTTATTGAAGAGGACTGGCATCATCATCAAGAAACATATGGACAAGAATTACATGCTCCGCATCTAGCGCTGGTGGAGTAATCCGTAGATACTCTCAAGCAGCATCTTGAGGAAACGAAAGAGCTCATCGCCGCTCACCGCAGAGACTAGTTCCCGCGGCCTGCATCAACGCATCAAGAAAGTAGATATCAGCGAGCCAGATCCTTGTCTTCCTTCTTCTTTTGCCCTTGTGTATTTTGGGCGTAGCCGCATGTGGCTTTTTTAATTATCTTCCTAATTATGTAAGACAATTATTATCCACTGTCGTCGTCCTTATGTATTCATCAGTCTTGCTATAAGTCGTAGTATATGCTATATAGGTCCTTCGGATCTTACGTCAAGATCCATGCTTTCAGATTTTATTTTTCTCTCTTAAATCTCAGTCGAGTGAGACATAGCCACGCCATTAAACAGAGGCTCAGGCGCCATTATGGAGACCTTGGGAGATAGGTGGACGGCAGATGGAGGTCAAAGGGCTCTCCTCCCGATAAGCACGCACAGGGGTCTGATCACACGCCTCTCGTACTCAAATAGCTACCTTGCACGGTGCCTCCTAGCTAATCAAAAAAGGGGACACATGGCGGCACGTAAATGGTAGTAAATAGAACGCCCACGGTTTCAATAATACTTGTGTTTCTGACTGTAACGTGACAGCACTTGTTCCAAAATGACTTTGTTGATAGTTAATGTGTGCGCCTTCGCAAATCGGACTGCAAAATTACCACAGCATATTGGTGCCATGTCATGGCACCAAGCCAAGTTTCATTATTTTCGTGCGTGTTTTTGATTTACAGGAATTAAAAAACTAAGTTTCTCAATGTTTCCAGCCCAGCCACGACGCCCAGAATTTTGAAATTCATTCCCATTTCTTGCATGGAACCTAGAAATTTACCTGAGGACACACATGTGATTTTTCAACCAACTTTGATGCACTGGAGCATGTGTTTGTATTTCAATTTTGAATTATGCACACAAAGGTGACACGTTCCCTCTCAGAACCACGAGCCTTCTTGAGAGAAGCTCCAGTTTGCAAGAAGCTTATACCAAAATGTGTTCCTATTCGGCCAATTTTTTTACCACAACATGGTACTACCATGACATGACACCATGCGAAGTTTCATGATTTTCAGGCGTGTTTTGGATTTACACAATTTTAAAACCAAGTTTCTCAATGTTCTCGACCGAGCCACGATGCCCAGATGTTTGAATTTTATTCCCATTTCTTGCATGGGACCTACAAATTCACCCAAGGACACATATGTGATTTTCAACCAACTTTGGTGCACGGGAGCATGTGCTTGTAGTTCAAATTTGAATTATGCACATTAAATGACCAGAAACTCAATTTTCTACTCTTATAGAAAGCATAGTCGGTGATGATGGTGTGCCTGCCATCCTGCAATATAGGTCGCCTGATCTATATCTAACGGATAGGAAGGAAACTATGATAATTTACTCGCACTCCTCTCCACATTTGCAGATAAGGCCTTCCCTCGTTCATCCTTTTCTCCCACAAGATCTTGATGTTCTGTGCAACGCACGGGCATCTTGCTAGTAATGTATAAAAAAGGCCAAACGAACCCGGAATAATTCCAAAATTTAACAAGGCACTCATGTAGTTCTATGTTGCCTTTGTATAGAAACTCAAGGGGGGACATCGTATATCATTTCGCACTCAAAGGTGGCACGTTCCCTCTGAGAACCATGAGCCTTCTTAAGAGAAGCTTCGGTTTGCAAGAAGCTTATACCAAAATATGTTCCTATTCGGCCAATTTTTTTACCACAGCATGGTAGTACCATGACATGACACCATGCCAAGTTTCATGATTTTCAGACGTGTTTTGGATTTACAAGAATTTTAAAACCAAGTTTCTCAATGTGATTTTTCAACCAACTTTGGTGCACCGGAGCATGTGCCTCCAGTTCAAATTTGGATTATGCACATTAAAAGTCCAAAAACTTAGTTAATGCATAAAGAGGCCAAACAAACCCGAAATAATTCCAAAATTTAACAGGGCACTGATACATCTCCAACGTATCTATAATTTTTGATTGTTCCACGCTATTATATTACCTGTTTCGTATGTTTATGGGCTTTACTTTACACTTATATATCATTTTTGGGACTAACCTACTAACTAGAGGCCCAGCCTGAATTGCTGTTTTTTGCCTATTTCAGTGTTTTGAAGAAATGGAATATCAAATGGAGTCCAAACGGGATGAAACCTTCGGGAGCGATCTTTTTGGAACAAATGCAAACCTAGAGACTTGGAGTGGCCACCAAGCAACAAACAAGGCGGCCACGAGGGTGCCCGGTGCTCCCCCTGGGGGTGGGCGCGCCCCTCACCCTCGTGGGCCCCTTGAGGCTCCACCGACGTACTTCCTTCGCCTATATATACTCCCGTACCCCGAAAACATCGAGGGGCACCACGAAAACATAATTCCACCGCCGCAACCTTATGTATCCGCGAGATCCCATCTTGGAGCCTTCGCCGGCGCTCCGCCGGAGGGGGAATCAACCATGGAGGGCCTCTACATCATCTCCAAGGCCTCTCCGATGAGTTGTGAGCAGTTTACCACAGACCTTCGGGTCCATAGTTATTAGCTAGATGGCTTCTTCTCTCTCTTTGAATCTCAATACAAAGTTCTCCTCGATCTTCTTGGAGATCTATTCGATGTAACTCTTTTTGCGGAGTGTTCATCGAGATCCGATGATTTGTGGGTTTATGATCAAGTTTATCTATGAGAATAATTGAATCTTCTCTGAATTCTTTTATGTATGATTAGTTATCTTTGCAAGTCTCTTCGAATTATCAGTTTGGTTTGGCCTACTAGATTGATCTTTCTTGCAATGGGAGAAGTGCTTAGCTTTGGGTTCAATCTTCCGGTGTCCTTTCCCAGTGACAACAGGGGCAACAAGGCACGTATTGTATTGTTGCCATCGAGGATAAAAAGATGGGGTTTATATCATATTGCATGAGCTTATCCCTCTACATCATGTCATCTTTCTTAATGCGTTACTCTGTTCTTATGAACTTAATACTCTAGATGCAGGAAGGAGTCGTTCGATGTGTGGAGTAATAGTAGTAGATGCAGAATCGTTTTGATCTACTTGTCACGGACGTGATGCCTATATACATGATCATGCCTAGATATTCTCATAACTATGCACTTTTCTATCAATTGCTCGAGAGTAATTTGTTCACCCACCGTAATACTTATGCTATCTTGAGAGAAGCCACTAGTGAAACCTATGGCCCCCGGGTCTATCTTCTATCATATAAGTTTTCCATCTACTTTTATTTGCATCTTTTACTTTCCAATCTATATCATAAAAATACCAAAAATATTAATCTTATCATATTATCTCTATTAGATCTCACTTTTGCAAGTTACCATGAAGGGATTAACAACCCCTTTATTGCGTTGGTTGCGAGGTTCTTGTTTGTTTGTGTAGGTGAGTGGGACTTTTGAGGAGCCTCCTACTCGATTGATACCTTGGTTCTCAAAAACTGAGGGAAATACTTACGCTACTTTGTTGCATCACCCTTTCCTCTTCAAGGAAAACCAATGCAGTGCTCAAGAGGTAGCATGCAGTCATATAGTTCTATGTTGCCTCTGTAAAGAAAATCAGGGGGGGAGGCAGTATATATCGTTTCACACACAAAGGTGACACGTTCCCTCTCGGAACCACGAGGCTTGTTGAGAGAATCCCCGTTTTGCAAGAAGCTTATACCAAAACTTGTCTCAATTCAGCCAAAAATTATACATATGAAAACAGGGTTTAGATTATCCCGAACATCTCGCTACCTAGACCAATAATGTACTATGATTTGAATTCAACATAAAATGGATACAAATATTTGAATTGGAGATCGTATGGTACATGTAGTTCATAGTGAAATATGATTACTGCTATATGCATGTTTTTTGTTATCAAGATAATATTTAAATTATTGTATAACTTGAAAACAATCGTATTCAAATAAGGAAAATTGATTCAAATTTATTCCATATGGTAGACGACAATATATACGTTCAGATGGTGGAGTAAAATGTTAATATATGATGGAAGATCAAAATGTATGACTACATCAATTATAAACCGCAAGGTCACCTAACGATATATTTGAATTCAACATAACGTGGATTCAAAAATTGAAATTCGAGATCCTGGCATTTGTAATCATATAAAAAGGGACATTACTCTTTCTTTTGGTGGGAATTGATTTGTTTTTTGTTGTTGGTGAGGGAAGTGCGAATCGATTTGGTACTGTACAGGGTAATCTTGTTCTCCTGATTTTTTTTACATTTTTCTTGTAGTTTTTTCAATGGCATCTATAGCAATATAGTAAAAGGGGACATGACTCTCTTGTGTCTTGTATGAATTGTTTTTTTACACGTTAGGTTTGTTCTGCCGAACAAGGAATCCGCACCTTGTTATCCCGAAATTTTCAAGCTCGAGTATCTTTTGTCTCACCTGCTTTGGAATTCCCGCCTCTTCAACCCGCACCGCGCCTTGTTATCCCAAAATTTCGACGCGCGCCAAAACTCCCTCCTCATCCGATATTGGTCCCGCAGCCCAGACACGCGAAATCCCCCTTCTACCCCTCAGCCGGAAATGAAGCTCCACGTTGCGGTGTCAAAACCAGTGGGGGTACGCTGGTAACTTACCCTACATTTCAGACAAGCACGTCCCTAAGTCATGGCTCCCCCCTCCCTTCCCCTTCGTCCCCCCCCCCATTCATACACCAAGGCCGCCAAAACCCGCGAAATCCCACG